>NC_134409.1:139983863-140301360 GCF_038048845.1 Mixophyes fleayi
AGGTCATGTATCCTACATATGATCCATGTAGCGTGTACAATACCATGTTCGGCATATCTCTCTATACGTTATGCGTTCTGGTGAATTTCATTCACTTTAATTCTATAAAATAAATTATATTTAACTTATTACAGAGCACAGAATCTGACGCCCATTGTAATAGATCAGTATCCAGCATCTCCCAGCATCTCTCCATCTTACCCAGTGGTACAACAATTACTGCGATCAGAGTTCTGTGAGCAGGAGGCAGTTTGACGCAACTCTCCTTGGCAGCAGAGCTAACAGTTTACCAACTATAAATGTCCCAGCGATGGATACATGAGGGATTAAAGTCTTGCCCATAAGTCTGATAATGGTTCAAGTGACTGTAATTGTGTTTTTTCTTTTTTTCTTTTTTAAACATATTTTATTAGGGAGATTTTTCAATTTTCAAAACAGTGTAGTTGTGTTTTTTCTATATAGCAATGCCCCCCCCCCCACCTATTACCAGGGCTGGCGAGAGGGGGGGCCAGGGAAAAAGTAGGGTGACATCTCTGGACGTTCAAATGTTTGTGCCTAATATTCATTGTTATTTATTTTGAAAGGTCCCAACGTCCTCTGCGGTGCTGAATACTCAGCATTCTGACCGTTACACAGACAAAGAGCTTACAATCTAAAGGAAGAAGGGTGTATAGGGCTGACCCACTGATATCAGGACAGTTAGGAGGTATGTGTCAGTGTGGGTGTGATATGACACAGAGGCCGATAGGGTGATCTCCCCACTGGGACATAAATCTGCTTTGTGACGAGTGATATGAGTGTGACTGGCGCTGTCTGATGTGGGGAGGGGGGTGGTATATATCAGAGGATATCTTATTTACCACCTACTTGTACCTCCAGCCTGACCCAAACCACAGACCAGTTACCCAGAATCCCCTCAGAAGGACAGACAGTGTTTTTTTCCGTCATTTTCATTTTACTCTTTTGTTTTTGTTTTTTCATTTAATGTAAGGGGAAGAACGCAAACCAAGAAAAATGTGAACAACGGACAAATTACTGCGCCCCAATCCACAATTATATATGTGCGTCGTCACCCCTAGTTCACCTGTCTGCTAGAAACGTTTGTGCCGCTCCCTACTGGCGTCTTGTGTTGGCGTCCGTTGTCCCCTTGTGGTCAGCTCTGTAGGTGCGTCGCCCTCCTGCCCGCAGACGCAGGGAGACGTGGGTATGGGGGTGATTGGAACCAGTTGTTTTTCCTGGGATTCAGAACCGTTAGTAAAGTAACCGGCCTGGATTCCCCTCCATACTCCCTGGGGAGAGCTGACTCCCCCTCCCCAGTTTGTGTGTCTCTATTATCTGTGCCGGAACTTGCATCTTGGTGCCTCTATCCCATTCTCTGGAAGTGACGGGATCCGGGCTCTGCTGTTTCCATGGAAACCCAGCAAACTCTGCGCTTCCCACGCATCCTCCCCCTCCCCCGTCTCTCTCGTGCCCACTCACATCCCCCCTCCTCCCCCTGATGCCCTGAGAGTGACAGGGAGGGGAGCGGAGCCACCTTAATAAGATGTTTATCATCAAACCAGTGTTTTATATAGAACTTGCCACAGAGCAGTAACTTAACATTTTAGCGCCTGGGGCAAGAAAGAAAAATGCCCCCCAGCCCTCAATTTTAACCAAATGAACCTAAAATATTCATAAACTGCGCCCCCCCTTTAGCGTTGCACCCTGGGCGGTCACCCCAATGGCGCAGCCAAGTTAGGGCTCAACATGGCCGCGTTGTTACTCCACCCACCGCTGTACGTCTGTTACTTTTATATGTCCACTTATTTGGAAGCGCAGACGTCATTTTTTCTAAAGAGCAACAAAAACCTAAACTACAAGAGGCCTCATAAAAAGTTACTAATAGTATTCACAGATATAGGTGTAAATGTTTCCATACCTTGAAAAATAGTTTTCAATCCTTATCGCATTGATAAGGATTGAACTATTTCTCAAATTTATGAAGAACGCAACACAGAAACAGCAATTCCGATAAAATGCTGTTTCTGTGATAAAAAAAATACTTACCACGTCCTCTCCGTAATGTGTTGTCTCCAGATCTCCTCCTGGTGTTCTTCGCTCCTCTTCATACTACAATTACGCATGTGCAGTTCGAAGACCTGGGCATAGGCACAAACATCTCTGCTCTCGCTCTGCAACTGTAGTTGCAGATAGAGAGCGGTGAGTGACAGGGAGGGATCATGTGATCCTCCACACATGCGCTGTCCAGCTCTGGTCTTCGGAGCAGAGCTGACAGCACTTAAATTTGTCAATTATGATAATGTACCCCAGCTTCAGCTGACGTATATGACTATAACAAGTTACCGAAAAAAAACTTTTTTTCGGAACTTGTTAGATTGCGGAAGGGAGCAGTCACCATACTGTAGAATGGTGACTGCTCCCAAAAACGAAACAGAATGCAAAGCTGCTGTGATGCACCTTTCATAAATATGCGGCACACTCAACTTGCGTTGGAGTTACGGAAAGTTTGTTAGCACCCATTCATAAATATGCCCCCTTGAGAGAACTGCAGATGGTTTGACATTGTGGGGGTCTCTTACCGTAGGACATATGTCTCTTTATTTGCATTTTCGTACTTTGCGTACACAGAATAAGTAATCATACGTCTGTATCAAGACTTTTGCATATCTTCGTCTTGTGACTCCTTACGCCTGGAGAACGATAAGGATGTCTTCATGTGAATCTATTTGTGTTCAAGTAGATGTAGAGACGCCTGTCAGGTCCTGTGTATGTTGTGGGGGGCACCAGTACAACTTTTCTTGTGCACATATTTTACTATGAAGACAGATATGCATCCACCTTTAAATGAGGTGCTAAATTAACATTTGCTGCGCTTGAATGCAAGCAATTGTTCTCTGGTATCAGCCACTTTCTGAGAAACGTGTATTAATATTGTAGAAAAAAGCGGATTCATCTCGCTCTAGGGTTAAGACTTCCTCATCATTTGAACCTTGGAATAATTTATAATTATACAGGTAATTCAATATGAGGGGGTGCTCTCTCAACCAAAATTTACATCAGAACAGAAAATGGTGAAACAAGGTCACCTAAGAAAGGTTGCTGACTGAGGCACTCCAGGCCATTTAAGAGTTTTTAAAAAAACACAAATTTTATTAGAAGTAATCTATAAAAACAAATAGACCAGATATCATCAAAGTCGGCGAATATTAAAATAAAGAAGTGAAGAAAAATAAAGATAAGTGATAGAGATAGTTAAAAATACCCTTCCGGGAAGCCGGTAGTCACGAAATTGTGACACTAGTAGTTAAATGGGGAAATTACCCATTAGTGTAGACACTGTATCATTGTATGCAACAAAACACTTTATTGCAATTTTATGTTCCTATGTTCATAGATACATTGTGTCAATTTTCACATAAGTTAGCAAAATGTGTCCACTCTGGATTAAATGACAGAAGTGCTTATAGAGATGTGCCTATGACGTCACACACCGGAAGTGTGAAGCCGGTTAGCGGAGTTAGCCGCGATCGTGCCACACTCTGTTGAATTTTGCAGTTATTTAGATTATTGCAATGCGCTCTATTAGGGTCTGATACCAGTGTTTTCTACCTAACAGGAGGGAGACTTGAAGGATTAGTTTGTGTAGTCACTCGATATCGCTAGTCAAACCATTAGTACCAGCATGACTATGGGCAGAGCTGACCTAGCTCTAAAGATAGCAGACATTTGTTAGAGGAGAATCCTCTGTGGCCACGATATTATTAACCCCTCTCGCTTATACATTGCATGAGAGGGTGCTACAAATATATAAGTCCAGTCACTAATCAGAATCGTTGGGACTATGTACACAGATCCCCAGGTTTCGATGAATCTATACCAGTCAGGTTATTAATCCTGACTTTTGACAAACAAAATATATATAGACTCAATTTCCCATGAATATTTGTGTCAGACTTTAACATCTCAGTGGTATTGGAAATTATAACCCTCATAGGCACATCTCTATAAGCACTTCTGTCATTTAATCCAGAGTGGACACATTTTGCTAACTTATGTGAAAATTGACACAATGTATCTATGAACATAGGAACATAAAATTGCAATAAAGTGTTTTTGTTGCATACAATGATACAGTGTCTACACTAATGGGTAATTTCCCCATTTAACTACTAGTGTCACAATTTCGTGACTACCGGCTTCCCGGAAGGGTATTTTTAACTATCTTTATCACTTATCTTTATTTTTCTTCACTTCTTTATTTTAATATTCGCCGACTTTGATGATATCTGGTCTATTTGTTTTTATAGATTACTTCTAATAAAATTTGTGTTTTTTTAAAAACTCTTAAATGGACTGGAGTGCCTCAGTCAGCAACCTTTCTTAGGTGACTTGTTTCACTATTTTCTGTTTAAACGTGTATTAATGTCTACGTCCTTTAATGGATTATTGAGAGGAAGTCCAGGAAAATGCCTTCCAACATACATGCAACTTTATCTTCCATAGTGATAATCTCCTGTAATGTTATTAATAGTTCTGTGTTATATAAGCCGCTGTTCCCTGGTGCGCAGCCCCTTGTACTGGGCTTCACGTAGACACAAAATGAGGGGCCGTTTACTGCTCTATATTTCGGGGACGTTGATGGACAATGCCCCAGCACGGCAGTTACTTTTCCACAGAGAAACAAAGCGATTTTGTCTGTCGCACCCGCGACCCCAACGCAGCATCAGGAAGAGTTAGCGGCAGAAACGCAGATAGGGCCGGGAGCTGTTCTTGGATCTGTGATTGAAGAGCAGGTTTTTGCTGTGTCAGTAAAGTGAGACCAGTACGTGGATAATTCGCCTTTGTAGCCGATCAGATGGTTCTGTACTTGCGGTAAGAGTTGCCCCAGTCTCCGCAGCAATAGTCACAGCCTGTAATCCACAGTTCGCAGGTAATAATCATCTGTAATCCACAGCAGACAGGTATTAACTGTGATCTGCAGTGAGCGGGTATTAGTGTAATCTGCAGCACGCAGACCTCCGTGTAAACCCCCTTCTCTGATATCACGGTCTCCCCCAAAGTTACTTTCACGTCTATATGTGACGACAGCGCCCATCCAGTCTCCGCTCTTCCCATTTTTTAAAATCTCCTGCTTGGAACTTCGGGGATATGGTAGCATGCAGTGAGCAACCAATTAAAGGATAAGCCAATCTGTTAGTGGAGATTACAGATTTAGATACTGAGATTGTAGAGAACGTATTGTTTGTGTTTGTTAATTAAACACTCAGCCTGGCTGCTTAGTAAAAATCCACTCCAACGTGTGGGCATCAGGAGCACTTGAAAAATATTTACCTTAAGCTGCTGTTTTGTTCTTTATATTGTTATTGCCAGGAATCCTGAAATGATGTATTCTGGCATTTTGCTTAGTTAGTGTAATTTTGACAGGGCCCGGACGGCTCATCCAAATATCCGCAGCCGCGTGGGCACGCCGACAAACAAACTATTTTCAATCACAGGCGCAATAGAATTTTAATGTTATGTTAAATTGTTTTGAAGGACAGGTCACCTTTCCCGGCTGTATAACGGAGCTGCCGGTGATTGAACAGGAATTTATTACAGATTTCTTACCAATCCGTCATCACGGCGCTGTCTGTCTCTTCATCTATAGGAGGCGAGAGGCAGGTTTGTAAAAGTTGGATAACTCTGTAACATTTGCCAGGCTAATTATACACTGAGATATAAGTGGATGTCATCATTTATATAGTGCCGCCAATACTACAGCGCTGTAGGCTTCCTATTAACATGTCTTTGGAGGAAACCAGAGCACCTGGAGGAGACACAAACCCCACACTGATAAGGTTGGTCTCGAACTCACAGCGCTGTAAAACAGAAGTGCTGACCACTGTGCCACCTTGCTCCCGATATAGTTAGGTCTAGAGACCTGTGTGCTGATGGAAATAAGCTTTGGGATGGGTTTTATTCTCTATCCCCCCTCCAGGGCAGAGCCGTAACTTAGAATTCTAGCGCCTGGGGCGAGAAAGACAAATGGCGCCCCCCTAGCCCTCAATTTTAACCAAATGAACCTAAAATGTTCCTAAACTGCGCCCCCCTTCAGCGTTGCGCCCTGGGCGGTCGCCCCTGTCGCACAGCCCTAGTTACGGCCCTGCTCCAGGGGTGTGGGATAGGGTGACTCCTGTACCCAGCGGCTTTTAAGAAAAATGCTCAGAACTTTGTCTTCCATTGAAGTGGACAGAGAAGCGCTGTAGGAATTTTCTTCTGTGTCACATGTGCAAAATAAATCAAAAGTCCAACTGGACGAAGTGTTAATTCCGTCTTCATTCCAGAAAGGACATCTATATGCACCGTTATTGGAGACAGAAAACATGGACAAACTAGCACATACCAGCAATAAAGATCGGGATAATATTGTTCCCGCCGTGTTTATGGAAAGCGCACGGATCTGTCCCGGGATATGGTCAGATCTATTATAGCCACAATTTCATTGATAGATTATCTGTTGATTCAGACATATAATACAACATTTCTTAATATAAGCTGTGAACGAGTGGTCTTATACATTATAATCAGGACTTTCCTGATGTGAGGGGTCTTTCTCGCTGTTCTGCATAAAGGGACTTTTGTCCTGATTCGGGCACAGATGGGAGATGATGGCCCTTCAATGCCACATGTACCTGCGACAGGTGTGCACAGGATTGAAGGGGTGTTTTCATAGAAGGGGGCTGGGGGGTGGCTCAGCGCCTTCTGGGGGGGGGTGGGGGGGGTACTCCCTTAGTGGGACTTGGTCATGACGCTGTGTAGTATAACCACGTCTCCTTCTCAGCTTTGTGTCGGCACGGCTCTGTCTCCAGTCTTCATTCATGTATGTTGGGGGTGTCTCATATAACATATCTATATTACAGATCTCAGACAGCTCATGTCGTTCACTGAACCAATGCAGTATGGATTTATAATAAACTGTTTTTTTACATTACATTTCTAAAGCGAAATGCGTTGTGACCCAGAGGTGCAAAGTTCCAGCGAATCAATCGCCATGTCCCACTTTTACCATCCACTGTATTTTTACAGTCACATTTTGCAGAATTTATCATCTATTAATAGAGGGGTAATGATAATGGTCAGATAATTCTGCCGTGTGGCGGCACATGGTAAATATTACTGCCATGTGTACAGCTGAAGGCGCTAGAAGCCACTGACCGCTGTAGTGATAATTTCACCAATAGTTGAATCCAGCAACTATGATCACAATGTAGAGAGATACAATGTATCCTCAGGGACGATTGTATCTGCCTGAACAGGCGGGCTGATACGTACAGTAAGTGTAACAGAATCCAGTGACCATATTGCATTTTATTTCAGTAACACGATAGAGAACAAATGGCTGCAGGCAGATTATAGTGGTGACAGATACAAAGTTACGTATTTCAGAGCAATGACAGCATATAATTAAGTGGTGTCGGAGGACAGGAATAAACCTCGGTGATCTCATTGGCTGCTGGAGCAACAGATCCTACTGTGCTGTTTGTGAGAGAGAAGCAGAGGCTTCTGGGAGGACAGATCTTACACGGACATGTATGAGACAACGGCACTCAGTGCTTGTAACCAGCATAAGGTGGACTAATAGACTATGAAGGTGTTTGTTGAGAATTAGGAATAAATCCAGGTAGAAAGTGCAGATTTAGAGTTGTGAGGGGGCGTGTCCTAGCGTGACTCTAATTCGCGGTGTAAATATAGCGCTGCGCAGTATGTGGGCGCTACATACAGAAGTATCTTCCCTGCACTGCAAAAAGAAAAATGCAGATTCCCCCCTCAGGAAAGGGAGATGGATTATGGTGTCCATGCGGCTTTGTGTGCGGTTTAGCGGGAGGACACAGACACATCCTCGGGGGTGACAGACTTGACGCGTTTTATGCAGGAAAGAGCATTATTAGGCGCACAAATACAATATAACAGAAATGTTCAAACGGTGCGACAGTGACAGCTGAGATGAAGACTGATGTGCCCTCGTACTCCGTTAATAAAGACATAAATCTGGCTGGATGGAGCAGTATTTTAGATGAAAAATGTAAAACTGTAATTAATTAAGGGGAGTGGTCTTATAGTGGTAACCAGTAGGACTCTCCATCGGGGCCGCACTGCCGCAGTCACCCGGCACATTGGCGTGTGCCTCTGTATGCGCTGGGTGAAACTATGTTCATGTCTGTATAATCTGCTGCCAGTGAATGAGCCTCTATATAGTCATATAATGGCTATAATTTATATCTCGGTACATTGCGGTTTAGGGACAACACCCCAACCTTATGGTTTCATGTAGACTCTTAGAGGCCGGCACCAGTTCTGGCAGATCAGAAGCAGCTTCTTATACACAGTTATCACACGGAATATACAGGGTGACCGCTGGTGAATGTAATCTGGGAGCCAGACAGTTATACATACAGCCCTACGTGTACATCACTACAGGGAGTTACCCTGGAGGGGTGCTGTAGTGGGTGTATCGCCCCAATATAACCTGCAGATATTGAGTCTGCAAACTAAAGCTGTATATGTATAAATATCTGAACTGTTCAGCACAAGCTGTTCTGTACACTTGTACATATGCACATGACACACATGTTCATAGCATGACACACATATACATACATACCGTCACACATGTACATACATACCGTCACACATGTACATATTCCCCGTCACACATGTACATAGCATGACACACATGTACATACATACCGTCACACATGTACATAGCAAGACACACATGTACATACATACAGTCACACATGTACATAGCATGACACACATGTACATACATACTGTCACACATGTACATAGCATGACACACATGTATGTACATACATACAGTCACACATGTACATAGCATGACACACATGTACATACATACTGTCACACATGTACATAGCATGACACACATGTACATACATACTGTCACACATGTACATAGCATGACACACATGTACATACATACTGTCACACATGTACATAGCATGACACACATGTGCATACATGCCGTCACACATGTGCATAGCATGTCACACATGTACATACATACCATCACACATGTACAAAGCATGACACACATGTACATAGATACTGTCACACTTGTACATAGCATGACACACATGTACATTCATACCGTCACACATGTACATACATACAGTCACACATGTACATACATACAGTCACACATGTACATATTCCCCATCACACATGTACATAGCATGAAACACATGTACATACATACCATCACACATGTACATATTCCCCATCACACATGTACATAGCATGACACACATGTACATAGCATGACACACTTGTACATACATACTGTCACACATGTACATAGCATGACACACATGTACATACATGCCGTCACACATGTACATAGCATGACACACATGTACATACATACCATCACACATGTACATATTCCCCATCACACATGTACATAGCATGACACACATGTACATACATACCATCACACATGTACATAGCATGACACACATGTACATACATACTGTCACACATGTACAAAGCATGACACACACATACATACATACATATATACATACATACCGTCACACATTATGTCAGCACAGAAAGAATATAATAAATGTTATCACTCCTCTATCCTGCTCTAATCTAACACATCTCCCCCTCTTATCTCTTCCATGTCCCCCACACTTACATGTGTGGGTCTGTCTCCCATCTCCATCCCTGTATATCCCTCTACATATCGCTTTCTTATCTCATTATTTTCTATCAGAATTTCATTAATGACTGCGTTCTCCAAATCCTCCGTTCTCTCTTTCTCTCCCTATGCTCTCTGTCCTGCTCACTCTCTCTATCTCTCTCCTCCGTCTCTCTTTCTCTCCCTATGCTCTCTGTCCTGCTCACTCTCTCTCCTCCGTTCTCTCTCTCTCCTCCGTCTCATTCTCTCCCCTATGCTCTCTGTCCTGCTCACTCTCTCTCCTCCGTTCTCTCTCCTCCATCTCTCTCTCTCCCCTATGCTCTCTGTCCTGCTCACTCTCTCTCCTCCGTTCTCTCTCTCTCCTCCGTCTCTCTCTCTCCCCTATGCTCTCTATCCTGCTCACTCTCTCTCCTCTGTTCTCTCTCTCTCCTCCATCTCTCTCTCTCCCCTATGCTCTCTATCCTGCTCACTCTCTCTCCTCCGTCTCTCTCTCTCCCCTATGCTCTCTGTCTCGCTCACTCTCACTCTCTCTCTCCTCCGTCTCTCTTTCTCTCCCCTCCCCTGTTCCTCTCTCCCCTATGCTCTCTATCCTGCTCACTCTCTCTCCTCTGTTCTCTCTCTCTCCTCCATCTCTCTCTCTCCCCTATGCTCTCTATCCTGCTCACTCTCTCTCCTCCGTCTCTCTCTCTCCCCTATGCTCTCTGTCCTGCTCACTCTCACTCTCTCTCTCCTCCGTCTCTCTTTCTCTCCCCTCCCCTGTTCCTCTCTCCCCTATGCTCTCTGTCCTGCTCTCTCTCACTCTTTCTCTCTCTCCTCCGTCTCTCTTTCTCTCCCCTATGCTCTCTGTCCTGCTCACTCTCTCTCCTCCGTTCTCTCTCTCTCCTCCGTCTCTCTCTCTCCCCTATGCTCTCTATCCTGCTCACTCTCACTCTCTCTCTCCTCCGTTCTCTCTCTCTCCTCCATCTCTCTCTCTCCTCCGTTCTCTCTTTCTCTCCCCTATGCTCTCTGTCCTGCTCACTCTCTCTCTCTCTCTCTCTCCTCCGTCTCTCTTTCTCTCCCCTATGCTCTCTGTCCTGCTCACTCTCTCTCTCTCTCTCTCTCTCCTCCGTCTCTCTTTCTCTCCCCTATGCTCTCTGTCCTGCTCACTCTCTCTCTCTCTCTCTCTCCTCCGTCTCTCTTTCTCTCCCCTATGCTCTCTGTCCTGCTCACTCTCTCTCTCTCTCTCTCTCTCTCCTCCGTCTCTCTTTCTCTCCCCTATGCTCTCTGTCCTGCTCACTCTCTCTCCTCCGTTCTCTCTCCTCCATCTCTCTCTCTCCCCTATGCTCTCTATCCTGCTCACTCTCACTCTCCTCCGTTCTCTCTCTCTCCTCCGTCTCTCTCTCTCCCCTATGCTCTCTGTCCTGCTCACTCTCACTCTCTCTCTCCCTCCGTCTCTCTTTCTCTCCCCTCCCCTGTTCCTCTCTCCCTTATGCTCTCTGTCCTGCTCACTCTCACTCTATCTCTCTCTCCTCCGTCTCTCTTTCTCTCCCCTCCCCTGTTCCTCTCTCCCCTATGCTCTCTGTCCTGCTCACTCTCTCTGTATCTTTCTGTATCTCTCTCTCTCTCTCTCTGTCCTGCTCACTCTCACTCTCTCTCTCCTTCGTCTCTCTTTCTCTCTCCCCTATGCTCTCTGTCCTGCTCTCTCTTTCCCTCCTCCGTTTCTCTCTGTATCTCTCTCTCTCCTCTATGCTCTCTGTCCTTCTCACTCTCTCTCTCTCTCCTCCGTCTCTCTTTCTCTCCCCTCCCCTGTTCCTCTCTCCCCTATGCTCTCTGTCCCTGCTCTCTCTCACTCTTTCTCTCTCTCCTCCGTTCTCTCTTTCTCTCCCCTATGCTCTCTGTCCTGCTCACTCTCTCTGTCTCTCTCTGTATCTCTCTCTCTCCCCCCTATGCTCTCTGTCCTGCTCACTCTCACTCTCTCTCTCTCTCTCCTCCGTCTCTCTTTCTCTCTCCCCATGCTCTCTGTCCTACTCTCTCTCTCTCTCCTCCGTCTCTCTCTCTCCCCTGTGCTCTCTATCCTGCTCACTCTCTCTCCTCTGTTCTCTCTCTCTCCCCTATACTCTCTATCCTGCTCACTCTCTCTCCTCTGTTCTCTCTCTCTCCCCCTATGCTCTCTGTCCTGCTCACTCTCTCTGTCTCTCTCTGTATCTCTCTCTCCCCTATGCTCTCTGTCCTGCTCACTCTCACTCTCTCTGTTTCTCTCCTCCGTCTCTCTCTCTCCCCTATGCTCTCTATCCTGCTCACTCTCTCTCCTCTGTTCTCTCTCTCTCCCCTATACTCTCTGTCCTGCTCACTCTCACTCTCTCTCTCTGTATCTCTCTCTCCCCTATGCTCTCTGTCCTGCTCACTCTCACTCTCTCTGTTTCTCTCCTCCGTCTCTCTCTCTCCCCTATGCTCTCTATCCTGCTCTCTCTTTCCCTCCTCCGTTTCTCTCTGTATCTCTCTCTCTCCTCTATGCTCTCTGTCCTTCTCACTCTCTCTCTCTCTCCTCCGTCTCTCTTTCTCTCCCCTCCCCTGTTCCTCTCTCCCCTATGCTCTCTGTCCTGCTCTCTCTCACTCTTTCTCTCTCTCCTCCGTTCTCTCTTTCTCTCCCCTATGCTCTCTGTCCTGCTCACTCTCTCTGTCTCTCTCTGTATCTCTCTCTCTCCCCCCCTATGCTCTCTGTCCTGCTCACTCTCTCTCTCTCTCTCTCTCCTCCGTCTCTCTTTCTCTCCCCTATGCTCTCTGTCCTGCTCACTCTCTCTCCTCCGTTCTTTCTCCTCCATCTCTCTCTCTCCCCTATGCTCTCTGTCCTGCTCACTCTCTCTCTCTCTCTCTCCTCCGTCTCTCTTTCTCTCCCCTATGCTCTCTGTCCTGCTCACTCTCTCTCCTCCGTTCTTTCTCCTCCATCTCTCTCTCTCCCCTATGCTCTCTGTCCTGCTCACTCTCTCTCTCTCTCTCCTCCGTCTCTCTTTCTCTCCCCTATGCTCTCTGTCCTGCTCACTCTCTCTCCTCCGTTCTCTCTCCTCCATCTCTCTCTCTCTCCCCTATGCTCTCTGTCCTGCTCACTCTCTCTCCTCCATCTCTCTCTCTCCCCCTATGCTCTCTGTCCTGCTCACTCTCTCTCCTCCGTTCTCTCTCCTCCGTCTCTCTCTCTCCCCTATGCTCTCTGTCCTGCTCACTCTCTCTCTTCCGTTCTCTCTCTCTCCTCCATCTCTCTCTCTCCCCTATGCTCTCTGTCCTGCTCACTCTCTCTCTTCCGTTCTCTCTCTCTCCTCCATCTCTCTCTCTCCCCTATGCTCTCTATCCTGCTCACTCTCTCTCTCCCCTATGCTCTCTATCCTGCTCACTCTCTCTCCCTCCGTTCCTCTCTCTCTCCTCCGTCTCTCTCTCTCCCCCTATGCTCTCTGTCCTGCTCGCTCTCACTCTCTCTCTCTCCTCCGTCTCTCTTTCTCTCCCCTATGCTCTCTGTCCTGCTCACTCTCACTCTCTCTCTCTCTCCTCCGTCTCTCTTTCTCTCCCCTCCCCTGTTCCTCTCTCCCCTATGCTCTCTGTCCTGCTCTCTCTCACTCTCTCTCTCTCTCTCTCCTCCGTTCTCTCTTTCTCTCCCCCTATGCTCTCTGTCCTGCTCACTCTCACTCTCTCTCTCTCTCCTCCGTCTCTCTTCTCTCTCTCCCCATGCTCTCTGTCCTACTCTCTCTCTCTCTCTCCTCCGTCTCTCTCTCTCTCTCCCCTATGCTCTCTATCCTGCCCACTCTCTCTCCTCTGTTCTCTCTCTCTCCCCTATGCTCTCTGTCCTGCTCTCTCACACACTCTCTCTCTCTCTCTTCCGTTCTCTCTTTCTCTCCCCTATGCTCTCTGTCCTGCTCACTCTCTCTGTCTCTCTCTGTATCTCTCTCTCCCCTATGCTCTCTGTCCTGCTCACTCTCACTCTCTCTGTTTATCTCCTCCGTCTCTCTCTCTCCCCTATGCTCTCTATCCTGCTCACTCTCTCTCCTCTGTTCTCTCTTTCTCCCCTATGCTCTCTGTCCTGCTCACTCTCACTCTCTCTCTCTCCCTCCGTCTCTCTTTCTCTCCCCCTCCCCTGTTCCTCTCTCCCCTATGCTCTCTGTCCTGCTCACTCTCTCTGTATCTTTCTGTATCTCTCTCTCTGTCCTGCTCACTCTCTCTGTCTCTCTCTGTATCTCTCTCTCTCCCCTATGCTCTCTGTCCTGCTCACTCTCACTCTCTCTGTCTCTCTCCTCCGTCTCTCTCTCTCCCCTATGCTCTGTCCTGCTCACTCTCACTCTCTCTCCTCCGTCTCTCTCTCTCCCCTATGCTCTCTGTCCTGCTCACTCTCACTCTATCTCTCTCTCTCCTCCGTCTCTCTTTCTCTCCCCTCCCCTGTTCCTCTCTCCCCTATGCTCTCTGTCCTGCTCACTCTCTCTGTATCTTTCTGTATCTCTCTCTCTGTCCTGCTCACTCTCACTCTCTCTCTCCTTCGTCTCTCTTTCTCTCTCCCCTATGCTCTCTGTCCTGCTCTCTCTCTCCCTCCTCCGTCTCTCTCTGTATCTCTCTCTCCCCTATGCTCTCTGTCCTGCTCTCTCTTTCCCTCCTCCGTCTCTCTCTGTATCTCTCTCTCCCCTATGCTCTCTGTCCTGCTCACTCTCTCTCTCTCTCTCTCCCCCCCCCCTGTTCCTCTCTCCCCAATACTCTCTGTCCTGCTCACTCTCTCTCTCTTATCCATCTCTCTTTCTCTCTCTTTCTGTGTCTCTTCTGTCTCTCTCTCTCTTTTTCTCTCCCCCTATGCTCTCTGTCCTGCTCACACTCTCTCTCTCTCTCACTCACACTCTCTCTCTCTCACTCACTCTCACACTCTCTCTCTCTCCTTGTTGACCACAGAAGCACAAGGTGGACCTCTTCTACAAGCTGCGTCATGTGATGAACGAGGTGATTGACCTGCGCAGACAGCTGCTGTCAGGTCACCTTACGCAGGACCAGGTGCGAGAGGTCAAGAGACATCTGACCGTACGGCTGGACTGGGGCAATGAGTGAGTACAGACACCCCTAGCGGTAACCACAGTATGGAAGGGTCCTAATTAGAAAGAAAAGGAAATTCCGTTCAGCTCTTGTTTCACAGAGATCTTTCAGTGCGACTTTTTCCGTTGTGCGCTGTGTTAGTAAATTTATAATCTATGGATTTGTCTGGGATGTCTGTGGTGCATTCATTCTACACTATGCTGTGGTTGGAATAAGACTGTACAATGTGTATGTATATATATATATATATATATAAGTACGAGGCTGGTATTTCATGAACACAAATTATTCTCATCTTTGCACCTTATGTTTTTGGTAAAGAAGATTGGGACACGGGTGACGTGGAGAGAATAGGATTACATTCCTGCGCTCTGATACAGCCGTCAGTCCTGGGATCCCGCTGTAGGACTGGGCCGAACTCTCACAGAGCCTATGTCACCTCCTCTCAGTGCAGACCTCACCCAACAGTGGGTGGATCAGGGATAACATTAGGATGAGGAAGCGGAGCAGGAGCTGTAACTAACAGACCATCCTATGTTTCCAGTTTACACATTTTATGCATCTGGATTATTTATCATCCCCTCCTGGGGACTGTCCCAGGGTTTGCTCTCTATAACCCGCAGCTTTCACCTCCACGCGGTGTAATATGCCATCTGTGGTCTGAACTAATGCGCTGTAGCCTATGGAATCACTAAGACTGACGGTTCCTATCCAACAGACGCACTTGAATATTTCATGAACATTGATATAACCCCCTGCTGTGTGTGTACAGCGGATACAGTGCACACCGTAACCCTCTGCATTGTTCAATCCTCTTATCACATCCATATATAATCAGCCAATCCTCGTGATTGGGGTCAGACCTCTTATCCCACGCAGCACGTTTCAATACAAACGCCATCTTCCTTACGCATAGGGGAACATGATGCCATATTCCTCAGATATTGTGTAGGTGCAAATTTATTCCTTTCATTATGACCTCGGCTGATGGAACAGAGCTTGTATTTCTTCCATGCCTTCTGATTGTACAAAATCTATGTTTATATGTTAGAACATAGATAAATATTCTCCTATAAATCATACATTTTTTAACTAGTTTTGATTTGTCTGTAGTGGAAAATCACCCTCACGCGACTTCACACCTTTCATGTACAGCTTTCCTCCTGTCCTCCGTCTTCTCGGCCATGAATATATAGATAGTGTTTATCTCCGTTGCCCCCGGATATGACATAGATCTGCTGTAATCTCTCCATCGGATGTAGTTGTAGTCAGACAGATGACCTGTGCCGTATCCCAGGGTAACAACTAATTATACCTGCCTGATGATATAAAGACGTGTCTGAGAAGCACAGGTGGAGTCAACCAGATAAAGCAATGTACAGTCATGGCCAGAAGTTTTGAGAATGACACAAATATTATTCTTCACAAAGTCTGCTGCCTCAGTTTTTATGATGGCAATTTGCATATATTCCAGAATGTCATGAAGAGTGATCAGATGAATTGCAATTAATTTCAAATTCCCTCTTTGCCATGACAAGGAAATTTATCCCAAAAACAACATTTCCACTGCATTTCAGCCCTGCCACAAAAGGACCAGCTGACATCAGGTCAGTGATTCTCTCGTTAACACAGGTGAGAGTGTTGACGGGGACAAGGCTGGAGATCACTCTGTCATGCTGATTGAGTTAAAACAAAAAACTGGAAGCTTTAAAAGGAGGGTGGTGCTTGAAATCATTGTTCTTCCTCTATTAACCATGGTTATCTGCAAGGAAACACTTGCAGTCATCATTGCTTTGCACAAAAAGGGTTTCACAGGCAAGGATATTGCTGCTAGTAAGATTGCACCTAAATCAACCATTTGTTGGATCATCAAGAACTTCAAGGAGAGAGGTTCAATAGTTGTGAAGGAGGCTTCAGGGCGCCCAAGAACGTCCAGCAAGTGCCAGGACCATCTCCTAAAGTTAATTCAGCTACAGGATCGGGGCACCACCAGTGCAGAGCTTGCTCAGGAATGGCAGCAGGCAGGTGTGAGTACATCTGCACGCACAGTGAGGTGAAGACTTTTGCAGGATGGCCTGGTGTCAAGAAGGCCAGCAAAGAAGCCACTTCTCTCCAGGAAAAACATCAGGGACAAACTGATATTCTGCAAAAGGTACAAGGATTGGACTGCTGAGGACTGGGGTAAAGTCATTCTCTCTGATGAATCCCCTTTCAGATTGTTTGGGGCATCTGGAAAAACATTTGTCCGAAGAAGGAACAGTGAGCGCTACCATCAGTCCTGTGTCATGCCAGCAGTAAAGCATCCTGAGACCATTCATGTGTGGGGCAGCTTCTCAGCCAGGGGAGTGGGCTCACTTACAATTTTGCCTAAGAACACAGCCATGAATATAGAATGGTACCAAAACCTCCTCCAAGAGCAACTTCTCCCAACCATCCAAGAACAGTTTGGTGAAGAAAAATGCCTTTTCCAGCATGACAGAGCACCTTGCCATAATGCAAAAGTGATAACTAAGTGGATCGGGGATAAAAACATCGAAATGTTGGGTCCATGGCCAGGAAACTCCCCAGACCTTAATCCCATTGAGAACTTTTGGTCAATCCTCAAGAGTCGGGTGGACAAACAGAAACCCACAAATTCTGACAAACTCCAAGCATTGATTAGGCAAGAATGGGCGGTCATCAGTCAGTACGTGGCCCAGAAGTTGATTGACAGCATGCCAGGGCGAATTGCAGAGGTCTTCAAAAAGAAGGGTCAACACTGCAAATATTGACTCTTTGCATAAACTTAATGTAATTGGTCTGGATTCTGTGTTTTCCTACTATATAAAGAAACCTACAATGTGAATACATAAAGATTGTGCAGAGATATTACACCCACAGTCCTGTTATCTGTATACAGAGAAGGTAGGGCATTATTCAGTGCACTGACTTACCCACAAGGGGCACTTGTGACTGGACTCAATGCAGAAAGAGTTAAAGGACCTGAATCCCGAAATTACACTTTCAGATATAAACCCTGAGGGTAAATATAATAAATATTATAAAGTAAAGTATTACCTCCTGCCTCCATTATAGATAGCCAAGTCCTCCCCACCCCCCACATATTTAGCACCGTGTCCTGGCATTTTGAGCTGCTGTGACATCACTGGTCTCCGCCCCTTTCGATGAATCCTTCAATCAACATAGTAGTTCTGTTTAGTGCAAGGCAGCCAAACTGTCAGTCACTCTGTGCCTGCACTGTTAGAGAAGCTCCTCCCCTCCTCACCTGACCACCTGATGCAGAGGAGTGACAGAGAGCACAACAGAATTATTTAGCTCACTGGAAACACTCCAGTTATTTCATGTACAGTATATTATTCAGCCAGTAACACACAACATTTCATATATATTAATGTAAAGTATTATTAGCTTCATTTATCACGCTACTGTGCTTTAATATGAATCCACAACTAATGCTACATTCTGCCGTGATTCTGTAACAGTGTGTATATAAATATATATCAGCACCGATTCCTCGTTATATTCTGGCCTCGTTCCTCCCTCTCTCTTCTCAGACACCTCGGTTTGGACCTAGTTCCCCGCAAGGAGTTCGAGGCTGTAGATTCTGACCAGATCAGCGCCTCTGACCTCTACAAGATGGTGAGTTATGTGTCCATATTGTCTTATTGCCTTTGGGCAGCGATAGCCAACGTGTGCCACCTAAAGCCTAAGGCTATCAGTGCATGCTGGGACTTGTAGCTCCACAACCGTTGGAGGCCCACACGCTGTGTGTGTCCTAGTGTTTATCCTCTACCTCTCACCGTAGTAATTCTGCTTCTGTGTCTAACTCTCCGGAGCCTTATAACAGCCTATACATTCCCTAAAGTTATTTTTTACATAGAATAAATCAGCAGACAAGATTGTAATTCAATGAGTAGTTCCCCGTTTAATCTCCAAAATGTCACGATTGTGTCATTCTATATTAGAGGGCACCTGTAATGTGTATAAAAATAACTTCTATCTATACTTTCCATCAGTACATTGTGCTACCAGAACTGCTTGGCAATTCCGCACTTTCCTGTTAATTAATAAAATGACAGAATCTCTGTGATACCCGCGGCCCTGAGCTGGGTGCGCTGGGTCTCGGCCGGTGAGGATGACATTGAAATGCAACATGTGAGGTTCTGACAGTCTGTAATTTTCTCTGCAGCATCTGTCAAGTCGACACACTGTTCAGCAGAGCACCAACCAGGTGAGGGGTGACTGCGAGGGGTGGGGCGGAAAAACGGGCGAGAGAAAGAGGGACCCAGGGGCTGACTGACAGGGTAAATAGAAAATGAATAGGGACACCAGCTAGAGGGGTCTGAAGGGGGAAGGGATTATGCCACAACCTTACATGCCAACACTTCTTGTGCCCCCGATGAGTGGTACCCAAAGCAGTACTGACAACTAGCAGAAAACCTGACACATGACCAAGAGACACAGAGTCTCTAATAGTCGCTCTCTTTCTGGATGTCAAGAGACAGTTATAGAATTCTATTCCCAATAACTGTCTTTATATTCATCAGTCATCGGCTTCTCTTTGAAAAGACGGCAAACCCGTGTTAGTAGACTGTTATACTGTACAGAACAGGGTCCTGTCTCCTCCTCACAGATTTGTTTACTTAAAAGCAAAGATAAGAGAAGAGACCGGATTCATAGTCCATTCTCCTGATCCTCTATTGTTCTCCAGGGAACCCTGTTCCCGCTGATAATTTCTTTTATCTCATCCCAAATTATGTAATGATCTGAGAGGATGGAGATTACACAGTAAGAGTAAAGAGACAAGAGGGAGGATATACAGACCTAGTAGAGGGGATACAGCACTGTCTGGGAGGTGGGGGGTTAGAGACGCGGCAGAGAGAATGTGACGTTCGGGGGGCTCAGCACTGTCTGGGAGGTAGAACAGGTTGGTGACAATTGACCTGATTTCCTGTCACAGGCAGACACCCTGAGGCAGCGTCACAAGGAGCCACGGGGCCCCAATCCCTCACCACCTGCTACTCAATCTGAAGAGTTTCACACACAGCAACATCGGAGAGGATGTGGATCTGTTCTTCTCGCTTTATGACATGAGGGAGGCACGTCAGATCAGGTGATTGTCACTCTGTTACCATTGTCTCTTATACCACTTCCTGTCACCTGTATGTCCTTCCTCTTACCACCTCCTGTCACCTGTATGTCCTTCCTCTTACCACCTCCTGTCACCTGTATGTCCTTCCTCTTACCACCTCCTGTCACCTGTATGTCCTTCCTCTTACCACCTCCTGTCACCTGTATGTCCTTCCTCTTACCACCTCCTGTCACCTGTATGTCCCTCCTCTTACCACCTCCTGTCACCTGTATGTCCTTCCTCTTACCACCTCCTGTCACCTGAATGTCCCTCCTCTTACCACCTCCTGTCACCTGTATGTCCTTCCTCTAACCACCTCCTGTCACCTGTATGTCCTTCCTCTTACCACCTCCTGTCACCTGTATGTCCTTCCTCTTACCACCTCCTGTCACCTGTATGTCCCTCCTCTTACCACCTCCTGTCACCTGTATGTCCCTCCTCTTACCACCACCTGTCACCTGTATGACCCTCCTCTTACCACCTCCTGTCACCTGTATGTCCCTCCTCTTACCACCTCCTGTCACCTGTATGTACCTCCTCTTACCACCTCCTGTCACCTGAATGTCCCTCCTCTTACCACCTTCTGTCACCTGTATGTCCCTCCTCTTACCACCTCCTGTCACCTGTATGTCCCTCCTCTTACCACCTCCTGTCACCTGTATGTCCCTCCTCTTACCACCTCCTGTCACCTGTATGTCCTTCCTCTTACCACCTCCCGTCACCTGTATGTACCTCCTCTTACCACCTCCTGTCATCTGAACGTCCCTCCTCTTACCACCTCCTGTCACCTGTATGTCCCTCCTCTTACCACCTCCTGTCACCTGTATGTCCTTCCTCTTACCACCTCCCGTCACCTGTATGTACCTCCTCTTACCACCTCCTGTCACCTGTATGTCCTTCCTCTTACAACCTCCTGTCACCTGAATGTCCCTCCTCTTACCACCTCCTGTCACCTGTATGTCCCTCCTCTTACCACCTCCTGTCACCTGTATGTCCTTCCTCTTACCACCTCCTGTCACCTGTATGTACCTCTTCTTGCCCTCCTCTTACCACCTTCTGTCACCTGTATGTCCCTTCTCTTACCACCTCCTGTCACCTGTATGTCCCTCCTCTTACCACCTCCTGTCACCTGTGTGTCCTTCCTCTTACCGCCTCCTGTCACCTGTATGTCCCTCCTCTTACCACCTACTGTCACCTGTATGTCCCTCCTCTTACCACCTTCTGTCACCTGTATGTCCCTCCTCTTACCACCTCCTGTCACCTGTGTTTCCTTCCTCTTACCGCCTTCTGTCACATGTATGTCCCTCCTCTTACCACCTACTGTCACCTGTATGTCCCTCCTCTTACCGCCTCCTGTCACCTGTATGTCCTTCCTCTTACCACCTCCTGTCACCTGTATGTCCCTCCTCTTACCACCTTCTGTCACCTGTATGTCCTTCCTCTTACCACCTACTGTCACCTGTATGTCCTTCCTCTTACTACCCTGTCACTTGTATGTCCTTCCTCTTACCACCTCCTGTCACCTGTATGTCTTTACTCTTACCACCTCCTGTCACCTGTATGTCCCTCCTCTTACCACCTCCTGTCACCTGTATGTCCCTCCTCTTACCACCTCCTGTCACCTGTATGTCCTTCCTCTTACCACCTCCTGTCACCTGTATGTCTTTACTCTTACCACCTCCTGTCACCTGTATGTCCCTCCTCTTACCACCTCCTGTCACCTGTATGTCCCTCCTCTTACCACCTCCTGTCACCTGTATGTCCTTCCTCTTACCACCTCCTGTCACCTGAATGTCCCTCCTCTTACCACCTCCTGTCACCTGTATGTCCTTCCTCTTACCGCCTCCTGTCACCTGTATGTCCCTCCTCTTACCACCTCCTGTCACCTGTATGTCCCTCCTCTTACCACCCCATGTCACCTGTATGTCCCTCCTCTTACTACCCTCTGTCACCTGTATGTACCACCTCCTGTCACCTGTATGTCCCTCCTCTTACCACCCCATGTCACCTGTATGTCCCTCCTCTTACTACCCTCTGTCACCTGTATGTACCACCTCCTGTCACCTGTATGTCCCTCCTCTTACCACCTACTGTCACTTGTACGTCTCGCTCATCAGACCCCCAGCACTGTCACACTAAACCCTCTCTTTATCCTCTGACCAGTGAGAGGTTCATGGTGCGGCTCAACAAGAATGGAGGCCCCAGAAACCCAGAAAAGCTGGAGCGACTGTGCGCTCTGTTCACAGTATGTAATGTCTCTCTGCATGCCCCCCACATGTCATGCCCCCCACATGTCATAGCCCCCTCACATGTCACCCTCCCCACACATATCATGCCCCCCTCCCCACACATGTCATGCCCCCCACATGTCATGCCCCCCACATGTCATGCCCCCTCACATGTCATGCCCCCTCACATGTCATACCACATCTTACTCAGGTTGCAGTGAGTCCCTGCTCCCAGTATTGGGACAGTTTGAGACACTGTAGGAGAGATATAGTGGGAGCTGGGATAGAGTGGGAAAAGTGGGACAGTCCCTTGGAAATCAGGACAGTTTGTTACTTACACATGAGTGTCCCATTGACCAGCTATAAACATGAGGAGGGTCCATGCAGCACATTATTCTTACAGTTCCCATCTCTCTGTTTTTATGTTTATTAAATGTTGCACAATGTTTAAAGGGCCAATTAGATCCCTTTCTATTATAATTGCATGACAATCTTCTAATTACCTGTGTAACAGTATAAAGAGAACACGTATGTACATTTTACATGGATGTGAACATTTTGGATGTGCAGACACTGTCCCGGTGCTTATATCATGATGTTATGTTCCCTGTGTGAAGACGTGACTCTTATGTGTTTTGTGACAGGATTTAAGCAGTAAGGATGTGAAGCGAGACCTCCATCTAGTCATTCATGTCATCAGAATAGGTAAGTGAATGTCAGCACGCGTTTCTCCATCTTAGAACGTGTCTCTCCATCCAAGCACGCGTTTCTTCATGCCTGTGCGCGTTTATCTATCCCAGCATGCATTTCTTCATCCTTGTGCTCGTTTCTCCATCCAAGCACGCGTTTCTTCATCCCTGTGTGCGTTTCTCTATCCCAGCATACATTTCTTCATCTCAGAACGCATTGCCCCATCCCAGAGCGCATTTTTCCATCCCAGCACATATTTCTCCATCCAACACACGTTTCTCCAACCCAGCTTCCATTTCTTCATCCCAGCTCCCGTTTCTCCATTCCAGGATGTATTTCTTCATGTTTGCATGTGTTTTGCAAACCAGCACCTATTTCTCCATCCCAGCACATGTTTCTCCATCTCAGCACACGTTTCTCCATCCCAGCACGCGTTTCTCCATCTCAGCACACGTTTCTCCATCCCAGCACACGTTTCTCCATCTCAGCACACGTTTCTCCATCTCAGCACACGTTTCTCCATCCCAGCACACGTTTCTCCATCCCAGCACGCGTTTCTCCATCTCAGCACGCGTTTCTCCATCTCAGCACACGTTTCTCCATCCCAGCACACGTTTCTCCATCTCAGCACACGTTTCTTCATCCCAGCACGCGTTTCTCCATCTCAGCACACGTTTCTTCATCCCAGCACATGTTTCTCCATCTCAGCACGCGTTTCTCCATCCCAGTTTCTCCATCTCAGCACGCGTTTCTCCATCCCAGCACACGTTTCTCCATCTCAGCACACGTTTCTCCATCCCAGCACACGTTTCTCCATCTCAGCACACGTTTCTTCATCCCAGCACGCGTTTCTCCATCTCAGCACACGTTTCTTCATCCCAGCACATGTTTCTCTATCTCAGCACGCGTTTCTCCATCCCAGTTTCTCCATCTCAGCACGCGTTTCTCCATCCCAGCACACGTTTCTCCATCCCAGCACACGTTTCTCCATCCCTGCACACGTTTCTCCATTCAGCACGCGTTTCTCCATCCCAGCATGTGTTTCTCCATATTATACTAAACACTTTGTGTCATTAAATATATTTTATTGGGAGGAATCTCTACTTACACAGGGTCTATGAACCCTAATAATGTTTATTTGCTTCCTGTGCTGGTATTTTTAAACAAAACCACCTAATATTTACTACTAAACTGAAATTGAGGTTTAAAAGCAACTGACAATAATTCATTGAAATGAAACCTGCACATGATTGTGACATATTTCCAAACGTTCAATGATCTGCAACCCTTTAAACATCATTAATATTAACGTGAGTATTTCATGAATATGCTGTTTGTCTACAGCTTGAAATTGTTTTATTGTTCAGTGTATTTAATGGTGACAGAAACCTGGCATCCGTCACGTGTCATTTACTGCTTATATGAATTATATGAGTGAGGGTACATCGCCCCTTAGGTGTAATACAGTGTTATACGTCAGCGGGCCGCAGACTATATAATGTACATTTACATCGGCAGTAATCACCATTATCTCTCGTTAGGCCGGATGCTGCTAAATGACTCTCGGAAAGGCCTCCCCCATGTCCATTACCGGCGGCCGTATGGGTGCGCTGTTCTGAGTCTGGGGGAGGTGCTACCAGCGCTGTGTGAGCACCGGGAGGAAAAGGACTTTGTCCTGAAAGTGTATATGTGAGTATATAGATATATAGGTGTATATGTGAGTATATAGATATATTATATAGGTGTATATGTGAGTATATAGATATATAGGTGTATATGTGAGTATATAGATATATAGGTGTATATGTGAGTATATAGATATATTATATAGGTGTATATGTGAGTATATAGATATATAGGTGTATATGTGAGTATATAGATATATAGGTGCATATGTGAGTATATAGATATATTATATAGGTGTATATGTCAGTATATAGATATATTATATAAGTGTATACGTGAGTATATAGATATATAATATAGGTGTATATGTGAGTATATAGATATATAGGTGTATATGTGAGTATATACATATATTATATATGTGTATATGTGAGTATATAGATATATAGGTGTATATATGAGTATATAGATATATTATATAGGTGTATATATGAGTATATAGGTGTATATGTGAGTATATACATATATTATATATGTGTATATGTCAGTATATAGATATATAGGTGTATATAAGTACAGACATTTATACCTCAGCAGATGATGAGATAGATCTGGTTAATGTTTGTGCTTCCTCATAACACAATTGCTCAAAAGTAGAGAACATTTGTGCTCTGGTTATAAGTTCCCCTTAATGTACCATAGTGACACCTCCAGCAAGAATTGTGAGATCATTTAGACTACAGGCTGCAGATAGACTTATAATACATCAGTTATACTCTGTAGCCCCCATGTATCCCACCTCTGACTTCATCTCTTTACCTGTTCCAGGTGTAATAATGAGAACGAGTGGTACCAGATTCATGAGAACATCATTCGAAAGACCAGCACCAAGTACTCCACCCCCAGCTCCAACTACGGTAACAACCAAATACACAATCAGATCACCAACTCCCAAATAAGTTCTCCCCAGTGGTAGGGTCTTCCCACGTACCATGAGCAGTCCTGGATTCCTCCCACCCCAGTCCTCAGTAATTGGAAATAACTCATTGGAAAAGAGGGATCCTCAGGTAACTGGCTCATTGCTGGGGCAGAAGCTTCCATAACCTGCCCCTGCACAGTTAGAGACCCCCAGAACCTTGTAGAGATCAAATACATCATTTGGTGTAGTTCTCATAGGTTTCTGGTGTATTCTAATGTACCAAAATACCGATCTGTGGATCTAAACTTATTCTGATATTTTCATAACTTAAGACTTGAGATTTATATATTTAGTGCGGTCAGTACAGTTTTCTACATGTATAAAGTTGTCTTTATAGCTACGTTCAGCGCCATAGGCCATACAGTCAGGTCCATAAATATTGGGACATTCAACACAATTCTCATATTTTGGGCTCTATACACCACCACAATGGATCTGAAATGAAACAAACAAGATGTGCTTTAACTGCAGACTTTCAGCTTTAATTTGAGGGCATTTACATCCAAATCAGGTGAACGGTGTAGAAATTACAATGGTTTCTATATGTGCCTCCCACTTTTTAAGGGACCAAAAGTAATGGGACAAACTAAACAATCCTACATCAAACTTTCACTTTTTAATACTTTGTAGCAAATCCTTTGCAGTCAATTACAGCCTGAAGTCTGGAAGGCATAGACATCACCAGACGCTGGGTGTCATCCCTGGTGATGCTCTGCCAGGCCTCTACTGCAAATGTCTTCAGTTCCTGCTTGTTCTTGGGGCATTTTCCCTTCAGTTTTGTCATCATCAAGTGAAATGCAGCTCAATCGGATTCAGGTCAGGTGATTGACTTGGCCATTGCATAACATTCCACTTGTTAGCCTTAAAAAACTCTTTGGTTGCTTTTGCAGTATGCTTCGGGTCATTGTCCATCTGCACTGTGAAGCGCCGTCCAATGAGTTCTGAAGCATTTGAATGAATATGAGCAGATAATATTGCCCGAAAAACTTCAGAATTCATCCTGCTGCTTTTGTCAGCAGTCACATCATCAATAAATACAAGGGAGCCAGTACCATTGGCAGCCATACATGCCCACACCATGACACTACCACCACCATGCTTCACTAATGAGGTGGTATGTTTTGGATCATGAGCAGTTCCTTTCCTTCTCCGTACTCTTCTCTTCCCATCACTCTGGTACAAGTTGATATTTGTCTCATCTGTCCATAGGATGTTGTTCCAGAACTGTAATGGCTTTTTTAGATGTTGTTTGCCAAACTCTAATCTGGTCTTCCTGTTTTTTTGGCTCACCAATGGTTTACATCTTGTGGTGAACCCTCTATATTCACTCCTGTGAAGTCTTCTCTTGATTGTTGATTTTGACACATATACACCTACCTCCTGGAGAGTCTTCTTGATTTGGCCAACTGTTGTGAAGGGGTTTTTCTTCACCAGGGAAAAAATTATCCTGTCATCCACCACAGTGTTTTCCGGGGTCTTCCGGGGCTTTTGGTGTTGCTGAGCTCTCCGGTGCATTCTTTCTTTTTAAGAATGTTCCAAACAGTTGATTTGGCCACACCTAATATTTTTGCTATCTCTCTGATGGGTTTGTTTTGATATTTCAGCCTAATGATGGCTTGTTTTACTGATAGTGACATCTCTTTGGATCTCATATTGAGAGTCGACAGCAACAGATTCCAAATGCAAATGTCACACCTAGAATCAACTCCAGACCTTTTACCTGCTTAATTGATGATGAAATAATGAGGGAATAGTCCACACATGTCCAAGAAATAGCTTTTGAGTCGATCGTCCCATTACTTTTGGTCCCTTAAAAGTGGGAGGCACATATAGGAACCGTTGTAATTCCTACACCGTTCACCTGACTTGGATGTAAATACCCACAAATTAAAGCTGAAAGTCTGCAGTTAAAGCAAATCGTGTTTGTTTCATTTCAAATCCATTGTGGTGGTGTATAGAGCCCAAAATATGAGAATTGTGTCGATGTCCCAATATTTATGGACCTGACTGTATGTCTGTATTTCTGTAAATGACAGATCTGGCACACACTTCATATAATTAATATCTCCCAATTTAATAATAAGATGATTTGCAATTTGCTCAATAATTATTGGTGGAAGAATAAGCATATATGAAAGTTGTTCCTAACTTATGTACTTGGGAGCTGAAGATTTCAGCTAACATATAAGACAACAGAAAAATGAATAATAATGTTTGCAGCTCCTCATATTATCAATTGTGAAATATAATAAGCAGAGATTGAGTGTATGGCGCAGACAGATATTCCGATATATTGATTCAGCACACAGAATGGCTGTATTCACATTACAGATCTCTAGAATGTTTCTTTCTAAGTATCCCCTAATGTCTGCAAGCCTTTACTAAGCATGCCATCATTTCTTTCCATGTTTACAAAGTTTCCTGTGTGTCTTGTGAATGTTTCATGAGAATTGAGAACCTTTCTGGTATTTTGTATATATTTTAGCATTTTACTAAAACTGAAGCTGTTATTTTGAGTTCCAATTTTTTAAATCAGAAATCCCATGGAAAAATCAGGAGTGTTTTTTTTTTTAGATATAAATCACTGTGGCTGGCGATAAGAAGAATGTTGGAATTTCCCACTTTTTTTTAATGATTTATAATTCTGGACTACCATGGCAACCACAGTCACATAGCACATTATGCAGTGAGCAGTGAGGTTTTGGAACGCACCTGTGAGATCCGTTAGTACTGTTACATTCTCTTTCTCCCCCCTCTGCCATCACATGACATGCTGAGAGCTGTGAGCCTGTGTCAGAGTAACAGGCTGACTGTGTTTGTGTCTGCAGTGTTCTCCACAGGAAATTTTGACAGCTGGGTGGGGTCAGTAATATTGAATAATGTTGTCCACACCTGTCAGGACTGGTCAGACAGTGGTCAGTGATGTAACACACACTGTTGGCTATAGAGCTCACATAGTGCTTGTTATAATGGTTTATTCTATTATAATAGGACTCTGTTGTGGTTCAAGAGCCGGATGACAACTGGTTCTGGGGAGAACACTGGTCTGTGTCTGAAAAGAGATAATGATTTGTAGGAAGATAGGTGAAATATCAGATGTAGGATTAAAACATACTTTTATTTTATTTATATCTAAAGAAAAAAAATCTACCTGGGATTGTTGCTTTAAAGGTTGAATTGCCCAATAAATATTTGTTACATGTAGACACAATCCCTGCCCCATTAGAGAATTTACCACCCACAATTCATGCAAATCCCATGTCCTTGTAGTGTGACAATATCAATATAGAATCATTGCAATATATCACATTTTGATGCTTTCAGTAAATCAATGTTATTTAAAAAAATGTTATGTCTATAAATAAACGTTATCTGCGGCATCTGACTGGTCCTCCTCGCTGTGCAGGGCTTATTGTGTCTTTACAGCTCCTGAGGGGAGACATGGAGCAGATCCGTAGGGAAAACCAGCTGCTGTTTAACAGGGGCGCAGCCGTTACCCGCAAATTGGGCTTCCCCGATGTCATTATGCCAGGTATAAGTGTAACATACATCTGGAATATAGAACATTATTAAAAGTCCTTCCAGTCCCAAATGTGCTTCTGCTACACACAGTCTAACACTCCCACACACTGACACTCACACTCTGACACTCGCACACACTGACACTCACTCACACTCTGACATTCTCACACACACTGACTCTCACTGACACTCGCACACACACACACTCACATCCTGATACACACTCAATTACACACATCTGACACTTTCACACATACACTCTGACACACACACACATGGGGGCACGGTACAAGCCTCCATGTGTCATCCCATGACGCCTTCTGAGATCTACTCTATCACTCAGCCAATGTATGACACTATAGAGAGGGGGCTGTGTTGTGTTATTTGTGTATTATTGCAAGGTAGTAATGCTCTGCAGTCAGGCAGAGCGCCTCCGGGCTGCGATGTTCTGCAAGGTCTAGGGATGTTCTGCAGATCTCTAACTCATTAATGTGTGATTGTCATCACAGGGGATGTGCGCAATGATCTCTATGTGACCTTGGAAAAGGGCGACTTTGAGAGAGGAGGGAAGAGCGTGCAGAAGAACATCGAGGTCAATATGCACGTGTTGTACGCAGATGGAGAGAACCTGCGGGTGAGCGGATCTTCATCATTACTTTGCGTGCGCCCTGCTTCATCAGAAGAGCACACACAGCTGGAAATATGCAACATTTAGTCAAAGCCAACTATCCTTCTATCTTACACTACCCACCACTGCAATACTGCTGTCTCCACAACTCCCACTACAAATATCACCATCTCTTATAAATATAAAGTGCCTCAGCTTCCATATGCTGTAAGGTTACACAAGCTGGATGATGCTGCATGGCCAGTAACTTTATTTGTTGGATGATGCTGCAGGTTCTGTAACTTTATTTGTTGGATGATGCTGCAGGTTCTGTAACTTTATTTGTTGGATGATGCTGCAGGTTCTGTAACTTTATTTGTTGGATGATGCTGCAGGTTCTGTAACTTTATTTGCTGGATGATGCTGCAGGTTCTGTAACTTTATTTGTTGGATGATGCTGCAGGTTCTGTAACTTTATTTGTTGGATGATGCTGCAGGTTCTGTAACTTTATTTGTTGGATGATGCTGCAGGTTCTGTAACTTTATTTGTTGGATGATGCTGCAGGTTCTGTAACTTTATTTGTTGGATGATGCTGCAGGTTTTGTAACTTTATTTATTGAATAATGCTGCAGGTTCTGTAACTTTATTTGTTGGATGATGCTGCAGGTTCTGTAACTTTATTTGCTGGATGATGCTGCAGGTTCTGTAACTTTATTTGTTGGAAGATGCTGCAGGTTTTGTAACTTTATTTATTGAATAATGCTGCAGGTTCTGTAACTTTATTTGTTGAATAATGCTGCAGGTTCTGTAACTTTATTTGTTGAATAATGCTGCAGGTTATGTAACTTTATATATTGGATAATGCTGCATACAGGACTGTGTTATAATATACATATATACCTCTGTGCTGTGTCCCTACAGGACTGTGTAATAATATACATATATACCTATGTGCTGTGTCCATACAGGACTGTGTTATAATATAGATATATACCTCTCTGCTGTATCCATACAGGACTGTGCTATAATACATATATACCTCTCTGCTGTGTCCCTACAGGACTGTGTCAGTCTGGGTACAGGAGAACCGGCCCGCACGCAGTACCACTCCTTTGTCCTTTACCACAACAACAGCCCCCGGTGGGGGGAGCTCATCAAACTGCCCATCCCTATCGACCGATTCCGGGGGTCTCATCTACGCTTCGAGTTCAGACACTGCTCCAGTACGTCAGAGACGCCGTCATACACTGTACAATACAGGGAGAGGAGTGACACACGGTATTTGTGGAGTAAAGACAGACAGCTTTGGGGCATTTTAGGATAAAGATAAACAGCTCTGGGGTATTTGGGGTAAAGACTGAAATGCTGGGGTATTTATTTAGAGATGAGGAAACTGATTACCTGCTGGGTCCTCAGGAGAGGGGGAATAATCGTTACCTGACTATAAGGAAACAAATCCTAGAGGCCAAACACTAATATCACTATTAAAGCAGAAAGTTCAGTTTGTACCAGATTACACAAATATACTGCTCAGTATATAGATATTCACATTACAGGGGTCCAGCTGTCTTTTCTCCTCCACTATCACTGCGCTGTCTCTTCTCCTCCGTTATCTCTGAGCTGTCTCTTCTCCTCCGTTATCTCTGCGCTGTCTCTTCTCCTCCACTATCACTGCGCTGTCTCTTCTCCTCCATTATCACTGCGCTGTCTCTTCTCCTCCGTTATCTCTGCGCTGTCTCTTCTCCTCCACTATCACTGCGCTGTCTCTTCTCCTCCGTTATCTCTGAGCTGTCTCTTCTCCTCCGCTATCTCTGAGCTGTCTCTTCTCCTCCGTTATCTCTGCGCTGTCTCTTCTCCTCCGTTATCTCTGCGCTGTCTCTTCTCCTCCACTATCACTGCGCTGTCTTTTCTCCTCCGTTATCACTGCGCTGTCTCTTCTCCTCCGTTATCTCTGAGCTGTCTCTTCTCCTCCGCTATCTCTGAGCTGTCTCTTCTCCTCCGTTATCTCTGCACTGTCTCTTCTCCTCCGTTATCTCTGCGCTGTCTCTTCTCCTCCACTATCACTGCGCTGTCTTTTCTCCTCCGTTATCACTGCGCTGTCTCTTCTCCTCCGTTATCTCTGCGCTGTCTCTTCTCCTCCACTATCACTGCGCTGTCTCTTCTCCTCCGTTATCTCTGCGCTGTCTCTTCTCCTCCGTTATCTCTGCGCTGTCTCTTCTCCTCCACTATCACTGCGCTGTCTTTTCTCCTCCGTTATCACTGCGCTGTCTCTTCTCCTCCGTTATCTCTGAGCTGTCTCTTCTCCTCCGCTATCTCTGAGCTGTCTCTTCTCCTCCGTTATCTCTGCACTGTCTCTTCTCCTCCGTTATCTCTGCGCTGTCTCTTCTCCTCCACTATCACTGCGCTGTCTCTTCTCCTCCATTATCACTGCGCTGTCTCTTCTCCTCCATTATCACTGCGCTGTCTCTTCTCCTCCACTATCACTGCGCTGTCTCTTCTCCTCCACTATCACTGCGCTGTCTCTTCTCCTCCGTTATCTCTGAGCTGTCTCTTCTCCTCCACTATCACTGCGCTGTCTCTTCTCCTCCGTTATCTCTGCGCTGTCTCTTCTCCTCCATCACTGTCACTGTTCTTACCTCTCCCGTCTACCTGTTTCAGCGAAGGATAAGGGAGAGAAGAAGCTGTTTGGATTCTCCTTTACTCCTCTGATGAGAGACGATGGCACCACGTTGTCTGATGATATCCACGAGCTTTATGTCTACAAGGTACAGATTCACCCCCCAGTGACCCTGTGCCCCCCCCCCCCAGACTCTGACCTAACGTCTCTCCGCAGTGTGATGAGAACAGCACCTTCAACAACCACGCTCTGTACCTGGGTCTGCCCTGCTGTAAGGATGATACGAGTGGCTGCCCCAACATCCCGTCCAGTCTGATGTTCCAGCGTAGTCCCAAAGAGACCTTCTGTGTCTCCACGCAGCTGTCCTCAACCAAGCTCACACAGAATGGTACAGTGTGATTACACAGCGGCAATTACACAGCAGCAATTACACAGCAACAATTACACAGCCACAATTACACAGCCACGACCACACAGTCATGATTACACAGCCACCATTACCCTACCACGATTACGCAGCCATGATAACAGCCATGATTAGTGCAATTTAACTTATTACCCCAAATGATCTAATTGTTTTCAACCACTAGTTGACCTATTGGCTCTTTTAAAGTGGAAAGCCTACCCTGATCGGATACTGGATGTTCTTGGTCGTCTTCGGCACGTGAGCGGAGAGGAGATTGTGAAGGTATGAAACTTACATTTGAGAAACCTGTAATGAGTTGGGACATCATTATAGGGAAAACCCAGATCCCTGACTACCATCCAGCCAAACACCACCCACCCCTCCATACCTGAGGAGGAGACCCCGGCAGTCAGTAAGTTATTGTCCTGCAGCCACTGTCTGTTCTCTGCTGCTGATTGGACAAGAAGCTGAGTCCTTGGTCTCTTCTACTCAGTGGTCTCCACAACCTGCTTCAGCGCGACTGAGGGAAGGGTGGGGGGGTCACTGGAAGATAAGTAAGGGGTCTGTCCTTGTCCCTAAATAATGCGGGTGGCTCATTATAACGGTCTGAGGAACTACCCTGCAACATTGTATGATCACCGAGGATTCATTGTATGTTATGTGTTTTACATAATTGTATATACTTTATGGGAATAAAAGTGATGCTGTCTCAGTAAGCTGCGGGTGACCATGTGAAGCAGAGATCGGGCCACAGGTGGCCTCAGTCCTGATCTAGAAGGTGAAGGTTTTGGATGTGGAACGTTTATGGATCGGGAGCGTATTGTAAATGTTTAATATTTCTGTGTTCCTCTCAGTTTCTGCAGGACATCCTGGACACGCTGTTCGTCATTCTGGACGATAACACTGAGAAGTACGGCCTGCTGGTCTTTCAGTCACTGGTGAGGAAGCCTTGATGGTCCAGAGTCCTCCCTAATAACCCCATGTTACACACACTACAGGGTCTATATGTCTTATATCCCTCCTGTCACTGAATGTCCACATTAAAGTATAACTCATCATGTTCCATTAAACCACAATACAGAGTATCACTGATCTGTGTTCTGTGTCCGCTGACTGCCTCTGTGTTCCGGGGGTCTGTCTGAGACAGGAGCTAGGAGAACGTACCTGGAGTGCGACAGACGTAGGGGACCCGCTCACCCCTGCACCTACAGCCAGTGTGTTGTCCATCATAGACTAGCTGCTGGCAGGAGCAAGGACTGTCTGATTGGCTGTTGCTGTAACACAGTAATAATCAGCATTTATAGCAGCACAGTGGTTAGAATTGCTTCCTCGCTGCATTGGGGTCATGGATTCGATTCCGATTCCGATCACTGCCCTACCTGTGTGGTGTTTGTATGGTCTCCCCATGTCTGTATGGGTTTCCTCTAACCGTCCAAAAATATACTGATAGGTTGATTGGCTACTGACAAGGCAGACACTAGTTTGTGTGTGTGTCTGTGTGTAAGTGTGTGTCTGTCTGTGTGTGTTTGTGTGTGTCTATGCGTGTGTGTGTCTATATGTGAGTGTGTGTCTGTGTGTAAGTGTGTGTCTCTGAGTGTGAGTGTGTGTCGTGTAAGTGTGTCTGTGTGTGTGTCTATGTGTGAGTGAGTTACATATTCTCTGTACAGCGTTGTGTAATATGACCGGTGCTATATAAATACACAATAATAAATAAATCTGTTTATGTTGAGATCATCAAATCCACATGAGTAGAATTGGCCATTTCTGTACAGTGTGAATATTGTTGTAGATCTGCTTTATAGTATATTCCTCATGTTCTATATCTCCCCCTGGACACACAGAAACATTTACAATACAGACCCAGCTCATCGCACAGACAATGTTGTATCTTTGTCCTATTTATGCTGTATGTATAGATTGTGTCTCGTGAGAACTTATAGTCCACGTCTTCTCTGCTTATAATCTCCTATACAGGTTTTCATCATTAATCTCCTGCGGGATAGTAAATATTTCCACTTTCGGCCGGTCTTGGACACGTACATACAGAAACACTTTGCTGGTGCTCTGGCATATCGGTGAGTAGGTCAGTGGGTGAGTGAGGGGGGTACTGGGATGGTTGTGTGGAGCTGGAGGAACATCGGGCTGGGTGGAGAAAATTGGGCCCTTCCGGATTCTTAGGGGAATTATGGTCCTGTAGGACTTGTACAGGAATTAGGGGCCCAGCTGGGCTTGTACGGGAATTAGGGGCCCAGCCGGGCTTGTAGGGGCACTTGGGTGCACTTATAGTTATGTTATAAGAAGTGACAATAGTGATATGCAGTGTGCTGTCTAAGTTACCAGGTGGGCTTTATACAACCATGATTTAATTTGCTCTTTCTCTTTCAGAGAGCTGATCCGGTGCTTGAAGTGGTACATGGAGCGTTCCGCAGATCTCGTCAGGCAGGACCACATCCAGGAGGCGATGAGGGTGCGGAACAGTGTTGGGGGCAGATAGCAGAGGGTTTATGCTGGTACAGGGGGGGGTGTGTAGTTAGTGTTTACCCCTGACGGCCTCTTCAGAGGCCGTTACCATTAATACAATGTCCCTGCATGTCCCTATCACATTGTCCCCACTGTTCTGTCCTCGTACACCCATGACCATCGTACACCCATGACCATCGTACGGTCTCTCCTCGCAGGCTTTGGAGATTCTCTTCAAGTTTATCGTCCAGTCTCGGATGCTCTTTGCCCGTTCCACGGGGGGCGTGGAGGAGGAACAGTTCCGTTGCAGCATCCATGAGCTGTTCCAGTCTATGCGGTTTGTGCTGAGCCTGGACACGCGAAGCTCTGATACTCTCCTCTTTACACAGGTGAGGGGGAGGAGCGCACATCCTTACTGACACCTCAGACATTGCAGGACTGACAGCCGGTAATACATGACCGGCGGCTGCATACAACGGGTCAGTTCCGGCTGTCGTGCTGCTTATTCTCCTCTTTTCTTTTCTTAATCTTGTATCATCTTTCTTTACACACATCTCTCTATCTGCTTATTGGTCTGTGCTTCAAATGTGATCTCCCCCCCCCCTTCATCCCCTCTGCCTTTCCCTCTATACCCCCTCTGGTCCTGATCCTCCCTGCTAACTTTGAAGCAGCCCGCAGCCGGTGGACAGGTGAGCGGATCAGGGGAGTCTGACGGTCAAAAAACTGGGGGGTCTACGAGCCCCCCTACAGTCTGCTGTGTAAGTAGAGCCCCTTCTTCATGCACTTGTAGAACTTGCACAACTAAAAGTTGCAGCACTCACCTAACCAATCACGTCCTCCCTGTGTGATGGGGCCGTCGTTACACCCACTTGCAAACTCGTGTTCAAAATACTCGCATGTCACTCTTACCTGCAAACTGTAACCTCGAATCTGCATGTTTTATACTCATCTTATGCACTTTATATATGTGACTGCTGTACTAAAAACTACCCCACCCCATAGCACTCACCTCCTCCCTCTCCAAATTCCTCACTAGCTTGAAATATCTTCCAAAATTCAACCATGCGGCACCCTCTATGTCTCGCACTCCATCTGTCATTCACTCCCTAATTTTCCCTCTCATCATGACAGACTCGGAGACATTGATTCATTGGACTGTCATAATTAACATCCCCATGAATTTAAAAATGACCGAATGAATCAATAGTAGATGATTAACATTACAGCCCAAGGGGCTCAGTCCTCTAAGTCTGTTGTAGAGCTGGGAGGTCGGAGACTCTCAGCCGTTCATTACCGCCCTGTGATTGTCATGTCGCAATGTTTACTTTGTGTTATGTACTTGTGACCTTTCACTTGGCCACTTTCTGCGCCATCCGGGAACTTTTCATTGTGGAAGCGGATTAATTTGGGCAAATAAACCAATGTAAATAAAACATCAAAATGTAAAGTTCTTACATCGAAATAAAGGTGAACTCGCCGCCCCATTACTGGTTTCAGTCATTTAAAAAAATATTTAGGAAACAGAAGGAACAGTTTTGGTTTATTTGGGTTTATAATGCCAAATAATTCAGGACTATAGAATTGTTAGATGACATAAGTACATTTTTAGACGTCATGTCTACCTGACTCCTGGGATTGATCTACACGTTGCGCTGACAGAGATGCTGTTTATTAATATCTTATGGGCAGCACGGTGGCCTAGTGGTTAGCACTTCTGCTTTACAGCACTGGGGTCATGAGTTCAATGCCCGACCATGGCCTTATCTGTGAGGAGTTTGTATGTTCTCCCCGTGTTTGCGTGGGTTTCCTCCGGGTGCTCCGGTTTCCTCCCACACTCCAAAAATATACTGGTAGGTTAATTGACTGCTAACAAATTGACCCTAGTCTGTCTGTCTATCTCTGTCTCCGTCTGTGTGTGTATATTAGGGAATTTAGACTGTAAGCCCCAATGGGGCAGGGACTGATGTGAGTGAGTTCTCTGTACAGCGCTGCGGAATCAGTGGCGCTATATATATAAATAAATGATGATGATGAATATCTTATGTTTAGAATCCATCTAGTGGTTACAGACCCTGGTCTAGTCTACCGTGACATTGACCATATGTATAATGGAGACCTATCGTCTTGCCATCGGGTACTTGGGCTGAGCGGTGGCTTTCCATGCAGAATTTACTCAAATGTGTTTTACTTTCACATTAACAAGTTGTCCAGCAGCTGATTTCATTTTTATGACCCAAAATTGATTATAAATGATAAGTGCAGTTTGTCGACAGACATTTGTAGTGTTTGTTGAAAAAAATATAGTGAACTCTAAATATATAAGTAAATGTATAACACAAATCTTATAATCGGGTTTATTGAATGCACAATCATAGATTTGGATTAAAAGTAAATTTGACATTACCTTCATTTCTGTAACTAGTTCACAACTAGCCTGTGTCATTGTACATTTATATCTTCATAGAAGTCTGTTATTCTCTCTTGTTTATTATATTCTAATTGTCTGTACAGTAAATTCCCTCCACCGTGACAAGTTTATATTCGATATGTCAGTTTATTTCTGCAGACATTTTAGTTTATTTTGCGGATAATTAGTTTCCTCGCCATGGTCCAACGTTTTTACTGCAATTAAAAAAGAACATAACTGCTCTTGATAGATTTAATGCGGATTTCGGACGTACAGCAAATTGTAAACATGACCGGGCCGCTGTTTGTTGTATTTTTAGACCTTTTTGTATTGTTTTTTTTAATTCATTCTCCACTTTGCAGCATATTCAGTAAGAGAGTTCATGTTGATAGTTCTCTGTATGGTCGATTTTATAGTTACAACAATATAACAGCTCTCACTAATGTTTTTGCATATTTAACTATTGAGTTATTAAAGAAGAAATCTCCTCTACAGCTATTGTTTCCGGTGCTCCCTCAGATAACAGAGATCCCCCATCGTACCTGACACATCCCGGGTTAATAAATAGAAGCCTAAAAGTAAACTGCATCCACCAATGGTTGTACCATCGGCTGAGCTGCAGCAGCCGGTCAATCAATTGTATTTACATCCCTGAAATTCCCGCTTGTTACTTTATAACAGCATATAAGTCTCACTTGTGGTGCCAGTAGGAGTGAGTCCTGTCGGGGTCCGCGCCTTCGGACATCTGCGGTTCTACTTGTTGAGGGGAGAGGGGTCTACTGAGAAAACATATTGTTAGATTTAGTTCCCATAATAGAAGATACTTCTCTGATATTACGGCCTCTCATGTATGACTGCCTAGTGGTACTGGTATATGTGGGGTTAATGTGATGTAATAACTCAGCGATACGGTTAATGTTACCGATACTATTATAGTATTTATAAACATGATTTAGAGTCTGGTGTGTTATGCTGTAGAGGCGATGATGAAAGGTGAGAAAGTAATGCAGCAACTCCAGATGTACAATGATATTTCAGTTCTGTGTATAACAACACGTTCCGTCCCGTGTGTTATGTCTTATTGTGCTATGTCTGATTGGTTGATCGGCGTTGTGTGCAGAGCAGTGTGACGTCACATGTTGCTGCGTGTAGTATGTTCAGGTTGTATGTTGTGCTAATCTCTGACACGTTGATGCTACTTGCAGGCCGCCCTCCTTAGCTCATTTCCAGCCATCTTTGAAGAACTGCTGCACATGTTCTCTGTGACGGAGGTGGCGGAGTTTGTCCGCGGGACGCTCAGTAGTCTGCCCAGCACCCTGCACCTCGGACAGTCCATGGATGTGGTGAAGCTGCAGTCTATCGGCCGCACTGTGGACTGCAGGCTATTCTCATACCCAGGTGGGGTAATGTCCCATATTGTGCACCATGTGCTGTGCCCACCTCTGCTCAGCCATATGGGTAGTGCCAGTAATGTACCAAGTAACCTGTTTAATTATAGAAGGGAACTTATAACACAGGATCGCTGCTCGTTAACGCCAACTGCAATGTGGTTTTGACCATTGTCCGGCTACAGTCAGTTTAATGCTGGGTCATGTTGGCTGCGCAGTGTCTGATACCGGTTGTCATACTAACGCCTGGTGTATGACGTTGTGTCTCCCACAGATGCTCGCCGGATCCTCCTGCCGGTGGTCCTACATCATATCCACCTTCACCTGCGGCAGCAGAAGGAGCTCCTGGTCTGCTCCGGCATACTCAGCAGTATCTTCTCCATCATCAAAAGCAGCTCTACGGTGAGGATCAACCCGAAAACCGATCCGTTCTGTTTCCTGACGTGTTCCCAGACTACACGTAACAGTAACCAGAGCCTGGACTTACAGAGCCGTGTTCCTCTGTCTAGGTTCCCCAATAACATACTAAAGAGGGATCAGCCCCCAAGGAAATTATAGTTATAGGCGCCTTTGACAATGAAGATGATCTTTGTAGTATTTAGTCGTTACTGGAGGATGAACTGCAGCAGCGATAATGAAGGAGGGAGGGAACCAACGCTGTCTCCTGATTGGATGTTTCATGTGCAGCCAATCAGAATCCAGCTGACTTTATCCCCGATGTCAGTTCCCCCAGCTCTCCTACAGTAGTACAGCGTGTGTCCAGCAGAGGTCCTCAGCCTCAGGAGAGCAGCCAGCAGTGGAGGTGTCAGCGTTTACAAGGGTGGGGGGCTGTGTACATCTCTTGTTCTGCGCAGACCACTCACACTGTGCTCTGCCCTCTCCTCGATGCTGCTCCAGGTCCTTAGATCTGTTACTGGGTCCACATAGAGAAGGGATCCTCTGACTCCTGAACCTGGTACTATATTCACACGGTATCTGTACCAAATATAGCATTCCCATTCTTCAATACTGAACTAGGTCATCTCAGTGTGACAGCGCTCTGTGCAGTACAACAGTGATTGTCCCTCTATTCCCTATGTAGATTTATAGAGACAATAGTAGTTGACAGCCAGGAAATAGTCTATAATCAGGGCTGTATGACGCTTATGGTCAACCCTCACTTTTAGTCACATGGTCACTTGTGATACACATACGTGATCCTAGAGATCACACGATGGAATGAGCCGTTCTGTTGGCTGACTCATTAAACGTGATAATTCACTAGGAACCAGGGATAGCTTAAATAATGGTTCAGCCCACAAGATGACTTCTCCTCTGTGTGTAGGTGAAGGGTCCACTTTAATACAAATTGAGCTAAAAGTTCATCCAATCACAAGCTGGTCTAACAGTCCAGCCAATCACAAGCCACAGTAATGGTCCAACCAATCATAAGCCAACCTTAATAAGTCAAACTAAAGGACCAACCAATCACAATTTTGTGAACATGAGCTTGGTCTGTTTGTCTCTTAGATCATTCATTAGATTTATATATAAACACTATATATAGTTTTACTTATTGCTCTTTGTTTGCACTTATTCTTGTCTGTTAAAGATTGATCAAACACAATAATTGGAGCTTATTATTTCATTCTCTGCGTATGGCCATCAGGTACAGGATACTGGTATCTTACACAGTCTATGTATAGACCTCACCTACATGCACCATAACCCCAGTAATAGTCTGTATTATTCACACCTGGCCCCGGCTGACGGCGTCTTCTCTCCGGCAGGAGGTGGACGTAGGAGAAGAGGTCCAGATGTTACAGGAGAGCCTGCTGGACGTCCTGCTCCAGACCCTGCTCATTATCATGAGTAAATCTCAGGCCCAGGAGGCGGTAAGAGGCCAACGCTGCCCCCAGTGTACAGCAGAGATCACTGTTAGTAATTAACATTCACTTCTTTTTTCTAACCCCTCCCAAATCCATCTCATCATCCTCAGCAGCCCATCATAGGCCCGAATGATGCCCCAGGTACATGACTGGCACTGCAGGTTGGTATCCTGGCACAGCCAATCAGGAATAGCTCTGTGTACCGGTCAGACTGTAGCCGTGGACACTGTAACAAAACCGCTGTTACCGTATGTTTGTATGTATCATAGTGTGCCCGGTGCCACAAGCATCCAGCGGGTACATATGTAAAAACTAGGTGCAGATAAATTGTACGTGATTTAGGCCAATCTAAATGTTGAAGATCATTATAAAAAATATATAATATATAAAATGCACTAAACCTACTATATTGTTGCAGCAACATTGCAATATTCCAAATGCTGCCAGCTCCATTCACTGGTGTTATCGCAGGTGGCACAGGGAGCCTGACCTCCAGGGACCCCCCGAATACAACATGCACTTTATAGTGTAAAACTAACACCAATGGGTGTGAAGCCTAAAAGTAACTGTTTAACAAAGGGCAGCAACAATACATTGTTGCAACAAAGTTAAAGACAATCCTTAGTGGCGGCAGTTCTACAGCAGTGAATAGGGAGCGGCATTATTCTATACAGAGAATTAAACAATGAGAATAATGGATTAAATGTGACTTTACTGTACTTGAAAATTATAGAGTCTAAGAATTTACATCATTTTAACAACATATTAGTTTAATTGTATGTTAATTAGGTAAATGGGCGTGGTTTACAGTAACATAATTATACAAATTATAGCGGTTCACAATTGAAAATGTTAAATAAATCAAATGTGTAATGGATCACATATGATTTTCTGTCTAGTTATCTTGTTTTCTTCCCCCTTTTTATTCATGTTTATAAAATAACCCCATAGACTCAGATAACTGGGCTTTCACTACCTTATGGGATAATTTCTTATGTATCATCTCATTTACAGTATCCTTTACTCCTTACCCTGAGTCCTCTCCCCAATAACATACTGACTGTTCTGACTCTTCCCCCCCACCAGGGGGAGTATGTTTCCTGCCTTCTATCGCTGCTGCGTTTGATGTCAGATACTCATTACCAGCATCTGCTGCACAACTTCCAGAGCAAAGAGGAACTCAAGGTGAGGAGGGGATGGACGTGGGGTGGGGGTGGAAGTGAGGAGGGGGTGGAGGTGAGGAGGGGGTGGAGGTGAGGAGAGGGTGGAGGTGAGGAGGGGGTGCGGGTGAGGAGGGCATGGAGGAGAGGAGGGGATGGAGGTGAGGAGAGGGTGAAGGTGGGGAGAGGGAGGGGGTGGAGGTGAGGAGAGGGCGGGGATGAGGAGAGCGCGAGGGTGAGGAGAGGGTGGAGGTGAGGAGTGGGTGGAGGAGAGGAAGGAGGTGGAGGTGAGAAGAGCGCAAAGGTGAGGAGGGGATGGAGGTGAGGAGAGGGTGAAGGTGGGGAGAGGGAGGGGGTGGAGGTGAGGAGAGGGTGGGGGTGAGGAGAGGGTGGAGGTGAGGAGAGCGCGAGGGTGAAGAGGGGGTGAAGGTGGGGAGAGGGAGGGGATGGAGGTGAGGAGAGGGCGGGGTTGAGGAGGGGGTAGAGGTGAGGAGGTTGCAGAGGAGGGGAGGGGGAGAGAGCAGAGGTGAGGAGAGGGTGGAGGTGAGGAGAGCGCGAGGGTGAAGAGGGGGTGAATGTGGGGAGAGGGAGGGGATGGAGGTGAGGAGGGGGTGGAGGTGAGGAGAGCGCGAGGGTAAAGAGGGGGTGAAGGTGAGGAGAGGGAGGGGATGGAGGTGAGGAGGGGGTGGAGGTGAGGAGAGCGCGAGGGTAAAGAGGGGGTGAAGGTGAGGAGAGGGAGGGGATGGAGGTGAGGAGGGGGTGGAGGTGAGGAGAGCGTGAGGGTAAAGAGGGGGTGAAGGTGAGGAGAGGGAGGGGATGGAGGTGAGGAGGGGGTGGAGGTGAGGAGAGCGCGAGGGTAAAGAGGGGGTGAAGGTGAGGAGAGGGAGGTGAGGAGGGGGCAGAGGAGGGGAGGGGGAGAGAGCGGAGGTAAGAAGGGGTAGAGGTTAGAGGCCGAAGGTGAGGAGGTAGTGGAGAGGGGGGGGGCGGAGGTGAGGAGGGGGCATCCAAGCAGATGGACATGTGGGTATCATGGTGAGGTCATGTGTCCTGCCTCCATGTGGAGGCAGAATGGGACTCTCCATTAGGCAGTAATTGAGGATAACATACCCACAGCTTTATCATTATTATAACGTACCTGTGGTGTAAAGTTTTACAGTATATTTTATGCAGCTCCTGGTTCACAGTGAGATTATTATATTTATATAGTTTTGAGAACAAGAAGCATTAAACACATAACAGTTACATATGGCCGACACTTATGGCCCCATTTTCTGGATAAGGTTATTTTCGTTGTACTTTGGAGCACTATGGTGTAAATTTACTAAATCACATTAATAATGAGGTCAGAGGGTGAGACGTGAGAATATGTAACAATACCCTATGAGCTGTTAATGAGCCCCCCATAAATATTACCAGGCGGCCCAGGGGGAGTATTAGGGTCAGGGGCAGAGGTCGATTTACTTTTATAATAATAATGTATTCAGGTATTAAGTTCCTCAGGACCTGGGTTTGACGTCTGGTCACATGTTCTAGATCACATGACCTTGGGTTCTGGGGTAACAATGTATCAGAGTAAACGTTCCTCAGTGTTCCGGGTATCTCTAAGTCCGGACTACGTGTTTTTTCAGGAATTCCTGCTGAAGATCTTCTGTGTTTTTCGGAACCTGCAGAAGTTGACCGTCTTCCCTCCAGACTGGACAGTGATGAGACTTCTGGCCAGCAAGTAAGAGCGCTGCGTGGGCCGGGGCACAGGACTAATGATAGAGGCACAGGGGTCCCACGTGTACAGACCACACCATCATGGTGGAACCTTCAGCCGCAGACATTCTTATATAGGGTTCAGCATAAATGTCATGTGACCCACAGCAACCAATCAGCACTACATGTTAACTGATTGGTTGATATCGATTAGACTACACATCGGTTACACACAGTGGAAGCAGCAGTTTTGTTCTCTGAACTAAATAATTATAGAAATACAGCCTGTCAGTTCAGTAGGTACCAGTGACATCACGCCTGAGGGATTAGTTAGTTATTAATGAATTGACTGGATAATGGCTGCCTCCACTGTTTGTAGGTGATAGGTATGTTTTTAAAGTGCCTCATTGATGCTCCTGGTGAATTGATTGGCTGCATTTCCTCTGTTAGTGGTTCAGCTGCTTCACTGTCCGTCCTCTATAAACTAACGTTATCTCTTCCCAGCATCATAGTGACGACTGTTCAGTACGTGTCTCCGGCCGTGCACAAGAACTTCTGTGAAGCAGACTTTGACTTTAAGGTAAACACAATTATTATTCTCTTCTATTTGCAGTAACCTGATATCTAGTCACATCCCTAAGTACTTACATAGAGGGGTACACCCCAGTGCCTGCTTACATAGAGGGGTACACCCCAGTGCCTGCTTACATAGAGGTATACACCCCAGTGCCTGCTTACATAGAGGGGTGCACCCCAGTGCCTGCTTACATAGAGGTGTACACCCCAGTGCCTGCTTACATAGAGGGGTACACCCCAGTTCCCTGCTTACTTTAAGGTGTACACCCCAGTGCCTGCTTACATAGAGGGGTACACCCCAGTTCCCTGCTTACATTAAGGTGTACACCCCAGTTCCCTGCTTACATTAAGGTGTACACCCCAGTTCCCTGTTTACATTAAGGGGTACACCTCAGTTCCCTGCTTACATTAAGGTGTACACCCCAGTTCCCTGCTTACATTAAGGGGTACACCCCAGTTCCCGGCTTATATTAAGGGGTACACCCCAGTTCCCTGCTTACATTAAGGGGTACACCTCAGTTCCCTGCTTATATTAAGGGGTACACCCCAGTTCCCTGCTTACATTAAGGGGTACACCCCAGTTCCCTGCTTACATTAAGGGGTACACCTCAGTTCCCTGCTTACATTAAGGGGTACACCCCAGTTCCCGGCTTACATTAAGGGGTGCACCCCAGTGACCTCACAGACCGGTCTGTTATTTTCAGGTGTGGAACTCGTATTTCAGTCTGGCCGTTCTCTTCATTAATCAGCCCAGTCTGCAGCTGGAGAACTTTGCAGCGGGAAAGAGGAGGCGGATCCTGGACAAGTAAGTGCCCCGCCCCTAATACTGAGCATTCAGTACTACTGAGCACTATTAGTACTAACCATTGAGTCCATAGTACTGAGCATTGAGTCCATAGTACTGAGCATTGAGTCCATAGTACTGAGCATTGAATCCGTAGTACTGAGCACTGCATCCGTAGTACTGAGCACTGAGTCCCTAGTACTGAGCACTGAGTCCCTAGTACTGAGCATTGGGTCTGTAGTACTGAGCACTGGGTCCGTAGTACTGAGCACTGAGTCCGTAGTACTCGGCACTGAGTCCGTACTACTGAGCACTGAGTCCCTAGTACTGAGCACTGGGTCCGTAGTACTGAGCACTGAGTCCGTAGTACTGGAGAGTGAGTCCGTAGTACTGAGCACTGAGTCCCTAGTACTGAGCAAGCACTGAGTCCATAGTACTGAGCACTGGGTCCGTAGTACTGAGCACTAAGTCTGTAGTACTGGAGAGTGAGTCCGTATTACTGAGCACTGAGTCCGTAGTACTGAGCACTGAGTCCGTAGTACTGAACACTGAGCCCGTAGTACTGAGCACTGAGCCCGTAGTACTGAGCAGTTTGTCTTTAGTGTTGAGCAGTAAGTGACACTTCCGTGTTCTGTAGATATGGCGACATGCGTGTTATGATGACATACGAGCTGTTCAACATGTGGCAGAACTTGGGTAAGTGACAGAACACGGTACATATATGTACAGTGTCTCCCGCTGGATCCTATACTCTGTCTATTCTGTGTACATTATAGGGGAGCACAAATATCACTTTATCCCCGGCATGATCGGCCCGTTCCTGGGCGTGTCCCTTGTCCCGCAACCCGAGGTGCGAAATATCATGATCCCCATTTTCCACGACATGATGGATTGTGAGCAGCGGCGCAATGGTAACTTCAAGCAGGTGAGAGGGGCCGTGATCATCACACGTCATCTAAAGCCGCTTACGTTACTTGTTACTAGTGTCGTAGGAACGCTGCTTCTCTAACAGAGAACTGAACATAATATGATATCTTGTAGAATAAAGTTTAATGAACAGTTATCTTTTCTAAAATGTCAGAAAAGCTCTCGTTAATCACTTCATCAAGTTGCCCACTAAACAGTGTCATATTTCTGTGAGAGCTTGTCTCACATGCCAAGTTACTGCCTCTCAGGGATGAAAGAAATGTTCTTTTATTCTACAGCAAAGTTTGTCTTAGCTATGACTAATGTTTATATACAATCAGAGTAAGGAGCTGTTATTAATCACAATGATAAGATCATGTTGTATAGCAGGTATGAGCAACCTGTAGCCCACAAGTTGATGTGGAACTAGAAGTCCCAGCACATCCCTCCAGCCAGGGACTCACTAACCGTATGAGAGGTAGCTTGTGGCTCTCTAGTTATTGTGGAACTACAAGTCCCATCATACCCTGCCAGAGAGGAGAAAGCTATATCAGTGGTAGCCGGCCTGTGCATCTCTAGTTGTTGTAGAACAACAAGTGCCAGCATGCCTGTATTGTAGATAATGAACGCATGAGAGATGTTACTGCTGATCCAGCCTCACACACTTTGTATAACAACCAGATAATGCTGCAGCTGCTTCTACAACGATCAGATGATTTATATGTTGGAGTGTAACTGTTGTGCGCTGTATTGTTGCGTTGTGTTGTGCGGTGTCTCTCACACACTTGTGTCTCCTCAGGTGGAGGCCGAGCTGATCGATAAACTGGACACTTTGGTCTCCGAGGGGAAAGGAGATGAAAACTATCGAGAGCTCTTCAGCCTCCTGTGAGTCCCAACTTTCTCCACTACTAATATAAAGAGGGATAAATGTCTGTAGTTGGGGGGGGGTAGTTAAAGTAGATAGAGGGTATACAGCTAAGCTGGCCTTAGGCAATGTGTGGCTCTTAAGCTGTTGTGAAACCGGTAGGGTGTGCTGGGCCTTGTAGTTCCACAGTAGTGGGTACAGGTTAGAAGATAGTTGGGCTTAGTAAAGCCTGGTGTCATGTGGTAGCTGCAGTCACAGAGTAGTGTTACGTGGTATAAGGGGGGTGCAGTGTACTGACAGAGATGTGATATATCTGTATTTGTACCCCACCCTCGCTGCCGCTACAGCTCTCAGCTGTTTGGTCCGTACCCGAGGTAAGAGAGGTCATGGTATATTATATACAGCGTGTTACTGCATGTCTATAGTGTGTGGTGTGTACATGGATACATGCATGTATATATATCCCGTTCTGTGGAGGTATACCGGACCCCCAGCTGTTATTCCACCTATGTCTGTACCCGGCTTTAGCTGTCTGTATAAACTTATATATATGTCTAACCTGTGTGTATGATGTTATTATGTATCTCCCGGGGTCTCTCTGTGTGTGGTCTATAAATGACGCTCTCTGTCTGTCTCTTCCTCGTGTTCTTCCTGTCGTACGTCTCTTCTTGTCCCTTACTCGGCCCTGTATTTTAGATGTTGTCCTTGTCTCAGGTTTGTGGTTTAGGAGTCACGTCCGTATTATTCTGTCACTTGTGCCCTCAGCTTGCTGGAGAAGATCGAGCAGGAGACCTGGAGAGAGCCGGGAGCGTCGTTTGTGACCTCAGTGACGCGTCTCATGGAGAGACTGCTGGACTACAGGTATGAGACTGACCGTGACCTGATCATTGGGGTCATTGACGAAATCTGCGCCTCATTTTGCGCTTTAAAACGCTTTTGCGCTGTGTGTATACTATTTTTTGAACCTAGACTAGTTCTACATTCTACATAAGTTTTTCCCCTTTTCTCATGTAAATATCAGTAATCACATTAACACAATGAGACTGGCGCATACTTAATACACACAGACCCCCGATCTGCTCTTCCATCTTCCCGGCACAGTCTGCATCTTGGCTACAGGAGCCGCAGGGACGTTGTAAACATCCTACCAGAGTTTGGGCCAAACCACCTATAAGTCTCACTATAGATCTATTCCTACTCCCAGATACTGGGGATAATTGCCCCCTAATCTGGATGTAACGGGGGTTTCCTCCGCCCAACGCCCACTTAAGGTTTATAGTTAAGTAACGAGGTGATGGGAAGATGGTAGCGTGAAGTCAGTAATATATACGGTGCCGTACAGATACACTGAATGTCGATAATATATTGTATTTCAGGGACTGTATGAAAGGTGAAGAAACAGAAAATAAGAAGGTCGGCTGTACGGTGAATCTGATGGTGAGCAGTAAGGACAACACTTCTATATCTGTAACAACCAATGTCAGGGTTTATCCTTATGACTGTTTGTGAGGAAATTTTAAATACAAATTTCTGTTCTTTTGTATCTTCACAGAACTTCTACAAATCCGAAATAAATAAGGAAGAAATGTACATCAGATACATTCATAAGCTCTGTGACTTACATCTACAGGCGGAGAGCTATACAGGTACACAGGATAATGATATCACACAGCTACAGGCGGAGAGCTATACAGGTACACAGGATAATGATATCACATAGATACAGGCGGAGAGCTATACAGGTACACAGGATAATGATATCACATAGATACAGGCGGAGAGCTATACAGGTACACAGGATAATGATAATACACAGCTACAGGCGGAGAGCTATACAGGTACACAGGATAATGATAATACACATCTACAGGCGGAGAGTTATACAGGTACACAGGATAATGATAATACACAGATACAGGAGGAGAGCTATACAGGTACACAGGATAATGATAATACACAGATACAGGCGGAGAGATATACAGGTACACAGGATAATGATATCACACAGCTACAGGAGGAGAGCTATACAGGTACACAGGATAATGATAACACACAGATACAGCCTGAGAGATATACAGGTACACAGGATAATGATATCACACAGCTACAGGCGGAGAGCTATACAGGTACACAGGATAATGATAATACACAGATACAGGCGGAGAGCTATACAGGTACACAGGATAATGATATCACACAGCTACAGGCGGAGAGATATATAGGTACACAGGATAATGATAACACACAGATACAGGAGGAGAGATATACAGGTACACAGGATAATGATAACACACAGATACAGGAGGAGAGATATACAGGTACACAGGATAATGATATCACACAGCTACAGGAGGAGAGCTATACAGGTACACAGGATAATGATAATACACAGATACAGGCGGAGAGTTATACAGGTACACAGGATAATGATAACACACAGCTACAGGCGGAGAGATATACAGGTACACAGGATAATGATAATACACAGATACAGGAGGAGAGCTATACAGGTACACAGGATAATGATAATACACAGATACAGGCGGAGAGTTATACAGGTACACAGGATAATGATAACACACAGCTACAGGCGGAGAGATATACAGGTACACAGGATAATGATAATACACAGATACAGGAGGAGAGCTATACAGGTACACAGGATAATGATAATACACAGATACAGGCGGAGAGATATACAGGTACACAGGATAATGATAACAAACAGCTACAGGCGGAGAGATATATAGGTACACAGGATAATGATAATACACAGATACAGGCGGAGAGGTATACAGGTACACAGGATAATGATAACACACAGCTACAGGCGGAGAGATATATAGGTACACAGGATAATGATAATACACAGATACAGGCGGAGAGGTATACAGGTACACAGGATAATGATAATACACATCTACAGGCGGAGAGCTATACAGGTACACAGGATAATGATATCACACAGCTACAGGCGGAGAGCTATACAGGTACACAGGATAATGATATCACATAGATACAGGCGGAGAGCTATACAGGTACACAGGATAATGATAATACACAGCTACAGGCGGAGAGCTATACAGGTACACAGGATAATGATAATACACATCTACAGGCGGAGAGTTATACAGGTACACAGGATAATGATAATACACAGATACAGGAGGAGAGCTATACAGGTACACAGGATAATGATAATACACAGATACAGGCGGAGAGATATACAGGTACACAGGATAATGATATCACACAGCTACAGGAGGAGAGCTATACAGGTACACAGGATAATGATAACACACAGATACAGCCTGAGAGATATACAGGTACACAGGATAATGATATCACACAGCTACAGGCGGAGAGCTATACAGGTACACAGGATAATGATAATACACAGATACAGGCGGAGAGCTATACAGGTACACAGGATAATGATATCACACAGCTACAGGCGGAGAGATATATAGGTACACAGGATAATGATAACACACAGATACAGGAGGAGAGATATACAGGTACACAGGATAATGATAACACACAGATACAGGAGGAGAGATATACAGGTACACAGGATAATGATATCACACAGCTACAGGAGGAGAGCTATACAGGTACACAGGATAATGATAATACACAGATACAGGCGGAGAGTTATACAGGTACACAGGATAATGATAACACACAGCTACAGGCGGAGAGATATACAGGTACACAGGATAATGATAATACACAGATACAGGAGGAGAGCTATACAGGTACACAGGATAATGATAATACACAGATACAGGCGGAGAGTTATACAGGTACACAGGATAATGATAACACACAGCTACAGGCGGAGAGATATACAGGTACACAGGATAATGATAATACACAGATACAGGAGGAGAGCTATACAGGTACACAGGATAATGATAATACACAGATACAGGCGGAGAGGTATACAGGTACACAGGATAATGATAACACACAGCTACAGGCAGAGAGATATACAGGTACACAGGATAATGATAACAAACAGCTACAGGCGGAGAGATATATAGGTACACAGGATAATGATAATACACAGATACAGGCGGAGAGGTATACAGGTACACAGGATAATGATAACACACAGCTACAGGCGGAGAGATATACAGGTACACAGGATAATGATAACAAACAGCTACAGGCGGAGAGATATATAGGTACACAGGATAATGATAATACACAGATACAGGCGGAGAGCTATACAGGTACACAGGATAATGATAATACACAGATACAGGCGGAGAGATATACAGGTACACAGGATAATGATAATACACAGATACAGGCGGAGAGATATACAGGTACACAGGATAATGATAATACACAGATACAGGCGGAGAGTTATACAGGTACACAGAATAATGATAACACACAGATACAGGAGGAGAGATATACAGGTACACAGGATAATGATAATACACAGATACAGGCGGAGAACTATACAGGTACACAGGATAATGATAATACACAGATACAGGCGGAGAGATATACAGGTACACAGGATAATGATAATACACAGATACAGGCGGAGAGATATACAGGTACACAGGATAATGATAATACACAGATACAGGCAGAGAGCGATACAGGTACACAGACTAATGATAACACACAGATACAGGTGGAGAACTATACAGGTACACAGGATAATGATAACAAACAGCTACAGGCGGAGAGATATACAGGTACACAGGATAATGATATCACACAGATACAGGCGGAGAGATATATAGGTACACAGGATAATGATAATACACAGATACAGCCTGAGAGATATACAGGTACACAGGATAATGATATCACACAGCTACAGGCGGAGAGCTATACAGGTACACAGGATAATAATAATACACAGCTACAGGCGGAGAGATATATAGGTACACAGGATAATGATAATACACAGATACAGGTGGAGAACAATACAGGTACACAGACTAATGATAACAAACAGCTACAGGCGGATAGATATACAGGTACACAGGATAATGATATCACACAGATACAGGCGGAGAGATATATAGGTACACAGGATAATGATAATACACAGATACAGCCTGAGAGATATACAGGTACACAGGATAATGATATCACACAGCTACAGGCGGAGAGATATACAGGTACACAGGATAATGATATCACACAGATACAGGCGGAGAGATATATAGATACACAGGATAATGATAATACACAGATACAGCCTGAGATATATACAGGTACACAGGATAATGATAATACACAGATACAGGCGGAGAACTATACAGGTACACAGGATAATGATAATACACAGATACAGGCGGAGAGATATATAGGTACACAGGATAATGATAATACACAGATACAGGTGGAGAACTATACAGGTACACAGGATTATGATAACACACAGATACAGGCGGAGAGATATACAGGTACACAGGATAATGATAATACACAGATATAGGCAGAGAGCGATACAGGTACACAGGATAATGATAACACACAGATACAGGCGAAGAGCTATACAGGTACACAGGATAATGATAATACACAGCTACAGGCGGAGAGATATATAGGTACACAGGATAATGATAACACACAGATACAGGCGGAGAGCTATACAGGTACACAGGATAATGATAATACACAGCTACAGGCGGAGAGATATATAGGTACACAGGATAATGATAATACACAGATACAGCCTGAGAGATATACAGGTACACAGGATAATGATATCACACAGCTACAGGCGGAGAGATATATAGGTACACAGGATAATGATAATACACAGATACAGGTGGAGAACTATACAGGTACACAGGATAATGATAACAAACAGCTACAGGCGGAGAGATATACAGGTACACAGGATAATGATATCACACAGCTACAGGCGGAGAGATATATAGGTACACAGGATAATGATAATACACAGATACAGCCTGAGAGATATACAGGTACACAGGATAATGATATCACACAGCTACAGGCGGAGAGCTATACAGGTACACAGGATAATGATAATACACAGCTACAGGCGGAGAGATATATAGGTACACAGGATAATGATATCACACAGATACAGGCGGAGAGATATATAGGTACACAGGATAATGATAATACACAGATACAGCCTGAGAGATATACAGGTACACAGGATAATGATATCACACAGCTACAGGCGGAGAGATATACAGGTACACAGGATAATGATATCACACAGATACAGGCGGAGAGATATATAGATACACAGGATAATGATAATACACAGATACAGCCTGAGATATATACAGGTACACAGGATAATGATAATACACAGATACAGGCGGAGAACTATACAGGTACACAGGATAATGATAATACACAGATACAGGCGGAGAGATATATAGGTACACAGGATAATGATAATACACAGATACAGGTGGAGAGCTATACAGGTACACAGGATTATGATAACACACAGATACAGGCGGAGAGATATACAGGTACACAGGATAATGATAATACACAGATACAGGCAGAGAGCGATACAGGTACACAGGATAATGATAACACACAGATACAGGCGGAGAGCTATACAGGTACACAGGATAATGATAATACACAGCTACAGGCGGAGAGATATATAGGTACACAGGATAATGATAATACACAGATACAGCCTGAGAGATATACAGGTACACAGGATAATGATATCACACAGCTACAGGCGGAGAGATATATAGGTACACAGGATAATGATAATACACAGATACAGCCTGAGAGATATACAGGTACACAGGATAATGATATCACACAGATACAGGCGGAGAGATATATAGATACACAGGATAATGATAATACACAGATACAGCCTGAGATATATACAGGTACACAGGATAATGATAATACACAGATACAGCCTGAGAGATATACAGGTACACAGGATAATGATAACACACAGCTACAGGCAGAGAGATATACAGGTACACAGGATAATGATAACACACAGCTACAGGCGGAGAGCTATACAGGTACACAGGATAATGATATCACACAGATACAGCCTGAGAGATATACAGGTACACAGGATAATGATATCACACAGATACAGGCAGAGAGATATACAGGTACACAGGATAATGATAACACACAGCTACAGGCGGAGAGATATATAGGTACATGGGATAATGATAACACACAGATACAGGCGGAGAGCTATACAGGTACACAGGATAATGATAATACACAGCTACAGGCGGAGAGATATATAGGTACACAGGATAATGATAATACACAGATACAGCTTGAGAGATATACAGGTACACAGTATAATGATAACACACAGCTACAGGCAGAGAGATATACAGGTACACAGGATAATGATAACACACAGCTACAGGCGGAGAGATATATAGGTACACAGGATAATGATAACACACAGATACAGGCGGAGAGCTATACAGGTACACAGGATAATGATAATACACAGCTACAGGCGGAGAGATATATAGGTACACAGGATAATGATAATACACAGATACAGCCTGAGAGATATACAGGTACACAGGATAATGATATCACACAGCTACAGGCGGAGAGATATATAGGTACACAGGATAATGATAATACACAGATACAGCCTGAGAGATATACAGGTACACAGGATAATGATATCACACAGATACAGGCGGAGAGATATATAGATACACAGGATAATGATAATACACAGATACAGCCTGAGATATATACAGGTACACAGGATAATGATAATACACAGATACAGCCTGAGAGATATACAGGTACACAGGATAATGATAACACACAGCTACAGGCAGAGAGATATACAGGTACACAGGATAATGATAACACACAGCTACAGGCGGAGAGCTATACAGGTACACAGGATAATGATATCACACAGATACAGCCTGAGAGATATACAGGTACACAGGATAATGATAACACACAGCTACAGGCAGAGAGATATACAGGTACACAGGATAATGATAACACACAGCTACAGGCGGAGAGCTATACAGGTACACAGGATAATGATATCACACAGCTACAGGCGGAGAGATATACAGGTACACAGGATAATGATATCACACAGCTACAGGCGGAGAGATATACAGGTAAACTAGACTGCAACAAGCCTGATTAATAAATGATAATATGCATCTACAGGCGTTGAACAAGACAGATTCATAAATGATAACACACAGACAAGTGGATCCCAGTAGAGACCTATATGCATGTATAGTTTATAGCGTCTATAAAACCTTAATAAAAACTTTTCATGATAAAACTACAGACCAACTACTAGACACATTTAAAGATTATACAGGTGAGCTGGATGGTTTATATATTATAACATCAATGGGGGGTGACTAGAGGTCTAAACCTTACACAATAATATGAAACTGTAGCTGCTGTTTCCAGACACCTGGGGGACAACAACTTTCCTCCCTTTGTACCCCCCACTTCCTGAGTATCCCCCACTTCCTGAGTACCCCCCACTTCCTGAGTACCCCCCACTTCCTGAGTACCCCTCACTTCCATAGTACCCCCCACTTCCTGAGTACCCCTCACTTCCATAATACCCCCCACTTTCTGAGTACCCCCCCACTTCCTGAGTATCCCCCACTTCCTGAGTACCCCCTCACTTTCTGAGTACCCCCCACTTCCTGAGTACCCCCTCACTTCCTGAGTACCCCCTCACTTTCTGAGTACCCCCCACTTCCTGAGTACCCCTCACTTCCTGAGTACCCCTCACTTCCTGAGTACCCCCCACTTCCTGAGTACCCCCTCACTTTCTGAGTACCCCCCACTTCCTGAGTACCCCTCACTTCCATAGTACCCCCCACTTCCTGAGTACCCCCCACTTCCTGAGTACCCCCTCACTTTCTGAGTACCCCCCACTTCCTGAGTACCCCTCACTTCCATAGTACCCCCCACTTCCTGAGTACCCCTCACTTCCTGAGTACCCCTCACTTCCAGAGTACCTCCCACTTCCTGAGTACCCCTCACTTCCTGAGTACCCCCCACTTCCTGAGTACCCCTCACTTCCATAGTACCCCCCACTTCCTGAGTACCCCTCACTTCCATAATACCCCCCACTTCCTGAGTACCCCCTCACTTTCTGAGTACCCCCCACTTCCTGAGTACCCCCCACTTCCTGAGTACCCCCTCACTTTCTGAGTACCCCCCACTTCCTGAGTACCCCTCACTTCCATAGTACCCCCCACTTCCTGAGTACCCCTCACTTCCTGAGTACCCCCCACTTCCTGAGTACCCCCTCACTTTCTGAGTACCCCCCACTTCCTGAGTACCCCTCACTTCCATAGTACCCCCCACTTCCTGAGTACCCCTCACTTCCTGAGTACCCCCCACTTCCTGAGTACCCCCTCACTTTCTGAGTACCCCCCACTTCCTGAGTACCCCTCACTTCCATAGTACCCCCCACTTCCTGAGTACCCCCTCACTTTCTGAGTACCCCCCACTTCCTGAGTACCCCTCACTTCCATAGTACCCCCCACTTCCTGAGTACCCCTCACTTCCTGAGTACCCCTCACTTCCAGAGTACCTCCCACTTCCTGAGTACCCCTCACTTCCTGAGTACCCCCCACTTCCTGAGTACCCCTCACTTCCTGAGTACCCCCCACTTCCTGAGTACCCCTCACTTCCAGAGTACCTCCCACTTCCAGAGTACCTCCCACTTCCTGAGTACCCCCCACTTCCTGAGTACCCCTAGAAGTCTCTGACATGTCGTTTAGGAATTAAGATGAGCAAAGTAAACTGGGTCCCCCGAGAGCTCTGTAAATAGTACATAACATATTAGTATAGATAATGGCAGTTCTCTCATTGTCCGCTTGTATCTCTCTCTCCAGAAGCTGCATTTACTCTGCTCTTGTACTGGGAAACGCTGCATTGGGAGGATCGCTCCCTACGGGAGTTCCTCCATTACCCCACCCAGAGCGAGTGGCAGCGGAAAGAGAGTCTGAGCCGCAAAATCATCCATTACTTCAACAAGGGCAAGGTGTGCTACAGTCTACAGCCAAATATTACCAGAAAATCATTGCACTGAGCATGAAGCTGATGTGATGTATCATACAGTTCGCTTTCACCAAAATATGATTTCAGGGATTTTTTTGGTGCTGATTTTGTGTTTTGCTGCTGTTCCTCCTTAGTATGCATTTAGTGGTGTGCAGTACCGTCTTTCAACCACTGGATGTCACTATTGTAATTCCAGTCTATGGAAAGCATTTCCTGACAGGTAGATCAGTGGAAACAGTGACACCTGCTGGCTGTAAAATTAAAAAGTATTTCTACATTTGTTGTTAATGGTGCATCACACAGGAATGGTCGTATCCTTATACTGATCGCAGAGTATAAGTTAACAAACGGTATCTCAAAAAAACAATACTGCCCTTTTAAGATAATTGTTGTGAAAGCAAAGGACAGCACCACTTGTCGGCACAACCTGCAAAGCTGTTACTTGCGTTTGTTCCTAGGTATGAAACATGTCAGCAGTTTGGGGTATTCCCTGATCCTCTGTGTATTTAGCCCCCATCTGCTGGGTGTGATAAGTTTCCTGCACACCCGGACACTGTGCACTAATTGTTATTACCGACCACTGGGCATAAGATGGAGATGGTTCAGATTTTCTTGTTGCTTTAAATGCGTGTGCATGCGTGGAAGACGTGTTCATTAACCCTTCCTTCTCCTCCCTCTTCCTGCATCATCCTCAGTGCTGGGAGTACGGGATTCCTCTATGCAGGGAGCTGGCGGCTCAGTATGAGAAGCTGTACGACTATCAGAGTCTCAGCTGGATATTGGTGAGACCTATGAGCCCTCTATTCTCTGCGATCACTGACTGTCTCCTATACAGCAGCTACATTATTATTATTATTATTATTATTATTATTCAGTATTACTATCCGCTCCTTGTACTCTCTCTCCACAATCTGCTGTCTTCATACTCAGTACTCTCTCTATACACTAACTCTGTACTCTCTCCACACTCTGTACTCTCACTCAGTACTCTCTATACTCTCACTCAGTACTCTCTCCACACTCTGTACTCTCACTTGGTACACTCTGTACTCTCACTTGGTACTCTCTATACTCTCACTTGGTACTCTCTCCCCTCTCGGTACTCGGTCTACCCTCTCTCTCTCCACACTTGGTACTCTCTCTATATTCGCACTCATTACTCTCTCCACACTCTGTACTCTCCCCCTCTCAGTACTCTCTCCACACTCTGTACTCTCACTCGGTACTCTCCCCCCTCTCAGTACTCTCTCCACACTCTGTACTCTCACTCGGTACTCTCCCCCCTCTCAGTACTCTCTCCACACTCTGTACTCTCACTCGGTACTCTCTCCACACTCTGTACTCTCACTCGGTACTCTCTCCCCTCTCAGTACTCTCTCCACACTCTGTACTCTCACTCGGTACTCTCCCCCCTCTCAGTACTCTCTCCACACTCTGTACTCTCACTCGGTACTCTCTCCACACTCTGTACTCTCACTCGGTACTCTCTCCCCTCTCAGTACTCTCTCCACACTCTGTACTCTCACTCGGTACTCTCCCCCCTCTCAGTACTCTCTCCACACTCTGTACTCTCACTCAGTACTCTCTCCACACTCTGTACTCTCACTCGGTACTCTCTCCCCTCTCAGTACTCTCTCTATATGTTACTGTGTGGTAACCAGGCAGATGCCCCAGGACAGCATAGAAATCTTTTCATGCTCATTTTACTTTTTTTAATTCTCTTTTACATCCCTGTCCTTTCCAAAAAAAAAAAAGAAGTAGCAGGGATTGTACAGAGGGATAAACATGTGGGGTCACAGTTACTAATTTAGGGTACTCGGGATGTCAGCGTCATATCTACACAGGGTCCAGTCATCAATGTTCTGTATACTGACCCCCCCCCTTATGGTGCTTCTCTCGTCTCCCGCAGAAAATGGAGGCCTCGTATTACGATCATATTATGGATCAACAGAGACTGGAACCGGAGTTCTTTAGAGTTGGGTTTTATGGGAAGAAGTTTCCGTTCTTCCTGAGGGTAAGAGCTTCGTTCTGTATGTTCCTGAGCCTGTGCTGCCCCCATCTACCTTATTACATTATGTGTGTATCTCCCCTGCCCCCTTATTACATTATGTGTGTATCTCCCCCGCCCCCCTTATTACATTATGTGTGTATCTCCCCTGCCCCCTTATTACATTATGTGTGTATCTCCCCCGCCCCCCTTATTACATTATGTGTGTATCTCCCCCGCCCCCCTTATTACATTATGTGTGTATCTCCCCCGCCCCCCTTATTACATTATGTGTGTATCTCCCCTGCCCCCTTATTACATTATGTGTGTATCTCCCCTGCCCCCTTATTACATTATGTGTGTATCTCCCCTGCCCCCTTATTACATTATGTGTGTATCTCCCCTGCCCCCTTATTACATTATGTGTGTATCTCCCCTGCCCCCTTATTACATTATGTGTGTATCTCCCCTGCCCCCCTTATTACATTATGTGTGTATCTCCCCTGCCCCCTTATTACATTATGTGTGTATCTCCCCCGCCCCCATCTACCTTATTACATTATGTGTGTATCTCCCCTGCCCCCCTTATTACATTATGTGTGTATCTCCCCTGCCCCCCTTATTACATTATGTGTGTATCTCCCCCGCCCCCCTTATTACATTATGTGTGTATCTCCCCTGCCCCCTTATTACATTATGTGTGTATCTCCCCTGCCCCCTTATTACATTATGTGTGTATCTCCCCCATCTACCTTATTACATTATGTGTGTATCTCCCCCGCCCCCCTTATTACATTATGTGTGTATCTCCCCTGCCCCCCTTATTACATTATGTGTGTATCTCCCCTGCCCCCTTATTACATTATGTGTGTATCTCCCCCGCCCCCCTTATTACATTATGTGTGTATCTCCCCTGCCCCCCTTATTACATTATGTGTGTATCTCCCCTGCCCCCCTTATTACATTATGTGTGTATCTCCCCCGCCCCCCTTATTACATTATGTGTGTATCTCCCCTGCCCCCTTATTACATTATGTGTGTATCTCCCCCGCCCCCCTTATTACATTATGTGTGTATCTCCCCTGCCCCCCTTATTACATTATGTGTGTATCTCCCCTGCCCCCCTTATTACATTATGTGTGTATCTCCCCTGCCCCCTTATTACATTATGTGTGTATCTCCCCCGCCCCCCTTATTACATTATGTGTGTATCTCCCCTGCCCCCCTTATTACATTATGTGTGTATCTCCCCCGCCCCCCTTATTACATTATGTGTGTATCTCCCCCGCCCCCCTTATTACATTATGTGTGTATCTCCCCCGCCCCCCTTATTACATTATGTGTGTATCTCCCCTGCCCCCCTTATTACATTATGTGTGTATCTCCCCTGCCCCCTTATTACATTATGTGTGTATCTCCCCCGCCCCCCTTATTACATTATGTGTGTATCTCCCCTGCCCCCCTTATTACATTATGTGTGTATCTCCCCCGCCCCCCTTATTACATTATGTGTGTATCTCCCCTGCCCCCCTTATTACATTATGTGTGTATCTCCCCTGCCCCCTTATTACATTATGTGTGTATCTCCCCTGCCCCCTTATTACATTATGTGTGTATCTCCCCCGCCCCCCTTATTACATTATGTGTGTATCTCCCCTGCCCCCTTATTACATTATGTGTGTATCTCCCCCGCCCCCCTTATTACATTATGTGTGTATCTCCCCTGCCCCCTTATTACATTATGTGTGTATCTCCCCCATCTACCTTATTACATTATGTGTGTATCTCCCCTGCCCCCTTATTACATTATGTGTGTATCTCCCCCGCCCCCCTTATTACATTATGTGTGTATCTCCCCCGCCCCCTTATTACATTATGTGTGTATCTCCCCTGCCCCCCTTATTACATTATGTGTGTATCTCCCCGCCCCCCTTATTACATTATGTGTGTATCTCCCCCGCCCCCTTATTACATTATGTGTGTATCTCCCCTGCCCCCCTTATTACATTATGTGTGTATCTCCCCGCCCCCCTTATTACATTATGTGTGTATCTCCCCTGCCCCCCTTATTACATTATGTGTGTATCTCCCCGCCCCCCTTATTACATTATGTGTGTATCTCCCCTGCCCCCTTATTACATTATGTGTGTATCTCCCCGCCCCCCTTATTACATTATGTGTGTATCTCCCCCGCCCCCCTTATTACATTATGTGTGTATCTCCCCTGCCCCCTTATTACATTATGTGTGTATCTCCCCGCCCCCCTTATTACATTATGTGTGTATCTCCCCCGCCCCCCTTATTACATTATGTGTGTATCTCCCCCACCCCCTTATTACATTATGTGTGTATCTCCCCTGCCCCCTTATTACATTATGTGTGTATCTCCCCCGCCCCCCTTATTACATTATGTGTGTATCTCCCCCGCCCCCTTATTACATTATGTGTGTATCTCCCCCGCCCCCCTTATTACATTATGTGTGTATCTCCCCGCCCCCCTTATTACATTATGTGTGTATCTCCCCTGCCCCCCTTATTACATTATGTGTGTATCTCCCCCGCCCCCCTTATTACATTATGTGTGTATCTCCCCTGCCCCCTTATTACATTATGTGTGTATCTCCCCTGCCCCCTTATTACATTATGTGTGTATCTCCCCCGCCCCCCTTATTACATTATGTGTGTATCTCCCCTGCCCCCTTATTACATTATGTGTGTATCTCCCCTGCCCCCTTATTACATTATGTGTGTATCTCCCCCGCCCCCCTTATTACATTATGTGTGTATCTCCCCTGCCCCCCTTATTACATTATGTGTGTATCTCCCCCGCCCCCCTTATTACATTATGTGTGTATCTCCCCTGCCCCCTTATTACATTATGTGTGTATCTCCCCTGCCCCCTTATTACATTATGTGTGTATCTCCCCTGCCCCCCTTATTACATTATGTGTGTATCTCCCCCGCCCCCCTTATTACATTATGTGTGTATCTCCCCTGCCCCCTTATTACATTATGTGTGTATCTCCCCTGCCCCCTTATTACATTATGTGTGTATCTCCCCCGCCCCCCTTATTACATTATGTGTGTATCTCCCCCGCCCCCCTTATTACATTATGTGTGTATCTCCCCCGCCCCCCTTATTACATTATGTGTGTATCTCCCCTGCCCCCCTTATTACATTATGTGTGTATCTCCCCCGCCCCCCTTATTACATTATGTGTGTATCTCCCCTGCCCCCCTTATTACATTATGTGTGTATCTCCCCTGCCCCCTTATTACATTATGTGTGTATCTCCCCCGCCCCCCTTATTACATTATGTGTGTATCTCCCCCGCCCCCCTTATTACATTATGTGTGTATCTCCCCCGCCCCCTTATTACATTATGTGTGTATCTCCCCCGCCCCCCTTATTACATTATGTGTGTATCTCCCCCGCCCCCCTTATTACATTATGTGTGTATCTCCCCCGCCCCCCTTATTACATTATGTGTGTATCTCCCCCGCCCCCCTTATTACATTATGTGTGTATCTCCCCTGCCCCCTTATTACATTATGTGTGTATCTCCCCTGCCCCCTTATTACATTATGTGTGTATCTCCCCCGCCCCCCTTATTACATTATGTGTGTATCTCCCCTGCCCCCCTTATTACATTATGTGTGTATCTCCCCTGCCCCCTTATTACATTATGTGTGTATCTCCCCCGCCCCCCTTATTACATTATGTGTGTATCTCCCCTGCCCCCTTATTACATTATGTGTGTATCTCCCCCGCCCCCCTTATTACATTATGTGTGTATCTCCCCTGCCCCCTTATTACATTATGTGTGTATCTCCCCGCCCCCCTTATTACATTATGTGTGTATCTCCCCTGCCCCCTTATTACATTATGTGTGTATCTCCCCTGCCCCCCTTATTACATTATGTGTGTATCTCCCCTGCCCCCTTATTACATTATGTGTGTATCTCCCCCGCCCCCCTTATTACATTATGTGTGTATCTCCCCCGCCCCCCTTATTACATTATGTGTGTATCTCCCCTGCCCCCTTATTACATTATGTGTGTATCTCCCCCGCCCCCCTTATTACATTATGTGTGTATCTCCCCCGCCCCCCTTATTACATTATGTGTGTATCTCCCCCGCCCCCCTTATTACATTATGTGTGTATCTCCCCTGCCCCCTTATTACATTATGTGTGTATCTCCCCTGCCCCCTTATTACATTATGTGTGTATCTCCCCCGCCCCCCTTATTACATTATGTGTGTATCTCCCCCGCCCCCCTTATTACATTATGTGTGTATCTCCCCCGCCCCCCTTATTACATTATGTGTGTATCTCCCCCGCCCCCCTTATTACATTATGTGTGTATCTCCCCCGCCCCCCTTATTACATTATGTGTGTATCTCCCCCGCCCCCCTTATTACATTATGTGTGTATCTCCCCTGCCCCCCTTATTACATTATGTGTGTATCTCCCCCGCCCCCCTTATTACATTATGTGTGTATCTCCCCTGCCCCCCTTATTACATTATGTGTGTATCTCCCCTGCCCCCTTATTACATTATGTGTGTATCTCCCCTGCCCCCTTATTACATTATGTGTGTATCTCCCCTGCCCCCCTTATTACATTATGTGTGTATCTCCCCTGCCCCCCTTATTACATTATGTGTGTATCTCCCCTGCCCCCCTTATTACATTATGTGTGTATCTCCCCTGCCCCCTTATTACATTATGTGTGTATCTCCCCTGCCCCCTTATTACATTATGTGTGTATCTCCCCTGCCCCCCTTATTACATTATGTGTGTATCTCCCCCGCCCCCCTTATTACATTATGTGTGTATCTCCCCCGCCCCCCTTATTACATTATGTGTGTATCTCCCCCGCCCCCCTTATTACATTATGTGTGTATCTCCCCCGCCCCCCTTATTACATTATGTGTGTATCTCCCCCGCCCCCCTTATTACATTATGTGTGTATCTCCCCTGCCCCCCTTATTACATTATGTGTGTATCTCCCCCGCCCCCTTATTACATTATGTGTGTATCTCCCCCGCCCCCTTATTACATTATGTGTGTATCTCCCCCGCCCCCCTTATTACATTATGTGTGTATCTCCCCCGCCCCCCTTATTACATTATGTGTGTATCTCCCCCGCCCCCCTTATTACATTATGTGTGTATCTCCCCCGCCCCCCTTATTACATTATGTGTGTATCTCCCCCTGCCCCCTTATTACATTATGTGTGTATCTCCCCCGCCCCCCTTATTACATTATGTGTGTATCTCCCCCGCCCCCCTTATTACATTATGTGTGTATCTCCCCCGCCCCCCTTATTACATTATGTGTGTATCTCCCCCGCCCCCCTTATTACATTATGTGTGTATCTCCCCCGCCCCCCTTATTACATTATGTGTGTATCTCCCCCGCCCCCCTTATTACATTATGTGTGTATCTCCCCCGCCCCCTTATTACATTATGTGTGTATCTCCCCCGCCCCCTTATTACATTATGTGTGTATCTCCCCCGCCCCCTTATTACATTATGTGTGTATCTCCCCCGCCCCCTTATTACATTATGTGTGTATCTCCCCCGCCCCCTTATTACATTATGTGTGTATCTCCCCCGCCCCCCTTATTACATTATGTGTGTATCTCCCCTGCCCCCTTATTACATTATGTGTGTATCTCCCCTGCCCCCTTATTACATTATGTGTGTATCTCCCCTGCCCCCTTATTACATTATGTGTGTATCTCCCCTGCCCCCTTATTACATTATGTGTGTATCTCCCCCGCCCCCTTATTACATTATGTGTGTATCTCCCCCGCCCCCCTTATTACATTATGTGTGTATCTCCCCCGCCCCCTTATTACATTATGTGTGTATCTCCCCCGCCCCCCTTATTACATTATGTGTGTATCTCCCCCGCCCCCCTTATTACATTATGTGTGTATCTCCCCCGCCCCCCTTATTACATTATGTGTGTATCTCCCCCGCCCCCTTATTACATTATGTGTGTATCTCCCCCGCCCCCTTATTACATTATGTGTGTATCTCCCCCGCCCCCTTATTACATTATGTGTGTATCTCCCCCGCCCCCTTATTACATTATGTGTGTATCTCCCCCGCCCCCTTATTACATTATGTGTGTATCTCCCCCGCCCCCTTATTACATTATGTGTGTATCTCCCCCGCCCCCCTTATTACATTATGTGTGTATCTCCCCTGCCCCCTTATTACATTATGTGTGTATCTCCCCCGCCCCCCTTATTACATTATGTGTGTATCTCCCCTGCCCCCCTTATTACATTATGTGTGTATCTCCCCTGCCCCCCTTATTACATTATGTGTGTATCTCCCCTGCCCCCTTATTACATTATGTGTGTATCTCCCCCGCCCCCTTATTACATTATGTGTGTATCTCCCCTGCCCCCTTATTACATTATGTGTGTATCTCCCCCGCCCCCTTATTACATTATGTGTGTATCTCCCCTGCCCCCTTATTACATTATGTGTGTATCTCCCCTGCCCCCTTATTACATTATGTGTGTATCTCCCCTGCCCCCCTTATTACATTATGTGTGTATCTCCCCTGCCCCCCTTATTACATTATGTGTGTATCTCCCCTGCCCCCCTTATTACATTATGTGTGTATCTCCCCTGCCCCCTTATTACATTATGTGTGTATCTCCCCCGCCCCCCTTATTACATTATGTGTGTATCTCCCCCGCCCCCCTTATTACATTATGTGTGTATCTCCCCCGCCCCCCTTATTACATTATGTGTGTATCTCCCCTGCCCCCCTTATTACATTATGTGTGTATCTCCCCCGCCCCCTTATTGCAGAATAAGGAGTTTGTGTGCCGCGGTCACGACTACGAGCGCCTGGAGGCCTTTCAGCAGCGGATGCTGAGCGAGTTCCCACAGGCTGTCGCCATGCAACATCTCAACCACCCTGATGACACCATCCTGCAGAGCGACTGTCAGTGTATCCTGTACTGTGTGTATTACACAGGGTCTCAGTGACGGGACCGGCTCTTGTGGTGTTTATCACACTGTACTAAACGTATGAATGTGACCGTGATCACCAAGACTAGTGCCAGGGTGTACGGGTCCTGCGGGTCCTGCGGGTCCTGGTGAGGATACAGCACATTGGTACTCTCTTGCCACCAGGTCTTAAACACAAAGTCGCTGACCGAACAAGTAAAGCACAAGGAGAGGACAGAAGACGTCCAGGTCACAGTGAGATAAGGTCACAAATAAACCTTGTTCTGTCCAGAAATCACAGCCAGAATCTACTGGAAACAAATTTTATGATATTTATTATAAGTAGAAGGATTCTGTCCTGATTGGTTACATAAGTCTGGTATTGGAGATGTCCTGTAATATAATGGTACTGCTGATCCTCATAGGGCAGAGTCTGATTCCGGACAGGTAAAGGTTTAGTTATGTGGATCAGTGAATGACATTTAGTGAAGTCTGTTCCCCAGTTTCTTCCTTGACGCTGTGACGTAGACCTGCAGATTTATGCAGTGACCCCTCTCCCAGACACACCGAGAGTCCTGAACATGGATCAGGTGCCTGAGAGGATAAAGAGTTTCTACAGAGTAAACAACGTCCGTAGGTTTCGCTACGACCGACCGTTCCACCGCGGAACGCGGGACAAAGATAACGAGTTTAAGGTGGGTCACACTGTCTCTAATAGGGCAGATCTCGAGCTGTCTCCCTCTCTGTCTTATATGTCTGTAGATGAGAGAGTCATGTGTTCTTTCTCTCTCTCTCAGAGCCTATGGATAGAGCGTAGCACTCTCACGCTGTCTCACAGCCTCCCAGGAATCTCGTGCTGGTTTGAAGTGCAGAAGAGAGAGCTGGTACAGTAACGTCTGACCCATGGTCCTTGTATGGAGATAACTGGGTGTTCTCTATGGTAGAGGTTCCTCCATATTGTAGATTTGGAAGTCTTTCTATAATGACCATAGAGATAAAACAGGGTCTCCAGCCGGGTTTAATGATTGGGGAACGGGCGGAGAATAAGATTTAATGAATTATTAGACATTAGATTAAGAGATATTATATCATTAGGTATTGACTACTGATTGGGTTTGGCAGGTGGAGGTCAGCCCCTTGGAGAACGCTCTGCAGGTTCTGGGTAACAAGACAGAAGAGCTCCGAGCTCTGATCACTCAGTATCAGCACCACAATCTGCAGGGGAACATCAACCTGCTCAGCATGTGTCTGAATGGTGTCATCGATGCAGCTGTCAATGGGGGAATCACCCGCTACCAAGAGGTGAGGGGAAGAGTGTGGCATGGGTGAGGGTGAGCATAGAAGAGGGTTGGCAGGGATGAGGGTTGGCAGGGATGAGGGTGGGCGGGGATAAGGGTTGGCATAGAAGAGGGTGGGCGGGGATGAGGGTTGGCATAGAAGAGGGTGGGCGGGGATGAGGGTTGGCATAGAAGAGGGTGGGCGGGGATGAGGGTTGGCATAGAAGAGGGTGGGCGGGGATGAGGGTGGGCATAGAAGAGGGTGGGCGGGGATGAGGGTTGGCATAGAAGAGGGTGGGCGGGGATGAGGGTGGGCATAGAAGAGGGTGGGCGGGGATAAGGGTTGGCATAGAAGAGGGTTGGCAGGGATGAGGGTTGGCATAGAAGAGGGTGGGCGGGGATAAGGGTTGGCATAGAAGAGGGTGGGCGGGGATGAGGGTTGGCATAGAAGAGGGTGGGCGGGGATGAGGGTTGGCATAGAAGAGGGTGGGCGGGGATGAGGGTTGGCATAGAAGAGGGTGGGCGGGGATGAGGGTGGGCATAGAAGAGGGTGGGCGGGGATGAGGGTTGGCATAGAAGAGGGTGGGCGGGGATGAGGGTTGGCATAGAAGAGGGTGGGCGGGGATGAGGGTTGGCATAGAAGAGGGTGGGCGGGGATGAGGGTTGGCATAGAAGAGGGTGGGCGGGGATGAGGGTTGGCATAGAAGAGGGTGGGCGGGGATGAGGGTTGGCATAGAAGAGGGTGGGCGGGGATGAGGGTGGGCATAGAAGAGGGTGGGCGGGGATGAGGGTTGGCATAGAAGAGGGTTGGCGGGGATGAGGGTTGGCATAGAAGAGGGTGGGCGGGGATGAGGGTTGGCATAGAAGAGGGTGGGCGGGGATGAGGGTTGGCATAGAAGAGGGTGGGCGGGGATGAGGGTTGGCATAGAAGAGGGTGGGCGGGGATGAGGGTGGGCATAGAAGAGGGTGGGCAGGGATGAGGGTTGGCATAGAAGAGGGTTGGCAGGGATGAGGGTTGGCATAGAAGAGGGTGGGCGGGGATGAGGGTGGGCATAGAAGAGGGTTGGCAGGGATGAGGGTTGGCATAGAAGAGGGTGGGCAGGGATGAGGGTGGGCGGGGATGAGGGTGAGCAGGGAAGGGGATAGTCATTATAGGTAACAAAATTGGAAACTGACAGTCTCAGGTCTCCAAGATTCATATTTGAAGTTTCACTAATGTTGCTGTTTTTTAAAGGGGAACAACAAAGACTGTTTAGTCCTACCTGTACGGTCTATCCCTCCCACTTTACACTCTCCCCCCCCCTTACGCTCTCTCCTTTCCCCGTTACATGTGCTCTCTCCTCTCTCTCTCTCTCCCACCTTACGCTCTCTCCTTTCCTCGTTACATGCTCTCTCTCTCTCCTCCTCTCTCTCTCTCTCCTCCCCTCTCTCTCTCACCACCTTACACTCTCTCCTTTCCCCTTTATGTGCTCTCTTTCCTCCTCTCTCTCTCTCACCACCTTACGCTCTCTCCTTTCCCCTTTATGTGCTCTCTCTCCTCCTCTCTCTCTCTCTCCCACCTTACGCTCTCTCCTTTCCCCGTTACATGCTCTCTCTCCTCCTCTCTCTCTCTCTCTCCCACCTTGCACTCTCTCCTTTCCCCGTTACATGCTCTCTCCCCCTTGCACGCTCTCTCTCCTTCTTCTCTCTCTCTCTCTCTCTCCCCCACCTTACGCTCTCTCCTCCTCTCTCTCTCCCACCTTACGCTCTCTCCTCTCCTTCCCACCAGGCCTTCTTTGATAAGGATTACATCACCCAGCACCCAGAGGATGCAGACAAGATCAGCCAACTGAAGGAGCTGATGCAGGAACAGGTATGTAACGTATTAACCAATACTCCGGTGGGACATTGTTTGTGACTCATCAGATCTGCCCTGAGGTCACATTAGCTCCTCACTTCCAGTAATAGTGACACGAGCGGCAGATTGTAAGAACACAGAACAAGTTCAATGTAAGGAGGATTATTAGTGTTTATATTGAGACGTTGTCCGAGCTGTTTCCCCTCCTCTCTCTGTAAGGAACAGTAACAACGCGGCGCAGTTCACATTTTCATTGCGTCTTAGGACACAAATCTAAGTGCTAAAGACACTAAACAGGGGAGATTACCGTGATGTGACGCCCAACTGTAAATGATTCACGTGGTTCTACATGGAGAGAACATATAAACAGAACATATAAATCGTCACGTCACGGGGTAGCTTTATATTCAGCAGTCGCTAGTTCACATTACACTTAGACGGGATCTTCACCGTAATATAAACTCCAATCCATTCAGAACTATCAAGCGTTAATTATGTAAATAGATTGTCCAACCCTCAAAAATAAAGTTTACTGTACCCCCCTCCAGAAACATTATTACAGTCTCAATGTTCTGAACAACCTGCTCAGCCAATCACAGTACAGTAGGGAAAGACAGAGAGAGATGAGAGATTAGTCGGTGTTACCGGATCTTCTTGTCGGACCTCTGGAGCAGTACTTCTGAGCACGCCGTAATGTAAGGATGTTGAATGCATTTCATTTTACTATGCAGAGCAGCTGCAGCATTGTCCCTGTGGGGCTCGCAGTAATTTACCCCCATAGAGCGAAAATAGATTGTTATCACTGCGCATTGGCTGCCCCCTGGTGTTCACACTGCAGAATGACTGACAGTGTATAATCCCTCAGCTTCATACCTCAGAAGGAAGTCAGATCTATGTATATCAATGTGATAATCCTGTTGTGTGTTCCAGGTACACGTGTTAGGGGTGGGCTTGGCAGTACATGAGCGCTGTGTACACCCTGAGATGAGACCGCTACACAAGAAGCTGGTTGATCAGTTCCAAGTCATGCGCTCCAGTCTGTACCAGGTAAGAACATCCTGACCTGGGTGTCCTGTTTGGCCAAGTACGCTGCCAAATTCTGCGTCCAAATGCAATAAATACCGCGGTGCTGGAAGGGGATCGACTGCCCCATTTTTAAAATCTGCAGCTCTTCAACAATGTCACTTGGTCCAATATCTTACATAATTGTGGTTAATTACTGTAAAAAATTATTTTTGGAATATTTTTACCTGGTCGCAATACATGATTGTATGACAATGACATCTATTTCCTCATCTGTGTAAGGGAGAATGATTGAGTATATTATAAAATAGCATTAATTTGCTTATCAAAATCCCTCTCTAGAAACATAAACTAACAGAAAGTTCTTGGTATATTCTTGGGATACCTCCCAGTTTGGATAGTTCAGCTGTGAACCTCTCTTCTAGGGTTTCGCTTAGAGTTGAATGGAATGTGGTGCCCAGACGTAGGCGTAATACGTACGTGTGTAGAGTTACACGTCGCTGAAAGCGTTTAGCTGGGGCTGAGTAAAGGTGATCAACTAAAAAAAAAAAAGAATAAATGAATAATGGAAAAACTGACGTATCCAACCCCCCAATTATGTCTGTACTCAGGAGAAAGTAACAGAAATAATTTGTAACAGTAGCGTCATTTGTAATCACTTCTCCCTGTAAGCTGAGTGAACTAGAAATGATAGTGTTGAATACTGAACGTGGTAAGAAATGTTCATCCATCAGGGTTGCACTAAACAGCAAATTATCAGCGCAGTTCGTCAAGTTCTTATTAAGCTTTTAACACTTAAATTCCAGATGCCTTAGCTTGAAATGGGACATTAATTTCAACAACTTCCTTCGGGCTTTTATCCAGCCATAATCCGCGGCTGTAGTACCCCTGAATAGTCTGCAGGTGGCGTATGCTCTCTGTGGAGAAGACAGCGCAGGATAAGGTTACACGCGTGTATATTACATGATATTTGTGGTCATACCTACATAACATACTGGGTGCTGTTGTTTCCCTCCTTACCCCAGGAGTTCCCCACACTGGAGAAGATGAACCCGACCTGCACCCCCCTCCCTCGCGGTAACATGATATTATCACATACTGCGCTGAGCAATGACGTGAGGCTGCTCCACAGACATAGGTACTAACACCGTAGTATTATTACCTCTATTGCTGGGTGTCACACCCCGGGTGCCTCTAATGCTGGGTGTCACACCCGTGTGCCTCTATTGCTGGGTGTGACACCCCGTGTGCCTCTATTGCTGGGTGTCACACCCCATGTGCCTCTATTGCTGGGTGTGACACCCCGTGTGCCTCTATTACTGTGTGTGACACCCCGTGTGCCTCTAATGCTGTGTGTGTGTGACACCCTGTGTGCCTCTATTGCTGTGTGTTACACCCTGTGTGCCTCTATTGCTGTGTGTTACACCCTGTGTGCCTCTATTGCTGTGTGTTACACCCTGTGTGCCTCTATTGCTGGGTGTTACACCCCGTGTGCCTCTATTGCTGGGTGTTACACCCCGTGTGCCTCTATTACTGTGTGTGACACCCCGTGTGCCTCTATTGCTGGGTGTTACACCCCGTGTGCCTCTATTACTGTGTGTGACACCCCGTGTGCCTCTAATGCTGGGTGTTACACCCGTGTGCCTCTATTGCTGGGTGTTACACCCCGTGTGCCTCTATTACTGTGTGTGACACCCCGTGTGCCTCTATTGCTGGGTGTGACACCCCGTGTGCCTCTAATGCTGTGTGTGTTACACCCTGTGTGCCTCTATTGCTGTGTGTTACACCCCGTGTGCCTCTATTGCTGGGTGTTACACCCCATGTGCCTCTATTACTGTGTGTGACACCCCGTGTGCCTCTAATGCTGGGTGTTACACCCCGTGTGCCTCTATTGCTGGGTGTTACACCCCGTGTGCCTCTATTACTGTGTGTGACACCCCGTGTGCCTCTATTGCTGGGTGTTACACCCCGTGTGCCTCTATTGCTGGGTGTGACACCCCGTGTGCCTCTATTGCTGTGTGTGTGTGACACCCCGTGTGCCTCTATTGCTGGGTGTTACACCCCGTGTGCCTCTATTGCTGAGTGTGACACCCCGTGTGCCTCTATTGCTGGGTGTTACACCCCGTGTACCTCTATTGCTGTGTGTGTGTGTGAAACCCCGTGTGCCTCTAATGCTGGGTGTCACACCCCGTGTGCCTCTATTGCTGGGTGTTACACCCTGTGTGCCTCTATTGCTGGGTGTGACACCCCGTGTGCCTCTATTGCTGTGTGTGTGACACCCCGTGTACCTCTATTGCTGTGTGTGTGACACCCCGTGTGCCTCTATTGCTGGGTGTTACACCCCGTGTGCCTCTATTGCTGTGTGTGTGACACCCTGTGTGCCTCTATTGCTGTGTGTTACACCCCGTGTGCCTCTATTGCTGGGTGTTACACCCCGTGTGCCTCTAATGCTGGGTGTGACACCCCGTGTGCCTCTATTGCTGGGTGTTACACCCCGTGTGCCTCTAATGCTGGGTGTGACACCCCGTGTGCCTCTATTGCTGGGTGTGACACCCCGTGTGCCTCTATTGCTGGGTGTGTGACACCCTGTGTGCCTCTATTGCTGTGTGTGTGACACCCTGTGTGCCTCTATTGCTGTGTGTGTGACACCCTGTGTGCCTCTATTGCTGTGTGTTACACCCCGTGTGCCTCTATTGCTGGGTGTGTGACACCCGGGTGCCTCTATTGCTGTGTGTGTGACACCCCGTGTGCCTCTATTGCTGGGTGTTACACCCCGTGTGCCTCTATTGCTGGGTGTTACACCCCGTGTGCCTCTATTGCTGTGTGTGTGACACCCTGTGTGCCTCTGTTGCTGTGTGTGACACCCTGTGTGCCTCTATTGCTGGGTGTTACACCCCGTGTGCCTCTGTTGCTGTGTGTGACACCCCGTGTGCCTCTATTGCTGGGTGTTACACCCCGTGTGCCTCTATTGCTGTGTGTGACACCCTGTGTGCCTCTATTGCTGGGTGTTACACCCCGTGTGCCTCTATTGCTGTGTGTGACACCCTGTGTGCCTCTATTGCTGTGTGTGTGACACCCCGTGTGCCTCTATTGCTGTGTGTTACACCCCGTGTGCCTCTATTACTGTGTGTGACACCCTGTGTGCCTCTATTGCTGGGTGTTACACCCCGTGTGCCTCTATTGCTGGGTGTTACACCCCGTGTGCCTCTATTGCTGTGTGTGACACCCTGTGTGCCTCTATTGCTGTGTGTGTGACACCCCGTGTGCCTCTATTGCTGGGTGTTACACCCCATGTGCCTCTATTGCTGTGTGTGTGACACCCCGTGTGCCTCTATTGCTGGGTGTTACACCCCGTGTGCCTCTATTGCTGTGTGTGTGAGACACCCTGTGTGCCTCTATTGCTGTGTGTTACACCCCGTGTGCCTCTATTGCTGGGTGTTACACCCCGTGTGCCTCTATTACTGTGTGTGACACCCCGTGTGCCTCTAATGCTGGGTGTTACACCCCGTGTGCCTCTATTGCTGGGTGTTACACCCCGTGTGCCTCTATTACTGTGTGTGACACCCCGTGTGCCTCTATTGCTGGGTGTGACACCCCGTGTGCCTCTAATGCTGTGTGTGTTACACCCTGTGTGCCTCTATTGCTGTGTGTTACACCCCGTGTGCCTCTATTGCTGGGTGTTACACCCCGTGTGCCTCTATTGCTGTGTGTGACACCCTGTGTGCCTCTATTGCTGGGTGTTACACCCCGTGTGCCTCTATTGCTGTGTGTGACACCCTGTGTGCCTCTATTGCTGTGTGTGTGACACCCCGTGTGCCTCTATTGCTGTGTGTTACACCCCGTGTGCCTCTATTACTGTGTGTGACACCCTGTGTGCCTCTATTGCTGGGTGTTACACCCCGTGTGCCTCTATTGCTGGGTGTTACACCCCGTGTGCCTCTATTGCTGTGTGTGACACCCTGTGTGCCTCTATTGCTGTGTGTGTGACACCCCGTGTGCCTCTATTGCTGTGTGTTACACCCCGTGTGCCTCTATTACTGTGTGTGACACCCTGTGTGCCTCTATTGCTGGGTGTTACACCCCGTGTGCCTCTATTGCTGGGTGTTACACCCCATGTGCCTCTATTGCTGTGTGTGTGACACCCCGTGTGCCTCTATTGCTGGGTGTTACACCCCGTGTGCCTCTATTGCTGTGTGTGTGAGACACCCTGTGTGCCTCTATTGCTGTGTGTTACACCCCGTGTGCCTCTATTGCTGGGTGTTACACCCCGTGTGCCTCTATTACTGTGTGTGACACCCCGTGTGCCTCTAATGCTGGGTGTTACACCCCGTGTGCCTCTATTGCTGGGTGTTACACCCCGTGTGCCTCTATTACTGTGTGTGACACCCCGTGTGCCTCTATTGCTGGGTGTGACACCCCGTGTGCCTCTAATGCTGTGTGTGTTACACCCTGTGTGCCTCTATTGCTGTGTGTTACACCCCGTGTGCCTCTATTGCTGGGTGTTACACCCCGTGTGCCTCTATTACTGTGTGTGACACCCCGTGTGCCTCTAATGCTGGGTGTTACACCCCGTGTGCCTCTATTGCTGGGTGTTACACCCCGTGTGCCTCTATTACTGTGTGTGACACCCCGTGTGCCTCTATTGCTGGGTGTTACACCCCGTGTGCCTCTATTGCTGGGTGTGACACCCCGTGTGCCTCTATTGCTGTGTGTGTGTGACACCCCGTGTGCCTCTATTGCTGGGTGTTACACCCCGTGTGCCTCTATTGCTGAGTGTGACACCCCGTGTGCCTCTATTGCTGGGTGTTACACCCCGTGTACCTCTATTGCTGTGTGTGTGTGTGTGTGAAACCCCGTGTGCCTCTAATGCTGGGTGTCACACCCCGTGTGCCTCTATTGCTGGGTGTTACACCCTGTGTGCCTCTATTGCTGGGTGTGACACCCCGTGTGCCTCTATTGCTGTGTGTGTGACACCCCGTGTACCTCTATTGCTGTGTGTGTGACACCCCGTGTGCCTCTATTGCTGGGTGTTACACCCCGTGTGCCTCTATTGCTGTGTGTGTGACACCCTGTGTGCCTCTATTGCTGTGTGTTACACCTCGTGTGCCTCTATTGCTGGGTGTTACACCCCGTGTGCCTCTAATGCTGGGTGTGACACCCCGTGTGCCTCTATTGCTGGGTGTTACACCCCGTGTGCCTCTAATGCTGGGTGTGACACCCCGTGTGCCTCTATTGCTGGGTGTGACACCCCGTGTGCCTCTATTGCTGGGTGTGTGACACCCTGTGTGCCTCTATTGCTGTGTGTGTGACACCCCGTGTGCCTCTATTGCTGTGTGTGTGACACCCTGTGTGCCTCTATTGCTGTGTGTTACACCCCGTGTGCCTCTATTGCTGGGTGTGTGACACCCGGGTGCCTCTATTGCTGTGTGTGTGACACCCCGTGTGCCTCTATTGCTGGGTGTTACACCCCGTGTGCCTCTATTGCTGGGTGTTACACCCCGTGTGCCTCTATTGCTGTGTCTGTGACACCCTGTGTGCCTCTGTTGCTGTGTGTGACACCCTGTGTGCCTCTATTGCTGGGTGTTACACCCCGTGTGCCTCTGTTGCTGTGTGTGACACCCCGTGTGCCTCTATTGCTGGGTGTTACACCCCGTGTGCCTCTATTGCTGTGTGTGACACCCTGTGTGCCTCTATTGCTGGGTGTTACACCCCGTGTGCCTCTATTGCTGTGTGTGACACCCTGTGTGCCTCTATTGCTGTGTGTGTGACACCCCGTGTGCCTCTATTGCTGTGTGTTACACCCCGTGTGCCTCTATTACTGTGTGTGACACCCTGTGTGCCTCTATTGCTGGGTGTTACACCCCGTGTGCCTCTATTGCTGGGTGTTACACCCCGTGTGCCTCTATTGCTGTGTGTGACACCCTGTGTGCCTCTATTGCTGTGTGTGTGACACCCCGTGTGCCTCTATTGCTGGGTGTTACACCCCATGTGCCTCTATTGCTGTGTGTGTGACACCCCGTGTGCCTCTATTGCTGGGTGTTACACCCCGTGTGCCTCTATTGCTGTGTGTGTGAGACACCCTGTGTGCCTCTATTGCTGTGTGTTACACCCCGTGTGCCTCTATTGCTGGGTGTTACACCCTGTGTGCCTCTATTGCTGTGTGTGTGACACCCTGTGTGCCTCTATTGCTGTGTGTTACACCCCGTGTGCCTCTATTGCTGGGTGTGTGACACCCGGGTGCCTCTATTGCTGTGTGTGTTACACCCCGTGTGCCTCTAATGCTGGGTGTTACACCCCGTGTGCCTCTATTGCTGGGTGTTACACCCCGTGTGCCTCTATTACTGTGTGTGACACCCCGTGTGCCTCTATTGCTGGGTGTTACACCCCGTGTGCCTCTATTGCTGGGTGTGACACCCCATGTGCCTCTATTGCTGGGTGTGTGTGACACCCCGTGTGCCTCTAATGCTGGGTGTCACACCCGGGTGCCTCTATTGCTGGGTGTGACACCCCGTGTGCCTCTATTGCTGGGTGTTACACCCCGTGTGCCTCTATTGCTGAGTGTGACACCCCGTGTGCCTCTATTGCTGTGTGTGTGACACCCCGTGTGCCTCTATTGCTGTGTGTGTGTGAAACCCCGTGTGCCTCTAATGCTGGGTGTCACACACCGTGTGCCTCTATTGCTGGGTGTTACACCCCGTGTGCCTCTATTGCTGGGTGTTACACCCCGTGTGCCTCTATTGCTGAGTGTGACACCCCGTGTGCCTCTATTGCTGTGTGTGTGACACCCCGTGTGCCTCTAATGCTGGGTGTCACACCCCGTGTGCCTCTATTGCTGGGTGTTACACCCCGTGTGCCTCTATTGCTGGGTGTTACACCCCGTGTGCCTCTATTGCTGAGTGTGACACCCCGTGTGCCTCTATTGCTGTGTGTGTGACACCCCGTGTGCCTCTAATGCTGGGTGTCACACCCGGGTGCCTCTAATGCTGGGTGTCACACCCGTGTACCTCTATTGCTGGGTGTGACACCCCGTGTGCCTCTATTGCTGTGTGTGTGACACCCCGTGTGCCTCTATTGATGTGTGTTACACCCCGTGTGCCTCTATTGCTGGGTGTGACACCCCGTGTGCCTCTAATGCTGGGTGTCACACCCCGTGTGCCTCTATTGCTGGGTGTGACTGTATATTATTATGTTTCAGCCCTCTCGTGGTTCTGAGCTCTGTGCGCCATTCCTCGTCCTCTCTCTCGTCACACGCCTCCAGCGACACAGGAACCACGCCCACTGCGGTGGACAGTGAGACGGAGGATCCCTACTCCCTGCAGGTGATTAAATGAAGTGCAGTCATGTTATACTCTATCTGTGTAATTAGAGAGTGCCGCCACTCCGTGCCTCATGCCTCAGTGATCAGCTCATCGTGAATAGAGCTGGATACTTCTGTATGTTGGTTCAGCCTCCTCCGTGGACAGTGACCGGTCACATTAGTTGTCTACATTTTACATGATGGAATATTAAGGAAAGTGCAGCACAAATGGTGTTTTGTGACGTCAGAACCAGGATGTATTGTGTAGAATTCTCCATGTATTATATATATATTTCTGTTACTATATGTTGAACTTGTTGTAGTTTTTGAGGGTGGTGACCGGTCCCCTCTATACAGAGCTGATCTGTAACACTTGGACCCTGTCAGTCACTGTGTCTCATTCCCTCCTGCGGACCCCGGTCCGGTCTCTCTCAGTCCCCACTATCTCCCGCAAAGTTTGTTTTCTAGATTGGTAACTTACATTAATTTTTAATAAGATATCAATAAATATTAAAGTGAACTGAGCATAAAAAATACGAAAAACTGAAAATAAGCAACAACAATGTAGCGTTAGTTATTAAACGCTTTCTCCACCTGATGATAAACATGAACTATATATTGTACAATCAGAGCCCCCAGCTCAGGAACAGGGTCTCATGTGCCTCTAAAATCAACAGATATTTAAATTAAGGACAATTAAAGGCCGCAGTTCTCACACCACTGGTGACTACAACAAGTATTAGTGAATCCCGGTGCTGGTGCAACAGTCTGAGAGTTACTGTGAGCACAAGTACTATAATTAAGGTCCTGGGTGTATAATGTACAAGCTGTGCGGAGATTTTATTTAGTCCACCCCCACCCCCCCCCACTTCTGAAGTTGTTATAGTTCCCCGGCCCCTCTACAGACAGACAAGTTTTATAGTACAGGGAACATTTTTTCTGGAATCATAAACGGTCCAATTGGAGTTGTCCGTGTAAATCTGTTATCCTCTGTGGTCCTGGTAATGGTATGATCCATGTCTGTCTCTCTGTTACCCTCTGTGGTCCTGGTAATGGTATGATCCATGTCTGTCTCTCTGTTACCCTCTGTGGTCCTGGTAATGGTATGATCCATGTCTGTCTCTCTGTTATCCTCTGTGGTCCTGGTAATGGTATGATCCATGTCTGTCTCTCTGTTACCCTCTGTGGTCCTGGTAATGGTATGATCCATGTCTGTCTCTCTGTTACCCTCTGTGGTCCTGGTAATGGTATGATCCATGTCTGTCTTTCTGTTACTCTCTGTGGTCCTGGTAATGGTATGATCCATGTCTGTCTCTCTGTTACCCTCTGTGGTCCTGGTAATGGTATGATCCATGTCTGTCTCTCTGTTACTCTCTGTGGTCCTGGTAATGGTATGATCCATGTCTGTCTCTCTGTTACTCTCTGTGGTCCTGGTAATGGTATGATCCATGTCTGTCTCTCTGTTATCCTCTGTGGTCCTGGTAATGGTATGATCCATGTCTGTCTCTCTGTTACTCTCTGTGGTCCTGGTAATGGTATGATCCATGTCTGTCTCTCTGTTACCCTCTGTGGTCCTGGTAATGGTATGATCCATGTCTGTCTCTCTGTTACCCTCTGTGGTCCTGGTAATGGTATGATCCATGTCTGTCTCTCTGTTATCCTCTGTGGTCCTGGTAATGGTATGATCCATGTCTGTCTCTCTGTTACCCTCTGTGGTCCTGGTAATGGTATGATCCATGTCTGTCTCTCTGTTACCCTCTGTGGTCCTGGTAATGGTATGATCCATGTCTGTCTCTCTGTTACTCTCTGTGGTCCTGGTAATGGTATGATCCATGTCTGTCTCTCTGTTACTCTCTGTGGTCCTGGTAATGGTATGATCCATGTCTGTCTCTCTGTTATCCTCTGTGGTCCTGGTAATGGTATGACCCATGTCTGTCTCTCTGTTACTCTCTGTGGTCCTGGTAATGGTATGATCCATGTCTGTCTCTCTGTTACTCTCTGTGGTCCTGGTAATGGTATGATCCATGCCTGTCTCTCTGTTATCCTCTGTGTTCCTGGTAATAGTATGATCCATGTCTATCTCTCTGTTATTCTCTGTGGTCCTGCTAATGGTATGATCCATGTCTGTCCCTCTGTGTTCCTGGTAATAGTGTGATCCATGTCTGTCTCTCTTTGCATGCTGATTCAGGATTTGACACTCTCTTTATGCAGATGAACCTCACCAGCAGTCTGATTGGTTATATCTCTCTCATGTCTTACAGATGCTGCTGCCTCATTCTCTCCATGCTGGATCCATCACTAATGTTTCTGCATTATCTTCATCCTACACAAGCCCCTCCTCCTCCAGTCTCAGCTCCACCCACTCTGCACCATCACAGCTTGTCAACTCAGCGCCCTCTAGCACACGGGGTAATTCTATAGAGGGCCTGGATTTAATATGGGTGGAATGACATGGAAAGGGATTTATAGAGCATCGTCGACTGACAGGATCTGCATCCAATCCTGATGGACAGGATTGGGTGTGAAACTACGTGATTGGACAGCGGACTAGCAGCGCGTGTGGGGGCCATAAGAGTGGAGATAAACGGGTGGGAGAAGTAGACATCGGACTAGATCCAGCGTGGATCAGAGTGATGTTTGGACAGGGCAAGATAACGGTTTTCCCCGATGACCAGGTGTTAGTTATTGGGGTTCGCTATGGCTGTTGGATATTATGTGGGGTACATGAAATAACCTCCGTCTTTTTCTTCCAGGGTCACCCTCCCTCCCGGATAAATACCGACATTCACGGGATTTGGTGATGCTGCTTCCGGCCTCGCGGGACCGTCCCAGCAGTGCCATGTACCAGACAGCCACAGACAGCGGACAGGTACAGGGTGGTACTCTCAGTAACTGCAGGGCGCCTTGTGGGCAGAGCGGCCTCTACCCTGACATAACATGGAAGAGCAGCTCACAGGCAACAACTGTGCAATTATGTAATATATATATATATATATATATATATATATATATTATGTAAATGTCATGTGAACCCCCAACGCTGCTCTGTCCCGATACTTGGAAGCAATTAAGTCACAGCCAAAGTTTCTCAAGCAATGGGCAATGTGGAGCCGCCCTATGGCCGTATTGTGACCCCACATAGAACCAATGTATGACAGATTAGCCGCCTGGTTATACAGAGCGGGGAGAGCTCCCTCTAGAGGTCAGTTTCAGTCCAAAAAGAGATGAAGCCAGAGAGTGACAGACAAATTCCAGTGAAGGACTCGGAGCTTATACAGTATATGGCTTTTCCTTTTCCCACCCCGCCCCTTCTGCAGCACCAAATGGTCCTTCCAGGTGCACATTGTTCCCCCAGTAATTGGATTTCCTAACGCCTGAGTGTTTTACCTGTTCCTGGCACGTGACAAGAAATGATTGATCTGCTCCGGGGAACCCAGGCACTGAGCTTGGAGGAGATCATTGGGAGCCCATGGTGGGGACCCCGATAGCCGCACCCTAGTTCTATCAGCAGACGTAGCAGTTGTGGGGATCCCGCATCGTCCAGGGAACAGGTCCGATACCCTACTGAAATATATAGGGAACTAATTTAATATCATATTGGACTCATGGGTGGTAAAATCTTGGACCTTTGGGAAAATTGGAAACGCAGCAACGGCACTGCCTGGGAATTCTACACAGCAGGAGGCAGAGACGAGGTGCTCACCCCCCCTCAGCGCTGGGGTAACTGATGGATGATGACGCGCAGGGTCATATGAGGAGGGGTATTCCTTGTCTCGCTGCCCCTCATATCCTCTGTTATTAGAAGAACACCCGATGCTGTGTCTCCTGTCTTACACTTCTTTGTTTTTTGTCTCTCCTGGTGGTCTTCCAGCGCTGTGTGTACCCTCGGGCTCTCTTCCAGCAGGTCCTCGGCCCATGTAAACCCTGCAGCGACCCCAATCTCTCTGTAGCGGAGAAAGGTGATGACCCCAACATACTCTGTACAGACTGTAGGAAGATGCAACAATAATACTTATATAGAAATTAAATTATAAATGACAGTAACAAATATATAAAATGAGAACATGAATGACGTGTGTGACTCTGTTGTGTCTGTTTCCTCTGCCCCGGATTCCTCATCCTGGTCATGATGCCCCATCCTGGTGACGATGCCCCATCCTGGACACGATGCCCCATCCTGGTGACGATGCCCCATCCTGGTCATGATGCCCCATCCTGGTGACGATGCCCCATCCTGGTGACGATGCCCCATCCTGGTCATGATGCCCCATCCTGGTGACGATGCCCCATCCTGATGACGATGCCCCATCCTGGACACAATGCCCCATCCTGGATACGATGCCCCATCCTGATGACGATGCCCCATCCTGGTCACGATGCCCCATCCTGGACACGATGCCCCATCCTGGTCATGATGCCCCATCCTGGTGACGATGCCCCATCCTGGACACGATGCCCCATCCTGGTGACGATGCCCCATCCTGATGACGATGCCCCATCCTGGTCACGATGCCCCATCCTGGACACGATGCCCCATCCTGGTCACGATGCCTGTTCCTGGGACAGTTCTTGCAGCACCCAGCAGTTGGAGTTTGGACAGTGGAACCAGAGAATCTCTTCCCTTCCTGACATCTCATGTTGGGAGCGTCCTCACACCAACAGGGACCCCCAGGGGTCTTATACAGGGTATGTACTGAGAGGGGTCAGAAGGAAGAGTCTAAAGCAACACAAAGTGGAGAGAGATGAGACCCAGACTGGGACCTAATAAATATCTTACACTGTGACTGTACCCCGACCAGTCCTAATAACAGCAGGTAGCCCCTCTTATCTGTGTTCTATCACATTAGTCTGACAGACACCTATAGATAGGGAATCAACGCCGCACAGTGGTGGAGAGATGCCATCAATTAGTTCACATCCTTTATTTTGAGCTGTAACTGTAGAATGTTAGGGGGGTGTGCTGCTGTACAATAATGGGCAGTGGTCTTAGGCTTTAGAATAATGGGAGGTGGTCTTAGACTGTAGAATAATGGGCGGTGGGTGGTCTTAGGCTGTAGAATAATGGGCGGTGGGTGGTCTTAGGCTGTAGAATAATGGGCGGTGGGTGGTCTTAGACTGTAGAATAATGGGCGGTGGGTGGTCTTAGACTGTAGAATAATGGGCGGTGGGTGGTCTTAGGCTGTAGAATAATGGGCGGTGGTCTTAGGCTTTAGAATAATGGGTGGTGGTCTTAGGCTGTAGAAAAATGGGCGGTGGTCTTAGGCTGTAGAATAATGGGCGGTGGGTGGTCTTAGACTGTAGAATAATGGGCGGTGGTCTTAGACTGTAGAATAATGGGCGGTGGTCTTAGGCTGTAGAATAATGGGCGGTGGTCCTAGGCTGTAGAATAATGGGCGGTGGTCTTAGGCTGTAGAATAATGGGCGGTGGTCTGAGGCTGTAGAATAATGGGCGGTGGTATTACGCTGTAGAATAAATGGGCGGTGGTCTGAGGCTGTAGAATAATGGGCGGTGGTCTGAGGCTGTAGAATAAATGGGCGGGGGTCTGAGGCTGTAGAATAATGGGTGGTGGTCTTAGGCTGTAGCATAATGGGCGGTGGTCTGAGGCTGTAGAATAAATGGGCGGGGGTCTGAGGCTGTAGCATAATGGGAGGTGGTCTTACGAGGTGGTCTTAGACTGTAGAATAATGGGCGGTGGTCTGAGGCTGTAGAATAATGGGCGGTGGTCTTAGGCTGTAGAATAATGGGCGGTGGTCTTAGGCTGTAGAATAATGGGCGGTGGTCCTAGGCTGTAGAATAATGGGCGGTGGTCTTAGGCTGTAGAATAATGGGCGGTGGTCTGAGGCTGTAGAATAATGGGCGGTGGTATTACGCTGTAGAATAAATGGGCGGTGGTCTGAGGCTGTAGAATAATGGGCGGTGGTCTGAGGCTGTAGAATAAATGGGCGGGGGTCTGAGGCTGTAGAATAATGGGTGGTGGTCTTAGGCTGTAGCATAATGGGCGGTGGTCTGAGGCTGTAGAATAAATGGACGGGGGTCTGAGGCTGTAGCATAATGGGAGGTGGTCTTACGAGGTGGTCTTAGACTGTAGAATAATGGGCGGTGGTCTGAGGCTGTAGAATAATGGGCGGTGGTCTTAGGCTGTAGAATAATGGGTGGTGGTCTTAGACTGTAGAATATTGGGAGGTGGTCTTAGACTGTAGAATAATGGGCGGTGGTCTGAGGCTGTAGATTTATGGGAGGTGGTCCTAGGCTGTAGAATTATGGGAGGTGGTCTTAGACTGTAGAATAATGGGCGGTGGTCTGATGCTGTAGAATAATGGGCGGTGGTCTGATGCTGTAGAATTATGGGAGGTGGTCTTAGGCTGTAGAATTATGGGAGGTGGTCTTAGGCTGTAGAATTATGGGAGGTGGTCTTAGGCTGTAGAATTATGGGAGGTGGTCTTAGGTTGTAGAATAATGGGTGGTGGTCTTAGACTGTAGAATAATGGGCGGTGGTCTGAGGCTGTAGAATTATGGGAGGTGGTCTGAGGCTGTAGAATAATGGGAGGTGGTCTGAGGCTGTAGAATATTGGGAGGTGGTCTGAGGCTGTAGAATATTGGGAGGTGGTCTGAGGCTGTAGAATAATGGGAGGTGGTTTTAGGCTGTAGAATAATGGGAGGTGGTTTTAGGCTGTAGAATAAATGGGAGGTGATCTTAGGCTGTAGAATAATGGGAGGTGGTCTGAGGCTGTAGAATAATGGGCGGTGGTCTCAGGCTATAGAATGTGAAAAGCATTTTGCGCAGTATGCTGGATGCATCTAAAGATTGTTCCAGTTCTGCATCGAGCACAAATGTATCAAATTCCTGTTGTCAGTCCACACTTAGAACCCTCCAGCACCTGCACGACGTCCTCCTCCTGATTGGTGCATATAGGTCAGACGCAGTCGCATTTACAGGAGTACGTCCTTACTGTACTTGGCCAACGCCTCCCTGTCCGCCTCTCTAAACATAAGGAGTCATAAGTGTAAGAAGTTGCCTCATCTACATAGTGACTTCCACATTTATTTTGTGCCTGCACAGTACCATATAGTGCGTATATCCTGCACTTCAGGCACCATCCCGGCTGCAGTAACAATTAAGACTTTCTCTCTCTCTCTCTTTGAAGGTCATTACTCTCTGCACTTTGATGCGTTTCATCCCTCTGTGGGGGAGGGGGCTCCGGCGTTACCTACAAGATCTCTGCGTAAGGTATTAGTCTATCAAACATTTATTTTCTGTATTTCCAGCAGTTATATATAGCGGCAGTGAACACGTCTAGGACAATGAGTCCAGTTTTCCCAATATGACATTAATATCAATTATATCCCCACGAAATCCATCCACTGGGGACCTACGAAGATCCGTACAAGTGATGTCAGTGGCCACAGCACACAGGGGGGTTATTTGTGGATCATCTCCTATATCCCGATGGTTGGTGTAGTCTTCCGCACCACCAGAAACACCTCCATATTGTTTGGTAATCCTGTGCGTGTTGGTGGCGATCTGGGTGTAACTGACTCTAGTGGGTGTGGATGTAACATGTGATGTCTCTCTCTGTACAGAGCCCTCTGCACACTATCCCGGCCTCTCCCACCAGCCCGCAGTCTTGCCTCGATGGCAGTAACTCTCCGCTCTCGGGCAGCGCCAGCAGTGGGGTCTCTTCGTTGAGTGATGGCAACTTCTCTGTCTGTCCCGATGCCACGACCAGCACAGAGTCCCGGGCCGAGGAAGAACAGAGCGGATGTTTCCAGCACTACCCCCCCGTGCGGTACAGTCTGTCCGACCCCAATGGGCTGGAGCCCCCCAAGATCCAACCGTGCCGGAGCCACTCAGCCCCCAGCGGGGTGACCCCCCCTCGGTCGCCCAGCGGAGAACACGAAGAGGGAATTGCAGACCAAGATCGGCTACGGAGAGCGAGGAGGAGCTGCCACATGGGCAGAGAACAGCCAGCGCGGGTCGGGTGGGAACACAACATGGGCAAACCGTAGGCATGAACTGGAGGAGCAAGGGGGCAATAGGAGGAGAGGACGGTGTATTAGTAGGAGGGGAGAGGTCCTGATGTCTGTGTATTAGGAGGAGGGGAGAGGTCCTGATGTCTGTGTATTAGGAGGAGGGGAGAGGTCCTGATGTCTGTGTATTAGGAGGAGGGGAGAGGTCCTGATATCTGTGTATTAGGAGGAGGGGAGAGGTCAGTGTGTCCTGATATCTGTGTATTAGGAGAAGAGGAGAGGTCAGTGTGTCCTGATGTCTGTGTATTAGGAGGAGGGGGAGGTCAGTGTGTCCTGATGTCTGTGTATTAGGAGGAGGGGAGAGGTCCTGATGTCTGTGCATTAGGAGGAGGGGAGAGGTCCTGATGTCTGTGTATTAGGAGGAGGGGAGAGGTCCTGATGTCTGTGTATTAGGAGGAGGGGAGAGGTCCTGATGTCTGTGTATTAGGAGGAGGTGAGAGGTCGGTGTGTCCTGATATCTGTGTATTAGGAGAAGAGGAGAGGTCAGTGTGTCCTGATGCCTGTGTATTAGGAGAAGGGGAGAGGTCAGTGTGTCCTGATACCTGTGTGTTAGGAGAAGGGGAGAGGTCCTGATATCTGTGTATTAGGAGGAGGGGAGAGGTCCTGATGTCTGTGTATTAGGAGGAAGGGAGAGGTCCTGATGTCTGTGTATTAGGAGAAGGGGAGAGGTCAGTGTGTCCTGATGCCTGTGTATTAGGAGGAGGGGAGAGGTCCTGATATCTGTGTATTAGGAGGAGGGGAGAGGTCCTGATGTCTGTGTATTAGGAGGAAGGGAGAGGTCCTGATGTCTGTGTATTAGGAGGAGGGGAGAGGTCAGTGTGTCCTGATATCTGTGTATTAGGAGAAGGGGAGAGGTCAGTGTGTCCTGATGTCTGTGTATTAGGAGGAGGTGAGAGGTCGGTGTGTCCTGATATCTGTGTATTAGGAGAAGGGGAGAGGTCGGTGTGTCCTGATATCTGTGTATTAGGAGAAGGGGAGAGATCAGTGTGTCCTGATGCCTGTGTATTAGGAGGAGGTGAGAGGTCGGTGTGTCCTGATATCTGTGTATTAGGAGGAGGGGAGGAGAGGTCAGTGTCCTGATATCTGTGTATTAGGAGAAGGGGAGAGGTCAGTGTGTCCTGATGCCTGTGTATTAGGAGGAGGGGAGAGGTCAGTGTGTCCTGATATCTGTGTATTAGGAGAAGGGGAGAGGTCAGTGTGTCCTGGTGCCTGTGTATTAGGAGGAGGTGAGAGGTCGGTGTGTCCTGATATCTGTGTATTAGGACAAGGGGAGAGGTCAGTGTGTCCTGATGCCTGTGTATTAGGAGGAGGGGAGAGGTCAGTGTGTCCTGATATCTGTGTATTAGGAGAAGGGGAGAGGTCAGTGTGTCCTGATGCCTGTGTATTAGGAGGAGGGGAGAGGTCAGTGTGTCCTGATATCTGTGTATTAGGAGAAGGGGAGATGTCAGTGTGTCCTGATGCCTGTGTATTAGGAGGAGGGGAGAGGTCAGTGTGTCCTGATGTCTGTATTAGGAGGAGGGGAGAGGTCAGTGTGTCCTGATGTCTGTGCATTAGGAGGAGGGGAGAGGTCCTGATGTCTGCATTAGGAGGAGGGGAGAGGTCCTGATGTCTGTGTATTAGAAGGAGGGGAGAGGTCCTGATGTCTGTGTATTAGGAGGAGGGGAGAGGTCCTGATGTATGTGTATTAGGAGGAGGGGAGAGGTCCTGATATCTGTGTATTAGGAGGAGGGGAGAGGTCAGTGTGTCCTGATACCTGTGTATTAGGAGAAGAGAAGAGGGCAGTGTGTCCTGATGTCTGTGTATTAGGAGGAGGGGAGAGGTCAGTGTGTCCTGATGTATGTGTATTAGGAGGAGGGGAGAGGTCGGTGTGTCCTGATATCTGTGTATTAGGAGAAGGGGAGAGGTCAGTGTGTCCTGATGCCTGTGTATTAGGAGGAGGGGAGAGGTCAGTGTGTCCTGATACCTGTGTATTAGGAGAAGGGGAGAGGTCAGTGTGTCCTGATGTCTGTGTATTAGGAGGAGGGGAGAGGTCAGTGTGTCCTGATGTATGTGTATTAGGAGGAGGGGAGAGGTCGGTGTGTCCTGATATCTGTGTATTAGGAGAAGGGGAGAGGTCAGTGTGTCCTGATGCCTGTGTATTAGGAGGAGGGGAGAGGTCAGTGTGTCCTGATACCTGTGTATTAGGAGAAGGGGAGAGGTCAGTGTGTCCTGATGTCTGTGTATTAGGAGGAGGGGAGAGGTCAGTGTGTCCTGATGTATGTGTATTAGGAGGAGGGGAGAGAGTTCATTGTGTCCTGATGTCTGTATTAGGAGGAGGGGAGAGGTCAGTGTGTCCTGATGTCTGTGTATTAGGAGGAGGGGAGAGGTCAGTGTGTCCTGATGTATGTGTATTAGAAGGAGGGGAGAGGTCAGTGTGTCCTGATGTCTGTGTATTAGGAGGAGGGGAGAGGTCCTGATGTCTGTGTATTAGGAGGAGGGGAGAGGTCCTGATGTCTGTGTATTAGGAGGAGGGGAGAGGTCAGTGTGTTCTGATGTCTGTGTATTAGGAGGTTGGAACGTGTGATGTTGGTGTACACAGACCATGGGAGGTCAGGATGAATGACAGTTCTGCCTGCGCCGTGTATAAAGGATCTTATAGACATATCTATATTACAATCTAGATGACAGATCAGCATCTTCTCCTCCTACTGCCCCTGATCTCCTGCCGGACACAGATAATACCTGTTATTTCCAGCTTGTCTTCTTGCTCCCACCCCAGACTTTGGGAACATTGTGCCCTATCTGCCCGGTCACCGCTGGATGAGCCCCTCGATGTCCACGAGGGTAGTGAGGAACTGCACCTGAGGAGACCGAGTGAGCCCTCGTTATGTGTGTTCATATCCTATACCCTCCGGCGGTGCTGTGTTGTGTCCTTGATCAGCTTCCCGCAGGGTGTGTGTTTGTATATACGGTGTCCGCATGTTCCTGCACACTGCCTGCCGTCCGGATTATGTGTAAATACGATTCACTGTTTCTGTTGTGATATTTTTTTCCTTCCAGATGGTTGTTATATGAAAATAAAGTTTACCACCCTTACGGGATCCGGCTAATTTTATTAATTATAACTTTTTTTATTAAAGTTTATTCCTAGCAATCAGTCGTATGTTGTAGAAGCATTTAATATATAGGTTATCCACTTATTTGCTGTGCTCCCTCTTTATACTGCCTCATTCATAACACTATATAATGCTCATCACTAGATGTACTAATTCCATCATACGTCACCCTCTATAGCACCAGTCTTACCCAGTGTTTGGCTGGTATTATAGAGAGCACCGTATAGTCCCTTAATGTGTATAGACACAGCCCCCTATGTCTCTGATGTACTAAATGTGATGTTTGTCATAAGACATTACAGGGAAAAACAGCACAGACTACAGTGAAATAGAGACAAGAGATCTGAAGGGAAACGCAGGACTGCAACTAAAACCCAAAACTTACATCTTCAGATAAGAACTGAGCGTCCAAATACTTTGATCAATGTTACGGTCATGCCAAGTACAGTATAACAGCTGCTGCTGCTTCAATTACAGACACTATTATGCATATTATTCAGCTCAATAATAGTCTTTTATTAAATGTAATAAATATTAGCTTTACTTGCTCTTTAATAATATATCATACTTGCCAACTCTCCCGGAACGTCCGGGAGACTCCCGAAATTCGGTTCAGTCTCCCGGGCTCGTTGGCATTTCTCCAGCATCCTGGATTTCACCGAGAATCGCGATTGACGCCATTTTGGAGGGCGGGACGAGGCCAATCGCGTCATTTTGGCCCCACCCCCCGCGACGTAAATTACGTTTTGCGGGGGGCGGGACCAAAATGACACGTTTGGCCTCGTCCCGACCCCTCCCGCCCTCCAGTCACGCCCCCTCTCCCGGAAACTTGTTTCCGAGAGTTGGCAAGTATGTAATATATAGCCTTTTCCTTAATGTTGCTTACAAATAAAGTATAATATTGTTAATATGATAACCAATAATACACTGGGATTTGTATGAAACATTAATATCAGATTGTAATTAGTTATTAGTTTATTAGTAGGTGGTAAAAGAGGGACAGATTAGGGGACTGCTGATTATACAGTTGGTACCAGTCCCGGGAGCGTGTTCCATATAACCCCAATCTGTCCCTGTAATAGTCGTACCGGCTGTTGGGGCCACAGGCTCCTCACCCAGCGCAGCCACTTGGGTGATTATATTGTGGGCTGCAAGGGGTATAAACAGAAAGGAAAATGTAATAACATTAAAGATAAAGACTGAACTGTAATCCGCCCATAGTGGTAGAAGTGTGTGAGGCAGAATCACAGGGACTAGTAGCGGTTATACAGTAAGTTTGTATTACTGGATTATAAAGCAGGGATTGCCCCCGCTGGTTAGAGGACCAGGACACACTGAGGCAGAGCGGAGACCGGACACCAGGGGGCAGCATTCAGGAGACAAGCCGGGTGCCAGGCTGGTGCTGGAGACGGCCGCAGCAGGTAACAATAACCTACAAACAGGAGGGCTGGCAAATGTTAGTCTAGGGGGCAGACTCGGCTCAGCAGCCTATTAGGAACATTTTAAAGGGAAAAAAATGCAGGTGACCCAGCCCAAGGTGGTCCACTATGGGACCGGCCTGGGGGGCAGATGCCCCCCGCCCAGCCTGCCCCTGCCTACATAGACTATATATACCCTGCAGACTGAGGAGAGCGGAGGAAGGATCGTCTCACTAAGACCGAGCTCATAGCTGGACCTCGGAGCCAAACGTGCTGAGAGGATGCCCAGACGGACAACGTGACACGAGCCTGAGAACAGAGGTCACAAACCTGACACAAGGACATAGGAGGTGGATGAGAGCTCACAATGTATATTAGTGTTAGTTGTGTTCTGTTTCTATGAATGTGTTGCTGTATTATATCTTTGTGTGTGATGGAGGCTGTAACTGAACCTTGTGCTTTATAATGGACAGTAACTTATGGACATAATCACCACAACGTCACATGACCTGTGTGACCGCTGAGCCGTGTACGGTCACAGCGACCTCTGGTCACTTCTCTACACCTGAAGTTCTGGAGCGAGAAGGATTTTGCGGAGATGCTGGTGGATAATTTGTATATTTCAGGAGGACATGTAGCCTGAGGGAAATTCTACGTCCATCTGATATTAGAAACAATGTCCTGGATATATGGTCACCATCACCCACTAGGATTCCTCTGTGGTTATTAGAGCTTGTGGAGCCTGCCAGTAGTGGATGGTGTTTTGGGGCAGACACAGAGGTTTGTTAGATTAAAGAGCAGGAACATGATATATATATATATATATATATAATTATGCACTACGTGACTAGACAACTCTTACCTCACGTCACTTTCTGCAGGTTAAACATAAAGTACCACAGCATACATATATTACATGTATGGGCTCGTACACACAGGCATTAAAATCAAGTATTCAAAATGCGTTTAACACAGGTGAACAAATCCTGCTGAGCGTTCCCCGGGGGTCGGGGCCTCACAATATGATGTGAGTGGAGGGATCTGTACACACGTTCTTGGACAACTGTTGGCTTCACTTTGCATCAATTTCAATGTAGAATTATAACTCTGTATAATATAATGGGGATGTTTATTGAACACAAGACTGCAGCACTGCTTTGTGACACATTGATAAACACATCTCTAAGCTCCCGAGAAGTCAGATCATCTACACGGCTGTTTTTCTGCCCCATAGCAGCTACAGGTGGCAGTCACAGACATCGTCTCAGTTAAGTGTGTGTCTATATTAGGGAATTTAGACTGTAAGCTCCAATGGGGCAGGGACTGATGTGAGTTCTCTGTACAGCGCTCTGGAATTAGTGGTGCTATATAAATAGCTGATGATGATGATGATGATGATGATGATTGTCTCCAAGTGGAAACTGGATGGATTGTTATTGAATAGACTCAGCTAATGGAATAATGAACAATTAGGTCACAGATGTTTTGTTTATGTATAAAGTTGCTAATTATAATATTTTTCCTTTTATATCTGATTTGTCTAAACGACTGCACAGGATAAAGTGAGATGAATTAATCTCAGGGATACTTTTTGTATCTAAATATGACATATTATTGGTAACAATATACAGTAACATTTATACTCTGCGTTCATGCACTTGTGTTCATTGTTATGTTTCAGTATCCTGACCTCTGGCTTCTATGATACGTGTTACATGTTATATACGTGTTGTATGTAATGTTTTCTACATAAATACATAACAATTCTATAATGTTCTTGTTATGACAGGCTGCCCCCAGGGGGCGCTGCTGTTCCATCAGTATCTATAGATGACATTAATGTATGTACATGTTTTACTGATTGAAGGAAAATACAATATAATTACACCCTACTATAAACAGGAAATGTTTGGATTTTAAGTGGCATAATAAATATAAATACTAGTACATATCCGTTTACCAGACCCAATTATGAAGACATTTATTATACTGCTTTATTATACACTGAGGACTTGTATGCAGGTATAGAAGGTATAAGGGATACAGAAAGTATATAAGACATAGGAGGTATAATAGATACAGTATATTAGATATTAAAGGTATAAGTGGTACATTGGGCTTAGTAGATATAATAGACAAAGTATAGATATCAGATTTAGAAGCTATAACAGATATAGAAGATATGAATAGAACAGTAACAGGAATGTGACTATAGTAACAATTTAAGGATCCCCCTCTACATCCCTGAGCAGTATTACCCCTGTGTTCAGGACGTCGGGGTATAGTCATATAGTTATTGACATATCGGGGTGACTCGAGGGTTCCACAAATAAGGATACTGAGAACCCCGCACTATGAATGCGATTACAGAAGTTGGAAAATCGCAGCGTTTATGGTCCGTGTCAGGAGCGGCGCTCAGTAATGTCTCCCGCGGCAGTGCCAGCTCTGCTATTAGGTACGTGGGATGTAATCTAGAGGTAACCAGAGCCCCCCTGTAGAACTACAAGTCTCAGCATTCTCTGGTACCATCGCGGCATGCAGGGACTTGTACTCCCACAGACCACAGTGATCGCCGGAGCTTGTTACAGGCAGTAAGCTAATACTAATATTTATTTTACAGCAATATATTTGCCCTTAAGGAAGATGGCGCCTGACTTCCGCATTCCCAGGCGACATTTCGCTCCATGAGTCTACACGCCGCAGCCAATCACCAGGCGACAACTATCCCACATCCGTGGCAGACGTGTCCTCATTCTCGACCAATGGGAGCGCGGGACGTGTAACGGGCAGTAGCAGCTGACCAATCAGTGTACGCAACGTGGAAGCCGGCTGTCATGGCTAGCCAATAGGGAGTGAGCGGAGGCGGAAGGTGGTTGCTAGGAGAAGCTGGGCTGCAGTTGCCGGTGAGCGCAGTGTGAGAGCAGCTCCGGGATCTACAATGAGGACTCTGTGCGCCCTGACCGTCACCGGGATCCTGCTCCTCCTGCCCGGCGGGGGGAGGGGGCTGAAGGCCGGCGACTGCGAGGGTGAGTCAGGGGGGTGTGAGTGTGACCGGGGAGATGTTAGAGGGACCGGGGAGATGTCAGAGGGACCGGGGAGATGTCAGTGGGACCGGGGAGGTGTCAGAGGGACCGGGGAGGTGTTAGAGGGACCGGGTAGATGTCAGAGGGACCGGGGAGGTGTTAGAGGGACCGGGGAGGTGTTAGTGGGGGAGTTAGTGTCAGAGGGACCGGGGAGATGTTAGAGGGGGAGTTAGTGTTAGAGGGACCGGGGAGATGTAAGTGGGACCGGGGAGATGTCAGAGGGACCGGGGAGGTGTTAAAGGGGGAGTTAGTGTTAGTGGGACCGGGGAGATGTCAGTGGGACCCGGGAGATGTTAGAGGGGGGGGGGGGTTAGTGTAAGTGGGACCGGGGAGGTGTTTGAGGGACCGGGGAGGTGTTAAAGGGGGAGTTAATGTCAGAGGGACCGGGGAGATGTCAGAGGGACCGGGGAGATGTCAGAGGGACCGGGGAGGTGTTAGAGGGACCGGGGAGATGTTAGAGGGGGAGTTAGTGTTAGAGGGACCGGGGAGATGTCAGAGGGACCGGGGAGATGTTAGAGGGACCGGGGAGGTGTTAGTGGGGGAGTTAATGTCAGAGGGACCGGGGAGATGTCAGAGGGACCGGGGAGATGTCAGAGGGACCGGGGAGGTGTTAGAGGGGGAGTTAGTGTTAGTGGGACCGGGGAGATGTCAGTGGGACCCGGGAGATGTTGGGGGGGGGGGTTTAGTGTAAGTGGGACCGGGGAGGTGTTGGAGGGACCGGGGAGATGTTAGAGGGGGAGTTAGTGTTAGAGGGACCGGGGAGATGTTAGAGGGGGGGGGGGGGGTTAGTGTAAGTGGGACCGGGGAGGTGTTTGAGGGACCGGGGAGATGTTAGAGGGGGAGTTAATGTCAGAGGGACCGGGGAGATGTCAGAGGGACCGGGGAGGTGTAAGTGGCAGCGGGGAGATGTTAGAGGGGGAGTTAATGTCAGAGGGACCGGGGAGATGTCAGAGGGACCGGGGAGATGTCAGAGGGACCGGGGAGATGTTAGAGGGGGGGGGGGGGGGTTAGTGTAAGTGGGACCGGGGAGGTGTTGGAGGGACCGGGGAGGTGTTAGAGGGGGAGTTAATGTTAGAGGGACCGGGGAGATGTCAGAGGGACCGGGGAGATGTTAGAGGGGGAGTTAGTGTTAGAGGGACCGGGGAGATGTTAGAGGGGGAGTTAGTGTTAGTGGGACCGGGGAGATGTCAGTGGGACCCGGGAGATGTTAGAGGGGGGGGGGGGGTTAGTGTAAGTGGGACCGGGGAGGTGTTGGAGGGACCGGGGAGATGTTAGAGGGGGAGTTAGTGTTAGAGGGACCGGGGAGATGTTAGAGGGGGGGGGTTAGTGTAAGTGGGACCGGGGAGGTGTTTGAGGGACCGGGGAGATGTTAGAGGGGGAGTTAGTGTTAGTGGGACCGGGGAGGTGTTAGAGGGGGAGTTAGTGTTAGTGGGACCGGGGAGATGTTAGAGGGGGGGGGGGGGGGGGTTAGTGTAAGTGGGATCGGGGAGGTGTTGGAGGGACCGGGGAGATGTTAGAGGGGGAGTTAGTGTTAGAGGGACCGGGGAGATGTTAGAGGGGGGGGGGGGTTAGTGTAAGTGGGACCGGGGAGGTGTTTGAGGGACCGGGGAGATGTTAGAGGGGGAGTTAATGTCAGAGGGACCGGGGAGATGTCAGAGGGACCGGGGAGGTGTAAGTGGCACCGGGGAGATGTTAGAGGGGGGGTTAATGTCAGAGGGACCGGGGAGATGTCAGAGGGACCGGGGAGATGTCAGAGGGACCGGGGAGATGTCAGAGGGACCGGGGAGGTGTTTGAGGGACCGGGGAGATGTTAGAGGGGGAGTTAGTGTTAGTGGGACCGGGGAGGTGTTAGAGGGGGAGTTAGTGTTAGTGGGACCCGGGAGATGTTAGAGGGGGGGGGGGGGGGGGGTTAGTGTAAGTGGGACCGGGGAGGTGTTGGAGGGACCGGGGAGATGTTAGAGGGGGAGTTAGTGTTAGAGGGACCGGGGAGATGTTAGAGGGGGGGGGGGGGGGTTAGTGTAAGTGGGACCGGGGAGGTGTTTGAGGGACCGGGGAGATGTTAGAGGGGGAGTTAATGTCAGAGGGACCGGGGAGATGTCAGAGGGACCGGGGAGATGTCAGAGGGACCGGGGAGGTGTAAGTGGCACCGGGGAGATGTTAGAGGGGGAGTTAATGTCAGAGGGACCGGGGAGATGTCAGAGGGACCGGGGAGATGTCAGAGGGACCGGGGAGGTGTCGGAGGGACCGGGGAGATGTTAGAGGGGGGGGGGGTTAGTGTAAGTGGGACCGGGGAGGTGTTGGAGGGACCGGGGAGGTGTTAGAGGGGGAGTTAATGTTAGAGGGACCGGGGAGATGTCAGAGGGACCGGGGAGATGTTAGAGGGGGAGTTAGTGTTAGAGGGACCGGGGAGATGTTAGAGGGGGAGTTAATGTTAGAGGGACCGGGGAGATGTTAGAGGGGGAGTTAATGTCAGAGGGACCGGGGAGATGTCAGAGGGACCGGGGAGATGTCAGAGGGACCGGGGAGATGTCAGAGGGACCGGGGAGATGTCAGAGGGACCGGGGAGATGTCAGAGGGACCGGGGAGATGTCAGAGGGACCGGGGAGATGTCAGAGGGACCGGGGAGATGTCAGAGGGACGGGGAGGTGTAAGTGGGACCGGGGAGATGTTAGTATTAGTGGGACCGGGAGATGTTAGAGGGGGAGTTAGCGTTAGAAGGACCGGGGAGATGTTAGTGGGACCGGGGAGGTGTTAGTGGGGGAGTTAGTGTTAGAGGGACCGGGGAGGTGTTAGTGGGACCGGGAGATGTTAGAGGGGGAGTTAGCGTTAGAGGGACCGGGGAGGTGTTAGTGGGACCGGGAGATGTTAGTGGGACCGGGAGATGTTAGAGGGACCGGGGAGGTGTTAGTGGGACCGGGAGATGTTAGAGGGGGAGTTAGCGTTAGAGGGACCGGGGAGATGTTAGTGGGACCGGGGAGGTGTTAGAGGGACCGGGGAGGTGTCAGAGGGACGGGGAGGTGTAAGTGGGACCGGGGAGATGTTAGTATTAGTGGGACCGGGAGATGTTAGAGGGGGAGTTAGCGTTAGAAGGACCGGGGAGATGTTAGTGGGACCGGGGAGGTGTTAGTGGGGGAGTTAGTGTTAGAGGGACCGGGGAGGTGTTAGTGGGACCGGGAGATGTTAGAGGGGGAGTTAGCGTTAGAGGGACCGGGGAGGTGTTAGTGGGACCGGGAGATGTTAGTGGGACCGGGAGATGTTAGAGGGACCGGGGAGGTGTTAGTGGGACCGGGAGATGTTAGAGGGGGAGTTAGCGTTAGAGGGACCGGGGAGATGTTAGTGGGACCGGGGAGGTGTTAGAGGGACCGGGGAGGTGTTAGTGGGACCGGGAGATGTTAGAGGGGGAGTTAGCGTTAGAGGGGGAGTTAGCGTTAGAGGGACCGGGGAGGTGTTGGAGGGACCGGGGAGATGTTAGAGGGACCGGGGAGGTGTTAGAGGGGGAGTTAATGTTAGAGGGACCGGGGAGATGTTAGTGGGACCGGGGAGATGTTAGAGGGGGAGTTAATGTCAGAGGGACCGGGGAGATGTCAGAGGGACCGGGGAGGTGTAAGTGGGACCGGGGAGGTATAAGTGGGACCGGGGAGGTATAAGTGGGACCGGGGAGGTGTTAGAGGGACAAGGGAGGTGTTAGAGGGACCGGGGAGATGTTAGAGGGACCGGGGAGATGTTAGAGGAGGGGGAGGTGTTAGTGGGACCGGGGAGGTGTTAGAGGGACCAGGGAGGTGTTAGTGGGACCGGGGAGGTGTAAGTGGGACCGGGGAGATGTTAGAGGGACCGGGGAGGTGTTAGTGGGACCGGGAGATGTTAGAGGGGGAGTTAGCGTTAGTGGGACCGGGGAGATGTTAGTGGGGGAGTTAGTGTTAGAGGGAGCGGGGAGGTGTTAGTGGGACCGGGAGATGTTAGAGGGGGAGTTAGCGTTAGAGGGACCGGGGAGGTGTTAGTGGGACCGGGGAGGTGTCAGTGGGAGCGGGGAGGTGTTAGTGGGGGAGTTAGTGTTAGTGGGGTCGGGGAGGTGTTAGTGGGACCGGGGAGATGTTAGAGGGGGAGTTAGTGTTAGTGGGACCGGGGAGATGTTAGTGGGACCGGAGAGATGTTAGAGGGACCGGGGAGATGTTAGAGGGGGAGTTAGTGTTAGAGGGACCGGGGAGGTGTTAGAGGGACCGGGGAGATGTTAGTGGGACCGGGGAGATGTTAGAGGGGGAGTTAGTGTTAGTGGGATCGGGCAGATGTGAGAGGGAGAGTTGGTGTTAGAGGGACCGGGGAGGTGTTAGAGGGACCAGGGAGATGTTAGAGGGGGAGTTAGTGTAAGTGGGACCGGAGAGATGTTAGAGGGACCGGGGAGGTGTTAGAGGGACCGGGGAGATGTTAGTGGGACCGGGGAGATGTTAGAGGGGGAGTTAGTGTTAGAGGGACCGGGGAGGTGTTAGAGGGGAGATGTCAGAGGGACCGGGGAGATGTTAGAGGGGGAGTTAGTGTTAGAGGAGGAGTTAGTGTAAGTGGGACTGGGGAGATGTTAGAGGGACCGGGGAGGTGTTAGAGGGGGGGTTAGTGTAAGTGGGACCGGGGAGATGTCAGTGGGATCGGGGAGATGTTAGAGGGGGAGTTAGTGTTAGAGGGACTGGGGAGATGTTAGAGGGGGAGTACGTGTTAGTGGGACCGGGGAAGTGTTAGAGGGACCAGGGAGGTGTTAGAGGGATCGGGGAGATGTTAGTGGGACCGGGGAGATGTTAGAGGGGGAGTTAGTGTTAGAGGGACCGGGGAGGTGTTAGAGGGGGAGTTGGTGTTGGTGGGACCGGGGAGATGTTAGGGAGGAGGGGGGGTTAGTGTAAGTGGGACCGGGAGATGTGTGTTGGGGGATGATTCCTGTGTTCTCTGTCATTCATCACTAATACATTGGTCCTAGTAATGTCGCAGGAAGGTACATCACCTCCACACCATATTGTATCTCTCTCCATCACTGAGACGCAGTGTAACCGGTTTGGTGTTCCCTCTTACAGTCTGTGTGTCGTTTTTGACTCGCTTCTATCAGTCCCTGAAAGACAATAATGTGGAGTTTATGCCGGCTGCTGTGGAGAAAGAGCTGCTGAAGTCGTGCGATGACGCCAGAGGAAAAGAGAACAGATTTGTAAGTACCGTGTGATCGCAGGGGAGGGGTAGTGGGGTTACGAGCCCGTGTGATCACAGGGGAGAGGGGCAGTGGGGTTACAAGGCCATGTGATCGCAGGGGAGGGGCTTTGGCACACAAGGCCCCCCCCCATCCCGAGCGGAGACCATCCCTTGCTTGAGGTCGCCAGAGTGCAGTTTAGCAACATTTAGTATTTTATTTTATCTCTTAACTTCACCCTGAGCTATATTTTTAGTTTAGGTTGAATTTAGCCTTTACATTTTACAACGTATTCTCAGTGTCAATATTGTTATTTACGTTTTTATACTGTATGTTCTATAGATGAACAACTTTGTTTTTATTATTAGATATAATAAATACTGGCGCTCAAACTCGAAATAGGAGAGTGAATAATAATATAGATCACCAATCTTAGTGTACACTATTCTTCATAAGAGTAGGCAGCCTCCCTCTTAATTTTCGGATGGTACTCCGATCGAGAAATAAGTATTGTAAATATAGAAAGAGGGATGATGGCGCCAAATCTAGTAGTGCTAACTGGTACAGATCGTCCAGACAGTCAGTATTACTGTATACAGAAATATAAATACAAAGTGTTCATCATGTCAGGCTGGTATAAACAGTATAAACCAATGTTCATAATTCCTGATCATATGCCGAAACACAGACAGAAGAAAGCAGAAAACAACGTTTCAGATGTATCCGTGACAATCAGTAGCAAGTGATAGGTGGCAACGTACCAAAAAGATATATAGCATTGTATTGTGCATTGCCCTGTGCAATAAAGTTAATTGAGAAAAAAAAGAGAGCAGCGTGTAGCCCGCGCCCCTGCATAGCTACGCTCCGTGTGCTTGGACTGGGCGGATATTTACATTCAAACCAGCGGAATACACGAGCTGACAGTGTGGCGACTGCAGACACCAGAGACCCGTATGTGCTATATACTCTGACTGGAGCTCATTTCCAAGAACCTCTGATACAGATAAGCTGTTTATTTATATCTTTTTGGTACGTTGCCACCTATCACTTGCTACTGATTGTCACGGATACATCTGAAACGTTGTTTTCTGCTTTCTTCTGTCTGTGTTTCGGCATATGATCAGGAATTATAAACATTGGTTTATACTGTTTATACCAGCCTGACATGATGAACACTTTGTATTTATATTTCTGTATACAGTAATACTGACTGTCTGGACGATCTGTACCAGTTAGCACTACTAACTTTGTTTTTATGTTTAAAGTGAATCTATTAAAACACGTCCTGATCACTCACAGAATTGCAGAAATGTGCGCAGGGGATCCATATGTACAGGTGCTGAGTGCTGCTGTTCTACTGCATGTGTAAGGTGGAATTACTGTCCTAAAATAACATTTTCTGATAGGAAAAGTAGAACAGAAATGTATTTGTCACAGATCTTTTTCAATTTCTCTGCTGGGAGCGAGAGTCAAGGACGCTCTGTGCAAACAGGGGGAGGACACTGATGTAGTGTGACTTTGCATAATGTAAAAGAAATGTATCCTGTGCCCCTGTAGATGTTATAGATAGGGGCAGTAATTACAAATGTTTATTTCTGATTCAAATACATCTGAATGTATTTGGGAAATAAATCTGCTTTTCAGCAACACCTTTTTTTTTAATTCCGCCCCACCCTGGTACCTGCAGCCAGGGGCCAATCACATCGGTCTATTCCAGTCCTTGTCAGTGGAGGACGGTAGAGAGATGTCCTGATCTCTGGAGGGTAACTATATTTACTACATAGGTGCAGGGTACATTAATTGGCCAAGTACCAAACCCCTTTATAGTACATTTACACAAATCTGCATCCTTCTGTAATGCTGCCTCTGGTTATGTAGTGACGATGCAGCAACACACAGAAACATATATTGTGCAGAAGTATATTGAGATATATTCCTGTTAGTATCCGTGTACAGTACTTGCCACGGGTGCAAGGTTGGGACATTTCAGTTGACTGATGTCATTACAGCTTGATATACTGCGTGTGAAACGCAGATTATTATATTTAGGTTTGAACAACATCTTAGTGATTCAGAGCCATGGGTAAGTGCACAAAGCCACAACAGATTTGGGGGGTGCACCTTCCCTTTTGTAAATGCTGATCCCTACTTTTGGTTAGGTGACAGAACGTTATACAGGGCGCTGAGTGCAGGATATCTCTGGGTGTGAGGCACTTGTGTTACGTATGTCTAACCAGCAATCATGTCACAGCTAGAGAGGGCATTGTGGGTACATTGGGTTAGTTTGTTTGAGTGGGAGAAACTTGGTCCTCTGTGAGATGACATTTCTGACTTCTAGACCAATTCATTGGTCCTATTATAAGCCAAGCGTTTCAATTACTTATTATAAATGCAGCTATCAGATGATGTTGCTATTTTAATAGTGGCCAGTAGGGGGAGACGTGCTTCCAGGAATCTTTAGCACCTGTTTTATTAATATCCTCCTAAACATTGTCTTCCTCAGTGCTATTATATCGGGGCAACCAGTGATGCTGCCACTAAGATTACCAATGAGGTTTCCAAGCCACTAAGCAACCACATCCCACCTGAGAAGATCTGTGAGAAGCTGAAGAAGAAAGACGGACAGATTTGCGAGTTGAAATACGGTGAGTGTGAGTGTGAGTGCGGTGGTTATACCGGTGAGGGCTGCAGCCGCTGGGCCAGAGTGTAACCAATTCCTTCTCCTCACAGACAAACAGATTGATCTGAGCAAAGTGGATCTGAAGAAGCTGAGGGTGAAGGAACTGAAGAAAATTTTGGATGACTGGGGAGAGAACTGCAAGGGCTGTGCCGAGAAATCCGACTACATCCGCAAGATCAACGAGCTGATGCCCAAGTACGCACCCAAAGCTGCTAGTGCACGGACTGACCTCTGACCCCGAGGTGCCGTGCACGGACTCTGACCTCAGGAGCCAGCGAGTAGACTGATCCTGAATCCTAGTTTCATTTACTTTTTTAAGGAATAGGTTATGTTTTTTCCCTTGTTTTGGTTAGTCTGGAGAATCCCCGGACGGCAGGAGATTGCAGAAAAGTGGGACACTCTTTTGTGATATACAATTTCTTGTAAGTTATTGTCCCTCTCGCACTGTTTCGGCAGCAGTGGTTTTTCCTTTTTTTATCACCTTTTTTCCTTTTTATGAGTGGTATTTTTTTTCTATGAAAATAAAAGAATCCGCTCTGGTCTTTCTGTGCTGACCGTGTTAGTGGTGCCTGAGAGCAGCTGTGGGGCTGCATGTTCCACATCTCTGTACCTCAATAAACGGACTGCGCATCACTGTAAGTAGCGCTATCTACCGGTTACTGGTTGTTCCGCTGGACATCATCTGAAGTCAGTATTTTACTACACGAGGAGAGATTCCTCCTGCACTCTGTATACTGTAGGTGCCATCAATGCCTTCGGGGGAGGGGGTCTCGTCTCCATTGATCACTATTTAGGTTTCTATTAAAGGCTACTCTCTCTGTTGAATGACGCCGTTATACATATCTGCTGTTCTGTATTATTTAACACCTCTAATAATAAACTTGTAAGTGGAACAAAGATAAAATAGCGATTCAGAAAACATACAAATGAGTTGGCTAATTTCTAACACCCAGTTCTCCCATCAGACTAGATCTCAACATCATTTATTCTGCTATATTACCGTAGAAAGGTCATCTCTCCCATTCTGTACTTGGGGACAGGGGTAGGTGCTACGTCTGGGAACATCCAGAGCAGGTTTTGTGCCTCTGATTATCTGTGTGTTTGTTCATTATAATGCAGCATTGTTCAGTTACATATCAGGCAGGGGACATGTAACCACAAACCTAAATCCTAATGTTTTCCAGACATGAATATTGTTTAATATGGAGATGACAAGTTGGTGGTTACTCTGTATTTACTATAAGACGCAGTAGTAGTTTATGGTGTTACACTCACGGTAATAAAGCTGTCTGACATGTAGAGCAGCTGCAGCATTGCTTCCTGCTTTCCCTGCCTCCCTTCATCTGATTGGTTCCTCCATCTGCAGAGAAACCAATGAGAAGGTGGAGACACCCACGAGGATGATGGCGCAGAGTTTGCGTTCTCTGCCGGGAACCTCCGGCCCATTATCTGCAGACAGATCGTCCGTCTCCGCTGTGTTTACTTGTGCACAGAAGTGGCTGGTTTGTGATTTACGGTATGAAACAAGGCAAGTCCTGGGAGGTTAGAGGGGTTAGGGCAGAGGCGGATCGCCCCCCCCCCCCTAGCAGGGGCTTGCTGCCGACAGCTGCACACTGTGCAGGTCCGTTCAGCAGTGACAGTGTGCTGCCCAGCTGCTCTGATTGTGTTTTAAACACAATCAGAGCAGCGGGGCAGCACACTGCCACTGCCGAGCGGACCTGCACAAAGTGTGCAGCCGCCGGCAGCCTTAGGAATCAAAAAGGGGGCGGGCCTAAATCCCCCCCTAAAATGGCCCCGGGTATATCGTATATCAAGAGTCTAGATCCGCCCCTGGGTTAGGGGCAGAGCTCTATATCATTATATTACAGGAATATAACAGCTGCTCTAGTGCCACTACAGACTGTCTCCAGCAGGGGTCACTGGAGAGATGGGCTTCAGCAGTATATTAAATGAGACATCTGCTTAACCCCTCGCCCGCCAAAGAGAAAAACAACAATAAAAAATAATGTGACAATGCTTTAATGTCTGAGCTGAGGGTATTCTCCATGCTGGTGTTTGTGGTATTCAGAAGCTGCAGCGATGCTATCGGAGATATAATCTGTTGTATACAATTATCTTACTACAAAAAATACATCATTTTTATTTATATTGGTTCGGTTGGAATCGTCCTTATTTGCTGGTGTCAGCCCCTTGCTGACAATGGTGCATATAGCAGTATAATGGGGGAGAGTCGCTACGTATCATCATACTGCCTCATGGACTGTCCTGTACTCCTACATCCTGGACTTATCCTGCAACTTCCCACCTGTCCAGTGACATATTCATATAGACGGTGTGTGGTGTAGTCTGCAGTCTATATAAAGTGCAATATGGAATCCCCAATCTAACAGAACAATAGAGACTTAAAGCTGCAGTGAGTGCCTACAAAATATATGTTTGTGGTTTTAGTTTTTAATATATGTTAATAGAAACTAAACCTAAAATACATATTGCTGCAATGTTCCTATGGTATTATTGAATTTAATACAATACATTTCTTAATCGTAACTACCTTGTTCACATATATTATTATTTGAGGACTTACATGAGGATGATGGGGCCACGTTAGGAATCTGCCCTTGTCCTATATACACAATCCAGCAGTGTTTTCCCAACTCTCTTCCAAGCCAGGTTTTACTGATCTCTGTGCTTAAGTACAGGTGATTTTATTGCCTCAGTTATTCTGATTCAATCACCTGTGTTCAAGCATGGATATCCTTAAAACCTGGACTGTAGGGAGGTAATGAAGGTTTTGAGGTCAGCAGTTGGGAATTACCGTATGTTAGAAGTAATTGTCTCGGTCTTAACTGCGGTTGGCTGTACAATTATGAAATATTGAAACAGTAAAGGAATAACAACAGACACTGAGGTATAATGATTAGAGTTAGAGAGCTTACTTAGCTTTGTAGATGATCAGACAGGTACGGGAGGCAGGATGACTGATAGGGGCACTAGACGACTGGAGAAAAGGAAAGTAATGTGTGAGTTGATAGGATTATTATAACTAATTGGGAATGTTGGAAAATGATAATTAAAGGAGAGGAAAGAGAGGTGCGAAGGAGATTAGAGACCGGCTGGAGATGTTAATGCAGAGAAAGGAATGATGAACCCAATGAGGAAGCCACAATCTGTAGTAAATACGTTGGTACAACCTTTACATCATTTGATTACTGAATCCCCTTAGTATATTTTACTAATTTGCCGTTTTGTATATCTTTGTTTTCATCATCATCTTATTATACAGTTTGATGTCTTCCTACCTCCATTTAAACCACCAGATCATCCATTGCCATCCGATCACTATCCTAGATCCCATTTTGTTACATAACAGTATATTAATTGGTCACTTCTGCCGTTTACAGCTAAATTAGCAGATTTTACCCACTGAGCTTTCCATCTTTCCAGTGTGTTACCTTCACCTCACCATATGTATCACCCCTCTATATCCCACACCCCCCCTTACTTTCCTTGTGTGCACAAACCTGAATACTACAGATAACTATCAACCAGCAAGTTCGGTGGTGGTGAAGTGATGATTTGGGGTTGTTTTGCAGCATTGTAATCAGTTTGAGTCAACCACATACTCCTCTCTGTACTAGAGTATTGTACAAGAAAACGTGAGGCCCTCTGTCTGACCACTGAAGCTCGACTGAAATTGGATCAAGCAGCAATTCCCCGATCCCCTAAAGTTTGCTAAAAACGGACCTTTAGTGGCACATAAAGATGTTGTGTGTATGTGTATATATATATATATATATATATATATATATATATATATATATTAAGGTATTTAATTAAGATCCATGTCAGCTTGGATCTATTAGCACTGCCTTGGATTGGATGGCTGATGCAGCTGTCCCAATGAAGGGCCCATGTATGGCACCTGGAGGAAACCCCTAGTGACATCACATGGTGACATCACTGGGGTTTCCTGTGACAAATCTGGAGCCCCCCAATTCCATCACATTGTAATTGTACAGACTGCAAGGTCAAGAAATGCAGATGGTTCTCTCCAAAAATAGTTTTATTGTTCCAGCCTCCGCATGTGCTTTCAGGACATGATTTTATATCATCAGGCAGAGTTGATATGACCAGATCTGCTGTGCTCTCTGTAACTGATACAGGTGTGTTGTATACAAGGGAAAATTCAGCTTTCCCTGATCATGTAACAACATGACCATAAGGACAGGTGATGTATTTAGTATAAGATGCAGCAAGAGGACAAATGCACAGCAATAAAAAATCTGAAGTTGGAATCATATTCAAGATATGAACTGGTACCAGGATCCAGGCACCTTGTTTGGGAGAAATCTGGATTACATATGGGTACCAAAGCTGCAGCCAAAAGCCTACATGTAATATTGTAACATAACAACTATTAAAAGGGGAAATTATCAACAATTAATGAACCTGGAAACTGGGCATCTTATAATGTCTGTGTCTATTAATAACCCCACTCAGACTGTCATCTAAACCAATGGTTCTGTCTTGTACACAGAACTTACTGAGGAACCCCTACGTCTCCATATCCCACCTCCCTCCAGAGCTGGGATACAAGTTTCTGGTACCTTAACTAAAAATATATATTTGAGTAGTAGGGAAACAAAGTAAGTAAATAAGTAAATAATAACCACTGGAACAAGCTCCCCCCCCCCCCTCCCTCCATCAGAACTTGCCCTAATCTGTCCAGTTTCAAATGGGCTTTAAAAACCCACCTTTTTCTTACAGCTTTCCAGTCTCCCACTTAACTTCCTACCCTTTCTTCTGCCTCTTTCCCTTAATTCCCTTGCCATCATAGTTATCCTCCGTTCCTCCCTCTCTCCCCCGTGTCTCTCTGTCTGTCTACCCCACCCCTTAGATTGTACACTCCTTTGAGCAGGGTCATCTCTCCTCCTGTCTTCACCACTCTTAACTCTGCTACCAGCCCTCCTCCTCGAGGACCCTCTAATCCCCCCCCCCCCCAGTCCCCTCTCGCTCCCTCCTCTCTCTCTGGGAGTTTCCCTGTCACCCGTGCCCTCCCTCCTGGGCTCCGTCGTATGAGGACTCTCCCCTCACCCTACCCTAGCGTTGAGCTCATTGAGTTACTGTGCTTATTGTTTACTGTACTGTGCTGTCTCACCTCGTATTGTAATTTTGTTTGTCCCTGTACGGCGCCACGGACACCTAGTGGCGCCATATAAATAAAGATTAATAATAATAATAATAATAATAAAATACCAGCATTAATTTGTCTTATGTCCATTGTGAGGCGATGTCATCTGCTCCTGTGGAAAGGTGGAGAAATCGAAGCTTAGAGAGGCACAGAATGTTCCGGGCAGCGTTTGGCAAGGAGTCAGCAAGGGTGGTACTAAGAACACTGGAGTGAAGCAGCGGTAGACGGCCCATGCGCTATAAGTGGCAGAATGATTAGTATTGAATGTCGACAGGTGAATTTGTACATACAAATATAGGACCAACATTATGTTTATTCATCCCGCGGAACCATTGGTGGAGTATTAGGGGACCGAGGAACCCAGTTTGAGAGATGCTGATGTAAACATACAGCACTGTGGCTGCTCAAGGGGGTTACTATACCTCTTATCAGATGAGAGGAACCTCCCTCATGGGATGAACTCTAAAGTTCCATTTAATACAGTCACTGGGGTCCCAGGAGAGAACCAAGCACACTCCCACCACCCAAACAACCACTGCTCCCCACCACAGGACAGGCTCAGTCCTTTAGAATTATTATTAGGTACATCATGAGGTGTATTACCAGGTGTAGTATCAGGTACATTATCAGGTGTATATGAGGGGTATTATCATTGATACATTATAATATGCTATTTGCGGAGATGTTGGGGCCACAGTCTCTCTCCTGGTTGAATAGGGGGCCTCCAGTTATTTATACAGTGAGGAGGGGGGGCTCCAATTATGTGTAAAGTAGGGAGTGGAGGGACATCAGACACCTTTAGACGGACAGGGAGACTCTGCCTTAATTGGGGGCGGCTCCCGCCGCACACTGTACTGTGTCTTTAAGGCCACCATTTTGGTGAAGCCGATTCCATTACCCTCAATGGAGGTAGATTTCTCAGCAAATGGATCCCAGCGGCGGACAGTTTTCTCTCTAGCACCCACTGACCTATCCGGGCGCCCAATCTGACGGCCCGGACGGTTTCCATGGCAATCTCGCGGCTCCTGTCACTCACGTCACTCCGCCGTCACCCCGCCCACCCTCCCCTGTCAAATCGCAGGGCGGCCTCGGGCGCGCGGCTCACGTGACGATGTCCGGCCACGCCCCGCCCCCGGCGCCCCCTGATGACGGCTGGAGCTCTCCCTCCCGACTCATTGTGGAAGATGGCGGCCGCAGAGTGAGCGCGCCCCCCGCGGACACCGAGCTGAGCCCCGGGAGCAGCATGAAGCGGCAGAGCGAGCGCGGGGAGCCCAGTCCCGGCCGAGCCAAGCGGGCCCGAGAGAGGCGGGAGGAGGCCGGAGGCGGCCACCACAAGAGCTCGGGGGGGAGGCGGGAGAGGCCCAACCAGGCCGGAGCCTCCACCTCACGGCGGCCCCGGGACCCTCCGCCCCGGCCCCTGCTCCAGCCCAGCCAGCCCGAGTCCCCGGGGCTGGAGTACAAGACGCTGCTGATCAGTAACCTGGGCTCCACCCTGCCGGAGCCGCTGCTGGAGGACTGGCTCTTCCGACACTTCCAGCGCTTCGGGGACATCAGCGTCAAACTGTCCCACACCCCGGAGCTGGGCCGGGTGGCTTACATCAACTTCCGGCGCCCGGCCGAGGCCCGACAAGCCCGACACGCCAAGCTGCGGCCTCTGCTGTATGACCGGCCCCTGCGTGTGGAGCCCGTCTTCACTCAGCAGCCGGCCCGCAGGCCGGACCCCGTGCCCCTCAGTACCCTGCCGGCCTATCCCCGCTCCACCTCCCCCCGTCACCTGCTGCTGCCCCCAGCCTCGGCCGAGGCCTACTACAACCTGTACGAGGACCGGGCCCGGGGCAACAACTACAGCCTGGGCAGCACGGCCGACACCGACGAGCAGCTGGCCCCTGAGGATGACCACAGGGCCACCCGCAACCTGTTCATCGGGAACCTGGACCACACGGTGACAGAACTGGACCTCCGCAGGGCGTTCGACAAGTACGGCCCCATCGAGGAGGTTGTGATCAAGCGTCCGGCCAGGGGCCAAGGGGCCGCCTACGCCTTCCTCAAGTTTCAGAACCTGGACATGGCGCACCGGGCCAAGCTGGCCATGAGCGGCCGCCTGCTGGGGCGTAACGCCATGAAGATCGGCTACGGGAAGGCCAACCCCAGCACCCGCCTCTGGGTCGGAGGTCTGGGCCCTAACACATCGCTGGCGGCCCTGGCCCGAGAGTTTGACCGCTTTGGGAGTATCCGTACGGTGGACTATGTGAAAGGTGACAGCTTTGCCTATATTCAGTATGAAAGCTTGGACGCTGCTCAGGCCGCTTGTACACAGATGCGCGGCTTTCCTCTCGGGGACCGCAGGCTTCGAGTGGATTTTGCAAAAGTGACCCCAGAGGAAGCCGCAGCAGCAGCATCCAGATACGCCCCCGTTCAGCCCACTCCATACCCACTTCCTCTGCCCTATGAACTGCTACAATCTGAGGCTTATAGCCGGCATCGGGCAGCACTGGAGCCAGATCTGAGAGTGAGAGATAGGACTCCTCCGCACCTTCTGTATTCTGATCGTGAGAGGCCTTTTGTGGAGGCAGGATGGGTAAACTCTGAGCGGAGAACTGCTGTACAAGGTGCACGGAGCAGGAGTGGGGACCGAGGGGGTGGGAGCAGCTCTAAGCCCAGGGAAGAGAGACGGAGACGACGCAGTTTGTCTGGAGATAGAGGGAGGAGTAGAGTGGAAAGGAGTCCAGATCGTCCTAGGAGGGAACCCTCAGAGAGAGAGCCAAGCACCCCACCATCCCCACCACACAACCATCGCCCCCCACCACAGGACAAGCCCCGTCCCCCAACCCCTGAACCACCCCAGCCCAGGAGGAACCATCATCCAAGGCCACCTGAGCCCCCTGCAGAAAGACAATCTCCAGGGGTAGAGAAAGGACGGACGCTGCCGCCCCTCTGGTGTGGCCACCTGGTACTAAAGAACAGCTGTTTTCCTACCTATCTACACTTCTTGGAGGGGGACCGTGATGTGCCCAGTGCCCTCCTTAGGGACCGCACAGCATCCAGTGGGGGTAGTTTGGCACAGCTCAAAATTGCTCAGCGTCTCAGGCTTGATCAGCCCAAGCTAGAGGAGGTCACCCGCCGCGTGAGGCAAGGAACTACTGGAGGCCATGCCGTACTTGTTGCCAGTCAGGCTCCACAGAACGAAGGGGCAATCCCCGGGGAGCCCGGCTTACAGCGCCGCCTGCTCAGGAACCTGGTCTCATATCTGAAGCAGAAGCAGGCGGCCGGTGTTATTAGCCTGCCAGTGGGAGGGAGCGGAAAGAGCAGGGACCCCAGCGGCATGCTGTACGCTTTCCCACCATGTGACTTCCACCAATTGTACCAGCAGACTGCCCAACGCACTGTAGGCAAACTAGAGGAGAACATGATTATTGTGCTGGTGAAAGACAGCGCCTGAACCAAGAGTTACTGTGGCCGCGAGGGCCTCCTCAGACCGGCTAATGTCCACTCTGTCCTGTCTCTGTTATGGTTTTCAGGGCTGAATTTGTGACTGAAATGTGTGGTTAGCATTTACCCTTTAAATACTGAAGGTGTCTGTTTTGCATTTAAATGATGCAGTTCAGGCTCCTTCCGCATTCAAGGGCTTAAAGATGGCACAGCAACAAGTAACTGCACCCCTGTGATACATTGCTACGTAATAGGCAGAGCTGGTTACAGTAGGGAGTCTTGTCCCAGTTATTCCTCAGCAATCACTCTGGTAACAGAGTGACAGATCAGGTCCTCTTTTATATGTCTGAATAGAACTGAATTCTCCCAGTCATGCTGCTGGACAGATTATATGTATATTTTTTTGTTTTTATTCTCTTCACCTTGTCTGCTGTGTTCTGCTCCCAAGCTCCTCATAGAACCCCTAACAAGTTTGCTTTGTGTCTTTGGATGGGCGGTGGTGGGATAGCGTAATGTTTTCTTTGGTCACAGATGGGGAGGGGGCTAGCGCTGTTTTTTAGTTTTGTGTGCTTGTGTGGTTCTGGATCCCTCTGTAGTGGGCGGACCCAGTGAGTGCCTTATGTATATGTGACTCTAGTGCAATGCGTACTGTCACTGTGTGTCTATGCTGGATGTGTGTGGGAATAGGGGATGGTGTCTAGGCCCTGAGGTATCATTAGTTGCTTTACAGTCTCATTGTTTATAACCAGAAGAAGCCCCCAAGGATCAGAGCCTGCTCGTTATCTCTTAATGAAGTTCTCAGTACGCCACACCCTGACAATTAACAAATTATGATGTGCAGTGAGACTATCTGTCCCTTATTATCTGTAGATAAAACATCATTAACCCTGTCACTGCTAGAGGATCACACATAAAACACTGTAGGCTTTTCTGTGGGTATATTTACACCTTTCCAAGTGTGTACATGTTATCTATGTATCTGCCCCGCAATGTAACTTCTACCTTCTGGAGGGTTATTTTCATATATCCTTAGACATGACAGGTTATATTTGTTTCAACCCATGTGTGGTCTGTCTGCTATACACACGTGTGTCTATGTTTTATATAGTTACCTGTGTGTAGTTTTAATTCGGTCTATGTTTGACATTTTATTTACATATGTAACGACTACACACTTGTGTGCAGAATATGGGCACAAACTCTCTAAAAACAAAATATCAACTGAGCTCAGAACATATGAATTAAGAAATATAATACAGTAGCCTATGAAAGACTCAGAAGCCATACGTGTATGTAGTAATATGCAGAGGCTGATCAGACACTTGGCTGTTCTAGATGAATGACATATACCAAATATGGGAACTGTACAGGGGGTTGATATCATTCATTCGTAGAAAATTGCATATCCAAAATAACTTTTATACAGATTTACAAAGTAGAAAAATTAAGGTTTTACCCAGTGGTCAGTTTCCGGGGGTTGTGTGAATGCCCCCCACCCGCGATGGAGGTATGTGAAAGACGTGCTCCCCTGATCATGTTTCTACGTCTCGTCTCCTTTCAGAGGTTGTGTGGACAGTTATCATTTTGTACCCGACCGAGGCGTTGTCCCTCTAGAGGAATTTTACTTATTTATTAACAATTCTGTGGCCAATTATGGTTCTCTAAGCTGTTGTCAGGGATGTCTGCGCAGGACAGGGCCCTCGTGTGTCTTTAGGGTTGAATGATCAGTATGTAGCGCAATGTGAGAGCAGCTCTTCGTTATCCATCACCTGCTCTGTGGTGTTCGTCCTCTCCCCTCAGCTTGTATCATTCATCTGGTCGCTCTTCTGCATTAACCCCACTGTTTTGTTGTGTGTTAAATGCCGGAGGGCTCAACCCATGGGTTATACAGGAATTCAATTTAAAGGTTTTTTTTTTGGATGAGATGTACATTGAATGCGACTTCTGACTGGATCGTTATTCTGGCTGTTCAACCAATCAGGTGCCACATTCAATACACACCTCTTCCAACACAGCCTTCAATGTTCTCCCATGGCTTGAGTCCTCCCCTGATTTCACCGGTGACCCCCTAACTAGTGAGGGTAGATGCGTTGTTGTTTGGAAGCGTCCACCCCCCTTAAGCAAGATGTGGTTTGCTGGCCTGAGGACTGAAATGGCCGTTATCTACCCTGCTGTAGACAGTCTTTGCCACTTTGATGTTGCTGAACAGCAACTCTCATGTTTCCCGGACCAGCCATCCTGGCTTTGCTTTATGTAAGTTGTAGTTGAGCAGCCGGAGTGTCAAAGACTGTCCGTCCCATGAACCAATATCTCTGCAGCCTTCTGCCCACTGGCTGCTCAGTCGGTCACATGAGACAGCCAAAGTGCTCTTCCCTGGTCAGTTTGGATGTGGACTGCTGGCCGGCTCCTAATAGCTGAATTTCCCAGAATAAATGAGTTTCATGTGTGTTCTCCTCAGTTATACACGTCTGCTGTCATCTTTAGCCTAAGGGCGGTCACAACGGCATCGCAGAGCGTTGGGACTTCTGACCAGGAAACTGCGGCTGTATAAAGCATAGATACGCTCTTAGCAGAGCAATCACTGTCTGTTCCATAACACCATAGACGTTTTCCATTTACCCATGTTACCCCAACTGCGCATATCTTCAGCGCCGCAGCCGTTTCCTGGTCAGAAATCATCGACGTCCTAAAATCACCCGTTTGGCCTCACCCTTGGGTCACAGGAGAGGAGATGCTCTTATCTTCACGTAAATGTGTTAACGTCCTGCACGGTCATTGGGCAAACTGGGGCTCTCCAGCTGCTGGGGAACTAAAAGTCCCAGCATGTTCTGCCAACTGGACAGGCAAAGGTTGCTCTAAACTACTATCTTACTGATCTATTACTTTTCTTTTGCTACATGTGATGTTCTCACCGTAAACCTGTGTATGCAAATGAAGGAATTTCTCCCGCAATGTTTGTGGCATAGAACGCGAGTGAGTCACTAGGTGCCAGTTCCCCGAGACATTAGTTACAATATTCAGCAGCATTCTTCCAGATTGTATAGAGAAAATGTCAATAAACCACGTTGGAATAAAGTGTATGTGAGACCGACTGATTTACTGATTGTGGTTCTACAGAGCGCTCTGTGATTTACCCTGTGTAAGATTGTGTCTGTCGTTATGTTATTGTACAATCACCGTTTACAATGTACTGTCCGTATGGAGTGCAGGTGGAAGTGCTGGTGAGATGCAGCAGTATAGGGATTATTGATGACAACGTACATCGTTTTCTAACCTTAATTATCAGAGAAACAATCTGTTCCTATAGCTGTAATGTTATCTCCCTCAATGCAGCATGTCACCTGTACTTCTACCTCTTCTGTATGGAACACAGTTTGTTTTTAAAGGCATTAGTCCAGATCCAAATTCTGGTCCGTTATGAAAAAGGTGCTATACGTTTGATTTTATTTTCACCAGAAAAAAAAAAGATATTAAGAATCTGATTGCAGCATCATGTTGTGTACACTCAGGTTCCGGTGTAGCTCTCTCTGTATCCTGTGACACTTGTAGTGTTTGAAGAGCCCAATCTGGTCTACAAGCTTACAGTTCGCACTTATTCCTATGTATCGTATCTGCTCCACCTTGTCCTAAAAGACACCGAAGAAGTCTATTAAAATGGTTCTCTCTGGTTTGTCCTATAAGCCTGCAGTCATGTTTATTCATTGTATGTGAGGCATGAATCAGGGTAGAGTCACAAGACTAATTACAATTACAGCAATTAGCTGCCTTTTGTATTGACAGGTTGTTTTAGAAGCGTAGACATACTGGTATGGAAACAAACCAGTTATTTGCATGTTGGTTATTGCAGAGTCTGTGTCTAGCAGAGGAAATTTGGGTAATGCTAAGTAGATGGACACGTTTACACCAGCACTAGTCAGCTGTCAAAAGGATCGTTAGTGGTCTAAAATGGCAATAATGTTTAAATAAACCCAGTTTTTCATAGAAAACTTATCTTAGATGGTCAGATAACATAGAGTATAACCTTTAACAGGTCTATGGCAATAATTTTGGCCCTCTGGCCTTGTACACATGCGTTAAATAAATGGCCGGTAAAATCGTAGACAGAACCTTGTACTGTCCTTGAGTTTAATATCGTTCAATTCCATTATATTGTGCTGGATGTTAACAATTGTTCAGATCATTATTATAAATATTCAGGTGAGTCCAAGAGGTATGTTTACTAAACTGCGGGTTTGAAAAAGTGGAGATGTTGCCTATAGCAACTAATCAGATTCTAGCTGTCATTTTGTAGAATGTACTAAATATCTAGAATGTGATTGGTTGCTATAGGCAACATCTCCACTTTTTCAAACCTGCAGTTTAGTAAATATACTTCCAAAAGTTTACAGGAATCAAGCCTATGATTCAAAATGGCAGACAGAGGGGTGTGCTAGCCAGCTTTAGTTAAATAGTTTGTACCTAAAGATCAACTTCTCAGCACCACTTATCTGTAAGAAGCAGGAAAACATATGTATAGAATAGAGACTCCAATACAATATAAAAATGATGAAGTAAAAGAGATTGGTCCTCAGCCATCCATCTGATATTCTTTATACATTTTCTATAGTTAAAGTTGTACTAATTCACAGTCCCTTAATGATCCTCATCATCTACATTTACGTAGCACTTTACAATTGGAAACAAACAGTAATAAAACAATACTGGGTAATACAGACAGAGAGGTATGAGGGCTCTGCTTACAATCTATGGGACAATAAGTGTTTGATATATGATATATATATAGCATATTGGTCCAGACAGCTTGCAAAGATAAAAAAAAGTGCTTAGTGACTATATGATGCAGTCACACCAATGCTGCTCAGAGGTTTGTTGTCTTGTGTAAAGGGTGGTAATAGGGTAATCGAGGTTGAGGAATATTATAAGCTTGCCTGAAGAGGTGGATTTTCAGGGAATGCTTGAAGACAAGAGTAAAGTCTTATTGTGCAAGGGAGGGAATATATTCAACAAAGTGAGTGCAGCCGGAAAAAAGTTCTCTAACGGGGAATGGGAGGATGTGATGAGTGGAAGAGAGACGCAGAACGTACGTGTCGAGTTGGGAGACATTTTCAGACAAGTGAGGAGATGTATGTTGGTGCACTTTTGTTGATGGCCTCGTATGTTAGTAAAAGTATTGTGTTGGATTCCGTAAAACAGACAACCGATGTAGAGACTGACAGAGTGGTTCAGCAGAGGAAGAATGATTTGCAAGGAAAATCGATATAGCCGCTGTGTGCAAAATAGATTGTAGAGGTGAGTCTGATTTAGGGAAGACCGGTAAGAAGGGAATTACAATAGTCTATGCAGGAGATAAGTGCAAGAATTAAAGTTTTTGCAGTGAGATATGTACGTATTCTGGAAATGTTTTTTAGATGTATGCAGCATGATGTAAATATAGAGTCGATGAGGGGAACAAAGGATAACTGTGAGTCAAGGATTACACCTAGGCAGCGAGCTTGCAGGGTGGGATTTATGGTCATGTTGTCAATAGAAATGTCAGGTAGGTAACTTCTGTTGATGTGTGGGAATATTATAAACTTTTTTAAAACATTGAGTTTGAGTTGGCTGAGCCTTGTGGTCTGATAAAGGACGCGGAGTAGAGGTGGATCCAGAGAAATTAACACTGAAAGAGCGATTAGATAGGTAGGATGAGAACCAGGATAGGACAGTGCCTACAAGACCTAGGGATTGTAGCGTCTGTATGAGGAGAGAGTGGTCAACACTGTCAAATGCAGCAGAGAGATCCAGGAGAATTAGGAGAGTAATGGCGTTTAGTTTTCGCTGTCATCAGATCATTGACAACCTTGGTCAGCGCAGTCTCTGGAATGTTGAGAGCGAAAGCCTGACTGAAGAGAACCAAGTAGGTTTGCTGTAAGAAAGTGTGTGAGGCGAGTGTAGGCAGGTCTTACAAGAAGCTTGGAGGGGCATGGGAGCTGAGAGATGGGGCGGTAATTTGAAAGAGTTTGGGTCAGAATTTACTTTTTCTCGGAATAGGAGTAATCAGTGTGTGCTTGTATAATGAAGGAAACACCAGTAGAGAGAGAGATATCATAAACTTTAGTTAGAGGTAGAATGAGCACAGGAGACACCGATCTCCCGAATTGTGAGGGAATAGGATCAGGAGCTAGAGTAGGATGATAAGAGAGTAGAAACTTCCTCTTCGGGAAAGAATTAAGCTGATTACTTGTTGAGGAAGAAGGTACCATTTATAGATGTTATTATAAAGCCCATTTAGTTTACAAATTCATGTATATTCCAAGTAAATACATAGTTCAATGTTAGATCTAGAAAGATTTTTAATCCAAAATCGATGAAGTCCGGTAAAAGCTGCCTGTACGTAATCCGGTCGGTGATTATATGTAGATCAGTATAGACATTGCCCGGTGTTCTGTCACTAGTGGGGCTGAGAAATGGGTTCTGGGAGGGGTGATAATCGCCATCAGCAGGTGCCAATCTGCCCTGACACAGGGCAGTTGGTCCAGTTTCACCGATCCTGAGTGCGTCATTCAGAGGAACATTCTAGTAGTGTCTGAACCTCTCCTAACACCACTGATGTATTCTCTGCACAAACCACAGTAAATTCCTTCCATTATGTTACCATCACAGACCAGAGGGAACACTACAATATTACATGACAAAGCACCTTCCATGTAGAAATATCCATATGAATAGGGAGCTGTACGGTTATGGGATATTATGCTGTATATCTGTTACTGTCTGAGCGGCCAGTGCTGGGTACAGACATTGTCACATTATAGAGTCTGCACCATTCAATGTTTTTAATGACCGATTTCTGTATAAATCTGTCCCCTCATTTTAAATGGCCAAAGCTCAAAATAAAGACAAAATAAAGTCTAAAACATGGAAATACAACAATTCCTATAGTAGGTGATGACAGTGATGGTAATGAACATAGTATTAGTTTCTGCCCCACTAAGGGCCTGAGGCAAAAAAAAAGGAGTAAATGTTCTCTGGGACAAACCATGTTACAATACACGGGGTGCAAATTCATTTATTTTACACATAAGTTAAATACTGACTGTTTTCATCTAGCACAAATACTTGATAGCTTTATTTTACACTGAAATTTAAAATTGACCCAGGACCTGCCCTACCCCAGCTATAATCTGTCCCCACATTTTAAATCTCCCCCCCACCCCCTCCAATGCAACATGGTTTTGTCCATTTACAGTTACTCCTTTTTTATGCTTTGCTCTCCTTAAATATTAAGGCCCTAACTGTCTATGTGTAAAAAATTGAGGAAAGTCAATACAATCCTGCTTGTTCTGTATGAGACTTCGTACGGTAACGCTGATTATTGCTCACTGCTCAGGGGGCTGTGAGCAGAAATCCGGGTTAAAATGATCGTATTAACGGTAATACTATTAGTGCCTAACTTCCTCCTATTGTAGTTGATGGTTACCGGGGAGCTCCTGGTATAGTAGCGCCTTACTTTGCCGTGTTCGGATGGAGTCTAGGGGTTGCTCCCTGCAGGTGTAGTATCCGGGGGTTCCTAATCCTCTGTGGGATGTTTATGATGATAAAACCAACGTGTTTCATCACTCAAGGTGACTTCCTCAGGAACTTTGGAGAGAGGGAGCGTTCCAAGGACCTCTTTAAATAGGTGTAGGTAGTAGCTTGTGATCAGGATTGCATGTGTGCCTAATTCATTGATTGGGAGCAATCCAACACCCCTTATCTCCCTATTAAAGACAAAACGCATATATCGCACCAGGGAAATCCTATGCATTCTAGGAGATGGCTATTTGTACCAAAATGTTTATCAGATTTTAATTATTGGAACGCCACAATCCTAGAAGAGGTGCTCCCACACATAGTAACAGATATTTACAAAAACAGAGAACCAGTATGTGTAAGTTAGGGCACTAAGGATATAGATTATATAAAACACATTTGAAGTTTATTGGTATACATTAAAATTAATATTACAGTTTTAATAATGTGTAGAGCAGTGAAATATTAAAATGAGTATATGAAAACTATGACCTGGATATAACAAAGACTGATAAAACTAGCATGTTACTGCTAGTACGCGCCGTCCTCTCTAACTATATATATATATATAGTAAAGAGCTGTAAAGAGCCAATCTTCTGCCCTTGTATTCTCTAATCTATAGAAATAATGGCACAATATATAGTTTTGACTCCCGAGTTGAGAGCCGATGTCTCGGGCAGTTATATTCTATCTGGGTTCAGAGCGATGGATCAGCGTGTATATGACTCCACCTCTGATAGATTCTGGTCCTAATAAACCTAGCCATAGATCTGTTCTGAATAGTCGTATATTGACACTGTGCTAAATTTCCCTTCTTTAACATACTGTAGTTGCTATATACCTAAATCTACCTCCTATATGATTGTATAATATTGTATTCTTAGAAGAGAAGGACAGCGCGTGAGACGCCTGTCTCAACTCGGAGTCAAAACTATATATTGTGCCATTATGGCTCTTTACAGCGGGGTGTGTTATTAACTCTGTGCAGGCACCTACTGCAATATCCAATATTATTGCAGCATATGTACATTTTGACTCTTTAGCCATAAGAGAAAGAGAGACAAATGTGTATGACTAGCATTATATAACGCTGCTCAGCTGGTACTAACCTGCTCAATAAGGCATTGCCAATATACCTATTAACATAGATCTGGTCACCGAGTATTAACACATTATTAGGATTTCCTATGTCCCACATCACTAAAGAGGTTAGATGTACCCTCTAATCAAGGTCAATTACTGACAGTGGATAGGACAAATCCTTTTGCTAACTAGACACTGTGAACTGATAACCCTTATAACGAATGTCTACAGTATAAACCTAATCACTGCTCACCCTTCTTCCTCACTAAGAAACAGATTGGCCTAATATTAGGTCCTTTATTACAGTGATATATCATTTCAATTCATATTATGATATCATTATTCTAGAAAGAAGTAACACTCATAAAATTCGTAATACCTTTCTATACTATTACCATATACTAACTATATATATATATATATATATAGTTAGAGAGGACGGCGCGTACTAGCAGTAACATACTAGTTTTATCAGTCTTTGTTATATCCAGGTCATAGTTTTCATATACTCATTTTAATATTTCACTGCTCTACACATTATTAAAACTGTAATATTAATTTTAATGTATACCAATAAGCTTCAAATGTGTTTTATATAATCTATATCCTTAGTGCCCTAACTTACACATACTGGTTCTCTGTTTTTGTAATTATCTCCCTATTAGTCTGATAAAAAAAATCTTGAGAGACGAAACGCGTTTGATTTTATCTTTAATATCTGTAACACTTTTGACCAAATTATCACAGAACAGCCTGAAAGACGACACTCAGCTTTGTTTACAAACGTGACCATTCAGTACACATGGGCACTGCCCAGCCGCATTGGAACTCCGGATCGGCTTCCACCAAGGTCCTGCACATCGATCGACCAGCAGCGGATGGGACCCACAGAGGATCGGACAGCCCTCTGGGTACTACACCTAAAGGGAGCAACTCCTAGACCTCATCCTGCCACAAGTAAGGAGCTACCAGCCCGGGGATTCCCCAGCAACCATCAACCACAACAAGGGTAAGTTACTCAGAGTGAGACTTCCCATCTAGATGTTTTAAGTCTCATAAGTCCATGCAGATACTTATAGGGGCAGTAACTAAGACGATGTTCATTACTATCACTGCTCATCACCACCTACTATAGGAATTGTTGTATTTCTGTATTTTGTGATTTATTTTTTTTATTTACATTTTTTCCTTGAGTTTTGGCCATATTGTGGCCATTCTATTCCTCATGACATCCAGCCCTGAGGTGACCGGCCAGGAGGTCTGTACTAGGATTTGCAATTACTTAGATCAACAGAAAGTCATTCAAATTATTTTATTGAAGTGAATTTCTGTATTTCAAATGCCCATTTCTTCTGTATACAACATACCATCATAGTCAGAATACTAGATACACTTTACTGCCACACCCTGTCTGTACCATCGTATAGATCAAAACATTACAATTAAATCTACATTTCTCACTCATTCTAAGTGGATGCAGCACTTGAGGAATTTTCTTTCACCTATTCGAGTTTAGAGGTTTGGGAATCTGTACTGGAGCAGCTCCCAGAAAGAATCTACATCAAAATTGAGAAAACCTTGAGCGCAGATCAACTGGTTCTTGTTTGGACCTGTATCTCAGTGATCAGATCATGATTATAACCAGGACCTACATTTGGTACGCGATTACTCAGTCGCACATCGAGCCGCAGCAACCAGAAAGGTGAAACTATCTTCAAGTTTCTATCACACTCGTGTTTTAGACAAATTTCCTGCAGTGAAGACTATCTCGAGCCGCAGAAGCTGCCGGCGTGCGCTATAGCCGGGAATCTGGGACTCTCTCCGAGCATTACATCACTGGATGTGCAGAAAGTGTCTAATGTATCATTTCTTCTTGTAGCCAAATTTATTTCCATTAACCTCGGCTCTTTTGCATGATTTCAAACACAGAAAAACACCAAAGATGTGACTGACGGAGCTCTGTCCTAGGTAACACAGGAGACTGTTTATTAAAGGCACAGTAACCATTTTTCATCTTTCCTGTAAGATTTATCTAATGTAGTTATACATCCATCAGCCACAACATTAAAACCACTGACAAGTGAAGCAAATTACATTATATACAAAAACACACACACCCCTCCGTGATGGCCACTATGTGTCCAATAACATCAGTCCATTCTTATCCTCAAAACTATATCTCATAAAAAAACAATTTAGAAACACAAATAATCAAATTAGTGGGCTGCTCAAGCCCGGGAAGTAAGCACCCTAGATAGACAGGCAAAGAAAGAATAAAGGGTAAAAGCTGAAAGTAATCCAACATTCACCAACGTAGATAAATACAATAAAATTAATAATTTATTAATAAACCTTAAACATCTATAAAATGATATTCAATATTGTGTATAATGTTCACTGCGTATCAAACTACCATTGGTTGAGGAAACACATGAACAACTTCCTGTGGGGTCAATTCTCTCATTACAATGGCACCCTGGCTCGTACATGTGACAGGCATTTTGCAGGGAGATCAGAATGGCTGCAGAGACGGATCCTAAGATCCCTCACCCGCAAATGCCTCCTCCCCATAGGGTAGAACAGCTGTTGCCATCAGGCTCAAGCTCTGAAAAGCCTTTTAAATTGGCCCAAACAGAAGATTATGGGGCCTGTGGTTTAATCTGCAGGAGATATTTATACTACTTCCTGCATTGGGCTTTTGTTTGATACAGACGATACTTTAAAATGCCTAAACCATGCAGAAAAATCAGTGTCAAATAGGCCCCAGAACCATTATACAGCCGGTCACACCTCTGGTCAGGGGACAGGAGAGATGAAGGACATGATCACCGACACAGAGAATGCTGAACCTCAATAATGATTTCTGTCCCCATATGTGTTGTCTTAAGCTGGGAACACACCTATGTAATCTACTTCAGATGTGATTTCTGTACCGATTTCACCAACGACTGAAAGTCTGGATGACCATCCGATTCCTGTGTACACACCTACAGGATTTACAGTCAGATCTGTGATCTTCATCTCATAACCATCTGCTGAAGAGGTCGGGACTCTACACACTGTACAGATATCTGCCTACACTGCTGGTGGTGAGTGCGTACACACTGCCATATTCACCCGACATCGTTCTATCGCTAATCGTGATTTTTAGGAAGTTTCTAAAACAAAATCAACAGATGTATTTTGGTGCCTTAAAACATGTTATTGTTGAACTGTATCAATAATGTAAGAAATGCACTATATATGATTGTATTATCTAATACTTTATACACAATGCAGCTGCCTTCTGATCACTGATTCTGCTGTACACAATTGGGGACATTTATGAAAACAAGTGGAAAAGAAACAGGTGGTGTAACCCATAGGAACCAGATGTTTCATTTACTAAAGACGGCATTTATCGCTCACTACCACCTTCCCCATAAATGTGCCCCATGTACTATTAGCGACTGCCGGACAGGCTGATAAATCATAGAATTTATTCTGTACAAAACAAGAAACTATAAAGTTCTATTCCCCCAAATCACAGTAACTGCTGTAAACCAGGAGGGCGCAGAGGGGTCACCTTCCCGAATATCAGAGAGGACACAGACACAGCGACCATTTCATTTTATTTTTTAAATAAATACACTTTACAGAAACGAAATGTTTTCTGATTTGTGATTCACAGGGAACAAAAAAAGTAAAACAAAAAAGTCTGAGTATTGGCTAAGAAATGTTATTTAGAAAAGGGGCGAGAGATGAGGAAAATGCGATACAAACTTATTATAGGGTGGGATTCAAATTCACTCACCCAAAACCCCTCCACCCCAATGCATCACGGGGGAAACATGACGTTTTCTGTGATATTTCATGGATGTAGAACCAGAGAGGACGCAGGAGGATTGTTAAAATGATTTCTAACATTAAACACACTGAACCCTAGTCAATATCATCACACTCAAATTGTCCTTTCAGTTCTAACTCTTTCAAAAAAAACAAATACACACGTTTTAAAAGGAACAAAAATACACATTTCCTATGGAATATATTACAATTTTGTCATAAAAATACTTTGTTGCTCAAAGTTAAGAAAAAAAAAACCCCCTCCTCCCTTTTTAAATAAATCTCTGCAAAAAATTGAAAACGAGTCACGTTAAAAAGGAAAATTAACACAATTATTTTTTGCCCCCTGGGGAGGAGAGGACACTGCCCGGCATTGTATATTTTTGGTTATTATTTTTTTGTTTTATATAAAACTATTTTTTATTTATTTTTTTAAGAGCTCTGTTGTTTTACAAAAGAAAAATGTCCATCTTGGAGTTTGTGGGTACAGAGGGGTGAAAGCCGCGCTGACAATAGGGAGAATGTGTTTATTTGAGGTACAGACCCCACAGTTAGTTAATACACTGCTCCATCCTAGCACCTGCTTCACAGAACAGTCCGTGCTGGTGGAGAAACACTGAATAACCCCAAATCTTCATTCATTCAACGCTAGAATAATGTCATCTTCCAGGTCCGAGTTGTCTGAACTGTCGGCTGTTGGAGAAAAAAAACAAGAAGATCAATGCTACAATTATCAACATAAATACTTACACAGTAGTAATAGCTAATCTGTGGGCTAGGCCCAGTCATGAGAATGCAGCCAATCAATTCACTTTGTGCCTCATCCCAGTGATGTCACTGGTTCCTAGTGACTGGATAGGCTGCACTCTCAGTGATGTCACTGGTTCCTACTGACTGGATAGGCTGCACTCTCAGTGATGTCACTGGTTCCTACTGACTGGATAGGCTGCACTCTCAGTGATGTCACTGGTTCCTACTGACTGGATAGGCTGCGCTCTCAGTGATGTCACTGGTTCCTACTGACTGGATAGGCTGCGCTCTCAGTGATGTCACTGGTTCCTACTGACTGGATAGGCTGCGCTCTCAGTGATGTCACTGGTTCCTAGTGACTGGATAGGCTGCGCTCTCAGTGATGTCACTGGTTCCTAGTGACTGGATAGGCTGCGCTCTCAGTGATGTCACTGGTTCCTAGTGACTGGATAGGCTGCGCTCTCAGTGATGTCACTGGTTCCTAGTGACTGGATAGGCTGCGCTCTCAGTGATGTCACTGGTTCCTAGTGACTGGATAGGCTGCGCTCTCAGTGATGTCACTGGTTCCTAGTGACTGGATAGGCTGCGCTCTCAGTGATGTCACTGGTTCCTAGTGACTGGATAGGCTGCGCTCTCAGTGATGTCACTGGTTCCTAGTGACTGGATAGGCTGCGCTCTCAGTGATGTCACTGGTTCCTAGTGACTGGATAGGCTGCGCTCTCAGTGATGTCACTGGTTCCTAGTGACTGGATAGGCTGCGCTCTCAGTGATGTCACTGGTTCCTAGTGACTGGATAGGCTGCGCTCTCAGTGATGTCACTGGTTCCTACTGACTGGATAGGCTGCGCTCTCAGTGATGTCACTGGTTCCTACTGACTGGATAGGCTGCGCTCTCAGTGATGTCACTGGTTCCTACTGACTGGATAGGCTGCGCTCTCAGTGATGTCACTGGTTCCTACTGACTGGATAGGCTGCGCTCTCAGTGATGTCACTGGTTCCTACTGACTGGATAGGCTGCACTCTCAGTGATGTCACTGGTTCCTAGTGACTGGATAGGCTGCGCTCTCAGTGATGTCACTGGTTCCTAGTGACTGGATAGGCTGCACTCTCAGTGATGTCACTGGTTCCTAGTGACTGGATAGGCTACACTCTCAGTGATGTCACTGGTTCCTAGTGACTGGATAGGCTGCACTCTCAGTGATGTCACTGGTACCTAGTGACTGGATAGGCTGCACTCTCAGTGATGTCACAGGTTTCTAGTGACTGGATAGGCTGCGCTCTCAGTGATGTCACTGTAGGTATAACCGCAGGCAGCTTTCTGCAATGGTATGGGACCGAGAACATGAATACAGAACTTACTCCAGGTATATTGCTCAGTAATACTAGGCTTTGTATTCACAAATGATCTGACTGGCTACTGGAAGGCTGAGTGAGTAAACTGGTGCAAACAGTAACCATGTACTGTAACCCATAGCAACCAGCAGTGCATTCAGACTAATGAGATCTGATTGGTTACCATCGGTTCAAGCAGCAGTTCTGTACTTACACTAATTTATTTCTAATTAGCACTCGATGAGCCCGGTGGGCATCTCTCAGGGTATCTGTACAGAGAATTTGGCAGATTTAGTACAGGTTGTATAATAACAATGATTTCTGTAACTGCTCCCCCCCAACTCAGCGGTCACATGGAGACCACTCTGAACGCTTGTTACATGGGTTTACCACCGACTACTTCCACCCTCCAGCTCCATTGAGAGGAAGCGGATACCTCTATGGTCACACATGTGTAACAAACATGCCACATCTAACGGGAAGGTCCGCGGACCATAGATACAAGACGCAGTCAGTGGAAGGAGATCCCGCGATGATGTACGGTGTGTGAGGCTCAGTCTACATTAACTCATTACTTACTATCACCCAATATCAGCTCCACCTCGGGGTCAATGTCTGAGTCTTCATCATGGCCTTCCTCATCGCCATCATCAACATCATCTTCGTCATCTTCCAGCAAGTTGGCCAGTTCTTCATCATCCGAGGGGGAGAAGTCGTTCTCTCCATCCTCACCCGCCTGCTCGCCCGCCTCTTCCTCTAAGTCACCATCCAGCAAGGGGCCAAGGTCATCAGAGTCGTCATCATCGTCGTCATCTTCATCTTCCTGTTCTTCCTCTTCCTGAACACAGAAAAGTGGAAGTTAGAAACCTAGGACGCCAGCGAGCCCCCAGTCATAATGTCCTCGTACTGTCAGCTCACCTGTTCTTCCTCTTCATCCTCATCCTCCGCCAGGCGCTGCCTCCCTACCTCGTACAGGCGGCAAACAGTGTCCATGTTCAGAGCATCCATTGTGCCTTGGTTCTGGGAGCGAAGACATTAAACGTTACTGTGTAATATAACACACAGACATTAAACGTTACTGTGTAATATAACACAGACATTAAACGTTACTGTGTAATATAACACAGACATTAAACGTTACTGTGTAATATAACACACAGACATTAAACGTTACTGTGTAATATAACACAAAGACATTAAACGTTACTGTGTAATATAACACAGAGACATTAAACGTTACTGTGTAATATAACACAGAGACATTAAACGTTACTGTGTAATATAACACAGAGACATTAAACGTTACTGTGTAATATAACACAGAGACATTAAACGTTACTGTGTAATATAACACAGAGACATTAAACGTTACTGTGTAATATAACACAGAGACATTAAACGTTACTGTGTAATATAACACAAAGACATTAAACGTTACTGTGTAATATAACACAAAGACATTAAACGTTACTGTGTAATATAACACACAGACATTAAACGTTACTGTGTAATATAACACAAAGACAGGCACCATAAACTACGAACAATTACAACTATGAAAGAGTTTATAATTGGATGTTACACAGCAGACACCATGATGCACAGAGGTCCCCTCACCTCAATCACCGCCAGGTAACAGTCTTTCGTGTCTGTGCAAAGGTCAAAAATATTCCTCTTCACATCGATCGTAGCTGAAAAGACGACACAATGCAGCATAAGAATATAGCATCATAGTACTATACAGTAATAACGTAACAATATAGTATTACGTTATCATACAGGAATAATATATTACACTACTATACAGTAATATTATAGTATTACAATACTATATAGTGATATTAAGGTAATAGTATTTGGTACATAAAATACAATCCCCTCCGTTATGTTCTCCAGACCGCCGGTTGGAGCTCCTCTATTTTCCAGGGGATTTTTCAAGAAACATTGAGAGAAATATGTGGCGGCTTCCATACACCCGTCATGGGGATGTCCCATTTTCTATTGTGCGTTACTAACTCACCAATAGGCTTGTAATCCGTGGCATTAAACGTGCGGAAAGAGGAGCCGAAGGGGCTCTTCATCCTCTCCTCCAGCAGGTCGTCTTCATCGTCCGCCTGCAGCATGGCTGGGGGGGAATGATGAGAGTGTAACACATCGGGCTCCAGCCAATAGGAGGAAGAGCAATATATATACAGGACGTCTTACCTCCGTACATCACCGTTCCCGTGTTATTGAAGACCAAACGGCACTGGTCCAGAGCCGGCACTGTGTGAAGAAGGTGGAAGGTACGTAGGTCCCACTAAGAGGATGGTTAAGGAAATAGCACCGATACTGTATCGCCCATTACACAGAAATATATAATACTCAGATTAACTGGAAATCTCAGTGTTACCGGGACTCCCAGAATATTACACCCCCCTCCGAGAACGGAGACACAGCGGCTGTAGGGGGCGGGACCAGTAAGTTGGACAATGTAATGTATGTAATATTGCTAAAGCAAACAAAACGTATAATGTGTCCCCCTTTAGAGGTGCTGGGGGCCACACGTGAGACCTCCCATATGTGCCTGGATGCCCTGCACTGCTCCCATACACATGGCGGTGTCCATTGTAGATTCTGGAAGCTGCTGTGCGAACTAATGACAGCAGACGTTTATCCCCCCTCCGTCCTCAATGCCAACAGTACCAGATCCGAGGTAATGGGAGAGCAAGAAAAACAAAGACTAAATGTGACCTATGGAAACTGTAACGTTAAAGAAAATAAAATGATAAAAGTTAATTTCTGTTTCATAACAAATCCTTTTCAGAGACGTCTGTCACCTGCCCTCCCCCCGCTAATTCTACAACCACTGGGTACAGGATACAATCTCCGTATTGACGATGACCTCCAGGCTGTTTGGATGAAACACCCCACTGATGTTCATATTGAACTTGTCAAACTTGTGAATTGCTTGAGCAGAGCGCACGTCCCACAGGACCCCGTCGTTTAGCACCAGGTCATCCGTGGGGTTGAAAGTGGCGCAGTTACGCTTGTAGTTATTGGCCAAGTCCGGGTTATACAAAGTCAGCAACTTCTGCCCGGTCTGGATGTCATAGATCTGTAGAGAGACCGCTGGACAATCAGAAAGACGGCTACAAGCACAACAATCTCCTCATAGTGACTACACCCATCTGTCAAAGGGAAACCATCATTAATACACTGCATGTTTATTAATATATTCTATAAAATTATATCTAGAAGTGGCTTTGTGACCATCCAGCTGTTGCTGTACTACAAGTCCCATCATGCCCAGCCAGATCTACCTCCCTGACATAACAGTACCTAAAAAACAGCAGAACCTCACTTCAAATATTTAAAATTTGGAATATGTCTGAACATTACAAAATGCTGAACGTATACAGCCATGCGTAAAAATTCTAAATCCCTGCTTTTACAGACCAGAACTTAATCATCTAGTCCTCACCAAGTCCTAAATCTAATCTTGTGACAAATACCACATAAGATATCATCAATTCAATAACATGAAGTTATGTATGAATAAGTAAGTGCCCCCCTTACTGCTTCCGTACGAACAGCGGATGATAAGCAGGCGCACGTCACCCCCCTCTATATAAACCTAGCACCTCTGGAGCGGCGGTCGTAGGCATCCTGATACACTTCAGGGGCCACAAATTACCCATAATCTCAGTAACAAGTAAGATACCAGTAGACATATTATACAAGTGTTACATGTTATAACAAATATCTGTAAGAGGCTGTGCATAACCAAACACCCTCAACCATGAATGAACTCAAGACACGCTGGGAGAGAATCACAGAAACACAGCGTAAGACTGATACACCCAGTATATAGCTGCTAATGCTGGTCCGACATCAGGGGCGTACTTACTTCTTCACACAGGCTTCTTCGTGGCTTTAGAGTTAGTTACCACATTTTAGGACTTGGCAAGCACCAGATGATTGTTAATGATCTCTGGTTATGTAAATGCACAGATTTGAAAGGGCGTAATTTCTTTTTCACATCACTATCTTACAGGGGTTTGTCCACCTTCAGATATCTTCACCTTATTGGTTTGTATGCCCTCCTGCGACTTATACTAAACACTGAGTTATGTCCCTGGCTTCCTGTTACACTGGGTGACGACACCGAGCTGTTCTCTCCAATGTACAGAGCTCAGCATGTCTGTCGTATCCAGGGTCCGCCCGATGATAGTCAGAGGACAATAGGAAGATAAAGCTGCAGGAGACGTACAAAGCAATAAGTTATCTGAGGGTGGACGACCTTCTTACACTACACAAGACTCCGCGTCATCCTCTCCGCCCTCTAGATGTAAAACGCGTTACAAACATTACAAGTTAATGAGGCCTCTGTGCCAATATAAATACCCACATGAGCGATGTCTTCCTTTGTGCCGATGACCCGATCCTGCGAGTGTTTACTGAACTCCACGTAATGATCATCTGTGAACGAATGTCTGCGGATACAGGAGAAGAGGGGTGAGGACGGGATCTGCTGCCACTATGGAAATGGAATTTACGTTCATTACTCAACTCACACTCACTTCATGTCAAAGACAGATTTCATGCCCCATAAGGCGGAGAGCGGCTGGCTCCACGTGGCAGCGGTGAGAAGGAGAGACCCGTCCTGTGGAGGGCGAGAGAGAGATCAGAGACACCCAGGAACCAATACTCACTACCTGTATATCATACTAACCAGGGGCTCTAGAAATTACTGGTGGAAGACTTTATGTCTCCCCAATGACAGCAGCGTTATAGGCAAAGGACAACTAGGAAACCCCATAAAAATAAATAGGTTTGGGAAGAGGAATTCAGAAAGGGCATAGCAGGACCACCCCTGGGTCAAGGCAGAAGATCGCTCCCAGAGAGGCTGGGGAGGAACCTTGTCCTTACTCTGGACGGCTCAAGGTGCGTTATGGCCGAGTTGTGACAGTTGTAACTGGCTTCTTCCTGGCCGCTGAACACGTTGTACAGTTTAAGCTGCCCCGTGCAGGTTCCCAACATCAAGAAGCGTTCTCGAGCTGAAAACGCACAACACGTAAACCCGCTTTCATCTTCGTTGGCTTCTCGGAACACAGAGATCGGACGGAACCTACCGGAAGAGAGGACAGTTCACAAATACAGCCACATCTCTGAATGTGATACAATGTAACTTAAAATGCTACATTCCCACTGTAATCTCACCTGCCAAATATGAGGTGCCGGTCAAAGCATCCCCCATCCGCACCCCCATATTTGGGGAAGGCAGCGCGGCGGGTCAATCGTGAAGTGCAATTGGTTGGTGCTTGTCTGCGTTGCTTGGGCTCTGGGCATTGGTGGGGAGTAAATAAGGAGAACGGGGGGCAAATGGCCACTGGGTTCTTACAGCGAGCATGCTGCTCCCGCAAGTATTCCGTCATGATACTGTCCAAGGTGGGCGGGGAAGGCACGTGGCGCTCCAATTGTTTCCTGAATGCCGGACTCTGGCTATAGGCGCCGTGGTCCGACTTCTGCCTCAGAACGCGTCCTCTCTTCCCATTACAGGGTGACTGGCGCTCTCGCACAAAGCTGATGCGACCAATTAGAGGGGAACCTGTGGATACCGGGGCAGGTGACGATAACTGGGGAGGCAGCTGAGCTCGGGCTGGTGGGTGAGGGCACATGGAGCTGGTGGATAAGCGTGCAGGGATGCGCGGAGTGCGCGGCAGGGAAACAGGTGAAGAGGTAGCAGGTGGCTGAGTGGCGGCTGCTGGCAGGAAGGAGGAGTGCGATGCAGCGGTCATGGGGAGGTCGGCCTCTCTCGTCAAGGTTGTGACGGTTTCCTGAAGCCCCTTTGACACAAGATGGTTGCGAATTAACAACAACAGTTCCTTCTCTGGGAAGGTGATACGAGACTGTGCTACCACATCTGCCTTCTGCAATCGTGCCAACGACACATCACTGCCCATCAGCAGGGGCTTCCCCGAGACCCGCTCAATGAGCTCAGCCGCAAACTTGCAGAAGCGGACGTGTTCGCTGCGCTTATCTTGGAGTATCGGCTCCTTCATCAGTTGCTGAATCTGACCACTGCTGAATAAGGGAAGCTTACTGATGATCTGCCGTACGGCAGTACTCCGACCTAGGCCAACCAGTGCCTTGCAGGCCACAGTCCGGATTTGGTCAGCATCCGTTATGGGCATCTTCACCGACAGCAGAGACAAGAGGACCTTGATACCATTGTTGGACTGGACGACGTTCCACATCTTGGCCAGGGTGGGCTCCCCACTTCCTCCACGTCCAGGCGGATGGAAAGAGTGGGAAATGGGAGGTCGACGACGAGGTGTCCCCGAGACATACTTGCCGATGCTGGAGATGCGCGACTCTGGAGCGCACACACAGTTGATGATAATCTGCAAGGCCGACTTCTGGATCTCTGCGTCGTGGGTGAAAAACTCGCCCTCTGCCACACCCAATACAATGCTCATTCCTAATGTGGGGAGAAAGAAACACAGTAAGAGGAGGTAGTTTGAGGGCCGCACAATGAAGCGTAAGTGGTGGGATACACTAAGAACCATTCTTACATGTAGGAATTAACTCTTACCTACAGTGGAGACAGTGGAACCTGCCTCGTCCAGAACATCTACCGACTCCGACAGCTGCAGCTGAATCTTTGGCACCACGGTGAGGATGGCGAGAACGTCCAGGGCATAGCGGACGGTATCATTTCTGTGTGGAGTTAGAGATTGAGACTCACTGGGGTGGAATTGTTTACACACAGTAAAGCTAAAGCCTCCTGCAGTATAACCACACCTGTTACTAGCCACAAAGGGGTATAATCTGGGACAGAGGAATCACATACTACAATATCTACAGAAAGCATCTTTACCCCGAGACTACATTTCACCGCGGCAAATGAGAAAAAAAAAGACAAAAAAAAAAAAGACCAAACACTGTGGAACTGGATTGCTCACCAACGAGCACACAAGTCTCAGACATACTAAAGAGCAGTAACAACATTGCATTAATTTCCACTTTGGACAACCTCTTATTGACATTTAACCATCACATATGGCGAATACAACCGGATAGAGCTGGAGAACTCGATGCTTCCACAGCTCAGAGCTCAGCCATAGAACTCCATAAAAACACTACAGACATCGGCACAACCCAGCGGTAACCGACTCCAGGTAACGTGGGGAGATCCTGAATTAGGTTTTATAGTCCGTTTATCTGCCAGAGCTGATTAGACACTTTCTTCTAATTTGAGTAAATAAGCGGTGGTAGAAAAGCATCACATGCTCTACAGCACCTGGTACCAGCGCTATCGGAGGAGGAAGTGGAAGCTCTTCAATGGCCAGAGGGTCAGTTACACTGCTCTATATGGTAAGGTATAAGGGGGGAGGGGGTCTCATACCGCTGACCTGTATATTACATCACACAGAGACAGCGCCCTCCAGTGGCCAGAGGGTCAGTTACACTGCTCTATATGGTAAGGTATAAGGGGGGAGGGGTCTCATACCGCTGACCTGTATATTACATCACACAGAGAGCGCCCTCCAGTGGCCAGAGGGTCAGTTACACAGCTCTATATGGTAAGGTATAAGGGGGGAGGGGGTCTCATACCGCTGACCTGTATATTACATCACACAGAGACAGCGCCCTCCAGTGGCCAGAGGGTCAGTTACACTGCTCTATATGGTAAGGTATAAGGGGGGAGGGGGTCTCATACCGCTGACCTGTATATTACATCACACAGAGAGCGCCCTCCAGTGGCCAGAGGGTCAGTTACACTGCTCTATATGGTCAGGTATAAGAGGGGGGGGTCTCATACCGCTGACCTGTATATTACATCACACAGAGAGCGCCCTCCAGTGGCCAGATGGTCAGTTATATCTGACCATATAGACCTGTATAAGGGAGGAGGGGGGCGGGACCTGTATATTACATCACACAGGCAGAACGCCCTCCAGTGGCCAGATGGTCAGTTACACTGCTCTATATGGTCAGGTATAAGGGGGGAGGGGGGGACCTGTACATTACATCACACAGAGACAGCGCCCTCCAGTGGCCAGATGGTCAGTTACACTGCTCTATATGGTCAGGTATAAGGGGGGAGGGGGGGACCTGTACATTACATCACACAGACAGAACGCCCCCCGCGCTCACCTTGCATAATACGTCTTCCAGCTGCAGGCGATTGAGATGAGCTGAAGCAGCAGCTGCACACAGGACAGTTTCAGGAAAACTTCTGCAGGTTCCCAGTACAGCTGAGATGGACCAAACTCTATCAGATACTCCATCATCTCCACAATCTGCTCGCGGGTGTAAGTACAAGCCTGGGAGAAGAGATGGAGAACATGTTCCTGGTACGACACCTGATGATGGCGGATAAAGACCATCTGTCTCATCCACTCTACACGTTATATACGAGAGCTAGATGGATAATCATCTGATAAAGGAACTACGTCATCAGAGATCAGGTCTACAGCAAGGATTTCTATGTTCACAAACTTTCATCAAACGTAAATAGGGAATATGTATAAGTTTATATTAATGTTATGCAAATGTGAGGTAGATCTACATAACGTCCGACCAGCGTCTTACAGCACAGCAGCGACTGTTCTGGTTCTGGGCAATGCTTATATGTGGGCATATGATGGAACGACCCATTTGATTTCACAGAGAAGTCACATAAGTGCCTCTAAGTAATCCGGTCATTTGTGGGCAGAACTCAATTGTCAAATCAATTCACTACGAACCAGTCGTTGCAGGAGCGTTAGTCAGGCCTCAGCGATTGTCACTGGTTCCCAGCAAACTGATAGGCTGCATGAGACTCAGCCCTCCCAATGACTGCCTCTACCTGTAAGTTAGTGAGGTGGCCAACAGAATGTCAATTCCTAAATCTTAAATGAGAACATTTCAGCCAGGAATATTTTGGGTCAGGAAATGTCCCCAGCAAATCCTACTGGTGAAACTGTGTCAGGAGCGTTCTCCTAATGACTTCCTACACCCTCTGTATTATATATGTACTATGCCTGTCCTTACATCTGTGTGTTGGTGGAATGTAGTTATTATTAGAGTACACTAGGGGCAAATACTTACTATGGGGGCAAAACAACAATGGAGGAGGAACATACAGTATAAATACATGTTGCTGACCTTGTAAGGAGGGGGCGGGTGAATTGGCAGCCCCCCCTCTGTACGCTGCAGCGACTGCTTGACTTGCTCCACCTTAAGGGCGAGATGCGCTTCGAAGTATCGGCGCAGGGCCATGCACGTGTGTTTCCCTGTTTGACGACTTGCAAAAATCTCATCATCACTCAGCAGAGCTCCCTGGTCTTCCAAGTTCAAGATCTCCAGAGTGCTGATCTGTGCGGGAGAACAGATCAGAGAACATCATTCATCGCTACATAAGACCTCTCCCCAATACAATATCCCTCATCTTATTCCCCTCCCACCACAGCTCACGCCGACCCTACCCAGGTACTAACACTGACAGAGGCCGTACCCCCCACTCCATCACAATCTAGACTTTAGGTACCAATGTCTGCGTGACACAGACCTCGCTTTCTCCTCCCACCTCTCGCTATAGACAACAGGCCCCACTTACAAGATTAACCAGTCGCCGCAGACCGTCTTGACTGTCGAACAGCTCCAGCACAGCCCGGAAGGAGAAGCAGATAGAGAAGAACATGGTGGCATGGCAGCAGCCGGATGCATGAGAGCACTCCATGAGCCAGAGGGTGTAACTCACTACGTCCACCAGTACCTTGTACGGGTGCATGCAGACCTGGGAGGGGAGAGACAGACGGAGATCTAGGACCTATTCACTTCAGCTAAACATCACCACGGTCAACGTCACATGGGAGTACTCACCCGTTCCATGGCGTCCTGGTTATAAGACAAGTAGTACAGACACATGGACACCCCAGTGGCTGCCATAGAAGGACGAGGAATCTCCAGCAGTTTCTGCACACCGCCATGGGCAACAAATTCTGCGGCAAACTTGTTGTGGAGGAGAAGAGACGCTAAATGCTGTACAGGAAGAGAGACTGCTGTGAGCAGAGAGAACCAGGTAACCAGCTTCAGACCAGTGTTAAAAAGGATCCCCCCCACCCAAACGTACCTTAAGTGCCTCGAATGTGAGGAGGACGTCGTTTGTTCGTTTCAGATCAATATAATACATCATCAGCTCCCGAGAACCCAACTGCATGAAAATGGGGAGCAGCTGGAAAGAGACGATAAGAATGAAGCGATCAGTGTTGCGCTACGTCATGCGCTACCTATAAGCACAGACCTATGATGGGGAGAATCGCAGCTTTGTATTCTGACCAGGTGCCCTGTCTGTACCCGTTCACTGCGTAATGTGCACAACGTATACCAAGTACCGCCAATAGGTCTAACAGCGATCACAGTATAAATGTCGTCAAAAGTCACTTTGTCTCCGTGTCCTGGGCACCAACAATAGATTATAAGATCCTCCAGGGTTATATATTATACACTATATAGTAATAAAAATGGTAAACAATAAAGGGATGTTACAAAACCTAATAATGAATTGTGAAACATGAAATCTGAGTAGAATATGACCTCTCTCTAGTAACATTTCTCCATCCTATACATGGTAACATGCAGCTCACGTGTTACTCCCTGACGCTAACAAATGGGGGGGGGGTGGGGGGTGCTTCTCACCTCTTGATATTCTCCGAGAGGTGTGAGGTACTGCAGAATCAGTCTTTGTTCAATGGCCGGGGTCAGAGGTGACAGGCTATAGTTGGTGCCGATGACCCAGACAGACATCTCTGACCAGCTGCTGTTGGAGAGTTCACTGGGTGCTCTCTCCGACTCCGAGAAGGCAAGTTTCTGTTTCACCTTGCGGTGGGCTTCGGGGTCCATCTTCATTCTCCGTGGTGGTGGTGGTCCTATGCCATCTGAATTAACGAGGACCCCAGATCCGGGGGAGGTTGCTGGCTGAAATGAGAGGTCTATGTTTTCATCTTTAGACTTTGTGCCATGCGCGTTCTCTCCATAGTCCATGTCCACGGCCTCTTCATCCAGCGGGAGGAGCGGCTCACCAAGTGGTTTACGCGGACTTGGACGTTTTGCATCCGGCTTGAAGGAGGCATCTCGAGACTGAAGCTCCCTCAACCTGCGCAGAACAAGGCCGACCTACAGCAGACAGAACACAGATTTACTGCAGGAGACGTCCCAGTGACCACAGCAAGTACAGGAGGAAAATAAAATAAATCGATTCTCCTGGAAGCGCCCCAAATCCTGGAGCCACGTATTTGTCAACACAGCAAATACCTCAAATATATCAAAATCTGTCTATTTATCTTGCACTTATTTCATCTTGAAGAGAAATGAGCCCAGGACATACCCCAAACCCACGATATACAGATCTCGCCCATGTCCTACAGTCTGTAGTCACAAATCTTACCATCTGCGAGTTCTCGTCGCGATAATTGGCAGCAATGTCTTGGTTCTCCATAGCGCCTCCAAGCAGTCCGATGGCGTAGGTGCGGAGAGGCTGTTCGGCTTCCCGAGCCCACTTGAAAAGGTTTTCCACAATCCCTTCCTAATGCCAACAAAGACAGGTCAGCGTCACATCACAGAGGTGGCAGACTCGTCCACCATGGTATGACGGACAGATATCAGCAGGACGGTCAGAGGGGGGCGAGGACTCACCTTCTCCTGGAACACCACCGCCGTCTCCAGTCCCGGCATGATGTCCAGTAATAGGCGACAAGCCGCTGTGTTCAGAGGAGGCTCCCGGCTCGTCATGACATAAGCGTTCACTAGCTACAAAGAAACCCACGCTTAGACCTTACAGAGGATGCCATAACAAGGAAAGGAAATCGTAATCGAGGAAAATAAATAATCTGAGGGAGCTACACGTTTAATCACAAAATACAGGTTTTGGGGTTTGTTTTACATCCCAAATGCCCTCAGCTGTCACACGAGGGCCCCTACAAACATATAGATACACCCACACCCCGCAGGAGCAGACAGTGATACACTTACTGCATTCATAAAGTCGTCATTCTTAAAGAGAATGCGCAGAAGGTGTCCCAGCATGCACTCTGGGTTTGCGCGCCCTGAAAGAAATACAACAGCATCGTGTAAAATAATTAAACATTTTATGACATGTAAGTTGGCGCAATCAGCTGCACTGAATACACCTAGATCAGCAGGATTAGGGGCTCTAGAGCGTGACTGTGTAAATACTCACAGGAATGATGATATATAAGAAGTTACAATTACCTCTACATGTGTTGACACAACAGGAAGAGATTGTTTAGAAACTCGATCATCCAAGTTTGTCAACTTTATCGCCTAATACTTAAATATAATTGCATCGCTAAGTGTGTGAACAGATTGAGTATTATTAATAGATCTCTACGCTGTACAAGCTCTTTATATTAAGTTTATCGGATTTAGATCATTCAGTTTAATTTCGGAAAAAGATCTTTTAATTAAAATTCACATTCAAATCCTTGAGATTGGCTACATTAAGAATTAACTATTCTTAAATGTTAACAGTGGTCAGACAGCTGTGAGCTAAGGGGCCAGAATATTACATGGTCTAATTCCCTTAATAAAGGACGATAAGTGCATTACAAGAATTATAAGTAAATGCTGTATTTCCACCATAAAGCCATCCACTCCCTACCACAACAACCACTGTTTTCAACCTGTGAATAGAAGCCTTGGAAGAAAAATCAGTGGATTACTATTGTAGTATACTAAAAACACATTTCAACTTTTATCTGCCCACATCAATAAGCATAAAGTCACCTGGATGTCGGTCGTCAAAGGGGTCGGGGTCCCCCTTGCGGTACTCCTCTGTCTCCTTCTCAATCAGCTCAGACATCCTAGGTTACAAGGGATAACATGTTGAATTGTAATTAACTTACAGACATTTACAACTTTAGGTTCTGTGTCCCAAAAATCTCATCATTAGTTCTCTCGGAATTCAAGCGAGTTACGAAGCAGAGAATCCCCATGGTGAATAGTGACTGACATCTCTCACCTGGTTAATAAAGGTACCATGTCCTGGCCGCCCCCGTGTCCAGACTCCCACTGCTCCAGCAAGGCGCTCAGTTCCGCCTTAGAGTCCACGTGTGTCCCCGAGGACGCCATGTCTGAAACATAAGACGAGGCGTAAACCGATGTCCTAGATTTATTACAATCATCTATATTAATATATGTATCAAGTCAGGAAATCCTCTATGCATGAAAGTGGGAAACACCAGTAAGATACATTGTATAGTCACCCAAGAGGGTAGGAGGGAGTATAATCATAACATTATATATATATATCACATTATATATCTATCTCTACGGCCTTTATTTCAGAGCTAGTCAGTGCAGCAGATACCACTTAAGTCACGTACAGCAGCCATCTTTATTGTAGATGTGATGACCACTAGTGACCATACCTGAACGCTCATCATTTCTGAGGCCAAAGAGGGCTCATCAATCGCGCCCCATGTTGCATCCTGCCCCTTCCTGATCATGTGACCCATTTTAATGGGTCACATGACTTGTTTTAAATTTTAGTGCATTTTTGTCCGCCACTACTTGCACTTGAATAAGTGGATGTATGAACTCACGCAACATTGAGCTGTACTCTACAAACAAACTAGCAGTTAAGTTGGTTACATACTACTGTGACTTCTGTAACGGTTTTACTAAAGACTGAAAGATCTGATGAGTAGCAGATTCCTGTGTACACACCTACATGATTTACCGTCAGATCTGTGATCTTCATCTCATAACCATCTGCTGAAAAGATCCTCACTGTACATATATCTGCCTACACTGCTGGTGGTGAGTGTGTACACACTGCCACATGTGCCCAACATCGTTCCATCGTTGATCGTGATTTTTAATCAGTTTATAAAATCAAACAATTCGATGTGCTTTAGTACGATAGAACATGATGGCCGGAGGGCACACACTAATGTGATATCGGACCTAACAGTCATTTATTTATATTGTGTGATTTGAACGATAATTGGTTGAAAAACCTGTTGTGTATACCCAACTTTACTTCCAACAAGTAATACCAACCAGATCTTCAGCAGTTGTATAAATGCAGGGATAGTCTCCAACACCAGATGACTAGTAAAAGGATGAGCTGGGTATAAACACACTGCTGCTATAATAATAATGTAATGAGGCTGTTTTACTGTTGTTAATATATAATAAAGGGGGGGGGGGATCAAGTGAAGAGTGATTTTGTTATACAAAAAATCATTTAGAAATCACTATAATAAAATTGTCACGTGGTCAAACTTTCTAATCTAGTAAATAGCATTTTATTTATTTCATTTCTAAATCAAGAGAATTGTTGCAGTATTTCACTCCAAGACCTCATCAATGTGTTGTTACAGTGTGGCCAACACTTTACCAAGTCACAACAACAGGCTGTCAGACACTGAATATATAGAACGTGCAGAATCTGTATATACATACAAGTACCTGGATGTATGTGTTCTCTGTAACAGGTACACACAGCAGCTCTGACATACATGCATATGTAAATGTTTCCACATCTTAGTAGAACTTACAATTTTTAAACACTATTACCTTCGCTGGGCAGCCTGGACTGGTTCCACAACAACAGGGGGACCCCAAACTCGTTGCACGCCCTATTTAGTTGGAACAAGCCCAGACCCTCTAGCGCTTGGACAGGTTGTGCAATTTATTGGGGGAGAAGGGGCATAAATAGGTTGATTTATGTACAAAGCTCCTCTCATTCATTCCAACAGGGTTTCTACATATATCAAATAGAATGGAAACTGCACTGAGATGAATGGGAAAAGCTCCAAGCCACTTGTGTTCTGGTTGCATATTGTGCACATTAGCAGATATTAGGTAAAGTGTACATGAACTGAATGCACAAATTCTGGTTATAATTTTGCTTTTTTAAGATATAAACGACAACATCAATGGGGTATCTGGCCTAAAACTCCTAACATGCTGTGCAGACTCCTCGGGGAAGCTTCATGAAGGCCAATAACAATCTTGTACTGACAAGGCTGATGTGAAATAGAATATTCCCTCCGTCTGCTAAGAAAAGGCAAAGCCTCAATGTGATCCAGAACATGCACTACTAATGGTGTCCTCCGGGGGGGACAGGACACATGGGAGGAGGGATAGGACGAAAGTGTGATCAGGGAGAATTGTGTAACACTTCCACACATGGCTCCAACACAGTAACAAAATACTATCTCATTATAGACTCGAAAAAAAAAGTTCTACACTAAGAAACCAGTGAAATAATCACAAAACTATTCTGTGCCACAGTAAACCCAACAATATGAGTAAACATGACAAAGGCAAAGGTTCAGTGGTACAAGATAACACATTACACCAGTTCCCATGTACCAGGTATATCAGAGCAGAGAAGGGCCTCTTGTATCCTGTACTTCTCTATCATGCATTAGACTAAAACAGATGTATCAAGATGACCCCAAGACCCCGAGTAATCCAGCAAGACGGCGCAGCTGCTGCAAACACAATACACAGTGTTCCTGTGCCATGCGGCCTGACCACAGCACTGGACCTGGTAACATGGGTACTATAAGGAACATCAGGGAGGGCTGGTGTAGTTCAGTCTTACTTGCTACATCTCACTAAGAAGTCAAGTTTAATTATTTTACAAATCACAAACAGCTGCAGTCATTGGAGCGATCCCAATCCAGTTATTTGGCAGGATCACCAAACAACCAAATCAGTGACACATTTGTCCTCAGATGTGTAGGGAAACTACACTCATCTTAGTTACTCAGTCATTGCGTCAAACAAACGTAACGCAATAAACACATGGGCCCCGGTATAGGTTGTGATGCTGGATTTTATTTTTTTTGGTCATATCAAGTGAAATCCAATCAGATACTAACCAGGTATGAAAAGCTCATACACTGAACAATGATTGGCCAAATCCAATGTAGGACAAAAAGCTGAAATGATATCCCAACATATCAGTTATTCTTACTGTGACATCACTGACAATGCCCCATGTATGAGTCCTCCAATCTTCAATACACACAACATGCCCCTGGGCTGCCCCAGAATGATGTAAAACACAGAAGCACTGCCTCCCTAAGCTACCATTTAAAATGTCTGTGTCCCTTAAAGGACAGAACAGACACCATGCTGGGCAGATTTAGTTAGACAGTACTGGGAATTGTGGCAAAGAGTCTGCCATCAATTGGGCTTTCTGGACCCATTTGGTCAGTAAAGAAAACAAAGTCACGTCCATACCTCAATTCATACCCACTACTGCTGAATACATCTTTACATATAAACACATTAGTTACAGTGTACCACTTAGTAACACAAATAAGTTACATATTGCTACAGCAGTGATATTCTGCCCTGGAAATTACCCCACTCCTACAAGAATAGATGTGGAAATGCTTCATGATCTACAATACATTATATGCAAAGAGCAATGAATGAAATCTGCATTATGGATGAATACAATCAGAATGTAATCTGTGCTCACACAAACATCAATCTGATTGGTTGAAAAATTACAGTGAGATACTTCATATTTAAAATTGTACTTCTACTTTAATACTAACAATATATTTGTTACAGTTCTACATTTCTTGCAAAGTATACACATAATGTAAAGACAAATACATATTATAGTACATATTAATAGCATAATATTTTGAATTCTGGGTGCTCTGTTCAGTGTGTAGCATCGTTACAGACAACTTATATTTTTTTATACAATCAAAGCACAAATAAAAGTTTGGTGAACAGAGGATAAAACATTAAACTGATCTTTATTATTATTATTTAAGTGGTTACCTAAATAAAACGCTCCAAGATTTCTTATTAATACTCTAGTTTTAGCTCTGCGCCCCTCATTTTTGTATTTATAATTTATATGTACTGTCTCTATTACTCCCCCACACTCTTCTAGTGGTATCATTAAACTACTTTCATTTTGCATATCTCCCCACCTCTCATGTACCTCCTATGTCAGTTATCTCTTCGCTTGTCCAGTATGTCCTCTGGCATTATAAGGCAGATGTCACATCCAGTCAGGATCTGTCAGTCAATCACCCCATGAACTACAGTAGGAAAAACAAACTGTGACTCTCCAGCTGCTATGACTGACAGCGCAAACTGGGACTTGCAGTTCCACAGCAGCTGGAAAGTCATAGGCTCTATGCTGGTCTCAGTGTCTCTTTCCCTATTACTGACACTACAGGTTTCACACAGCCTACTGAACTCTCCTGTGTGTCTTACTCACTCTCATACCTCTCTACCCCCTGGTGCCAGTATAACACCGCTCCGCCCCCTGGTGCCAGTACAACACCTCTCCGTCCCCTGGTGCCAGTACAACACCTCTCCGTCCCCTGGTGCCAGTACAACACCTCTCTGCCCCCTGGTGCCAGTATAATACCTCTCTACACACAGGTGCCAGTATAATACCTCTCTACACACAGGTGCCAGTATAATACCTCTCTACACACAGGTGCCAGTATAATACCTCTCTACACACAGGTGCCAGTATAATACCTCTCTGCCCCCTGGTGCCAGTATAATACCTCTCTGCCCCCTGGTGCCAGTATAACACCTCTCCGCCCCCTGGTGCCAGTATAATACCTCTCTGTCCCCTGGTGCCAGTATAATACCTCTCTACCCACAGGTGCCAGTAGAATACCTCTCTGCCCCCTGGTGCCAGTATAACACCTTTCTACCCACAGGTGCCAGTACAATACCTCTCTACACACAGGTGCCAGTATAATACCTCTCTGCCCCCTGGTGCCAGTATAACACCTCTCCGCCCCCTGGTGCCAGTATAATACCTCTCTACCCCCTGGTGCCAGTATAATACCTCTCTGCCCCCTGGTGTCAGTATAATACCCCTCTCTCCCCTGGTGCCAGTATAATACCTCTCCGCCCCCTGGTGCCAGTATAATACCTCTCTACCCCCTGGTGCCAGTATAATACCTCTCTGCCCCCTGGTGTCAGTATAATACCCCTCTCTCCCCTGGTGCCAGTATAACACCTCTCCGTCCCCTGGTGCCAGTATAATACCTCTCTGCCACCTGGTGCCAGTATAATACCTCTCCGCCCCCTGGTACACTACCTCGCTGTCTCCTCACCACAGCATGTCTCTCCCTCTGTGATGCGCCCACTATGACGGTCTCTCACAGCAGCTGTCACTTCCCCATCAGATCACACCCCCACTGTCACCACCTGTCTGTCTGTCTGGCTGGCTGTACCTGTCTCTGTCTCCGCCTCACCGGACAGCCGCGTCCTCCGCCTCTCACGTTCTATCAGACACCGCTATGGCGGCGCTCAATATTGACGTCACTAACCCGCGCGGGTTCTCTTTCCCTCCACAGAGAACTCGGACAGAATCGCGCCGAGGACTGCGGGTATTGTAGTTCTATCCGTGACGTAACAGGAGAGCTGCGGCCATGTTATGACTGGCAGTCATTGTGCGAGTTGTAGACATATTGTGACTGGCGAATATTTTTTCCACCCATTGACAACCATGTTGTGATTGGCATATATTGTGCGACCAGCGACCATGTTATGAGTGGCGGACATCGTGCAACGGCAGCCATGTTGTATCTGGGGATCATTGTGAGACCGGCAGCCATGTTGTGACTGGCAGGGGTACAGTGACTTTCACCACGGGGGATAGCCACACCACAGTAATGGGGATTCAAGTGTAACCATAACGAATATATTGTAGTCAATCGTAGGCAGTTGCTCTGTGCATACTGCCATACTTCTGTATTATTTTGTAGAATCCTTACCAAATGTGATATCTATGTCAGTTGGTGACCCGAGTCCTCCAAGTTACAGAGTAGACCTTACCATAAAATCATCGTTATTCTCAGTATATGTAGCACAGTATAACCACCTTAATATACACTATATCAGGCCTGTCCAACCTGCGGCCATCCAGCTGTTCTGAAACTACAAACCCCATCATGTTTTGCCAGTAAACAACCAGTTGATAGCTGAAAGGGCATGCTGGGACTTGTAGTTTCACAACACCTGGAGGGCCGCAGGTTGGACAGGCCTGTACTATATAGACAAAAGTATTCGGACGCTTGACCATTACAACAACAGGGACTGTAATGACATTGTATACAAATACATTAATATGGAGTTGGTCCCCCTTTTGCAGTGATAACAGCTTCCACTCTTCTTGGAAGGCTTTCCACAAGATGTTGGAGTATTTCTGTGGGAATTTGTGCACATTCATTCTGTAGAGTATTTATGAGGTCAGGCACTGATGTTGGACGTGAAGACCTGGCTCGCAGTCTCCGTTCCAGTTCATCCCAAAGGTGTTCGATGAGGTTGAGGTCAGGGCTCTGTGCGGGCCAGTCAAGTTCTTCCACACCAAACTCATCAAACCATGTCTTTGTAGTCCTTGCTTTGTGCACTGGGGAACAGTCATGTTGGATTACAAAAAGGCCTTCCCCAAACTGCTGCCACAAAGTTGGAAGCATAGCATTGACCAAAATGACTTGGTATGCTGAAGCATTAAGATTGCCCTTCACTGGAGATAAGGGGCCTAGCCCAAACCCTGAAAAACAGCTCCATACCATTATCCCTCCTCCACCGAACTTCACAGTTGGCATAATGCAGTCAGGTAGGTAACGTTCTCCGGCATCCGCCAAACCCAGATTCGCCCATCTGACTGCCAAACGGAGAAGCCTGATTCATCACCCCACAGAACACGTTTCTACTGCTCCACAGTCCAGTGTCGGTGTCCTTTACACCACTCCATCCGATGCTGGGCATTGGTCTTGGTGATGTAAGGCTTGCATGCAGCTGCTCGGTCATGGAAACCCATTCTATTAAGCTCCTGCAACAGTTTTTGTGCTTATATTAATGCCAGTGGAAGTTCAGAACTCTTCAGCTATGGAATCAGCAGAGCGTTGGCAACTATTATGCACCATGCGCCTTAGAAGTCATTGACCCCACTTTGTGATTTTACGTGGTCTTCCACTTCCTGCCCGAGTTGCTCTTGTTCCTAAATTCTTCCATTTTCTAATAATATCACTTACAGCTGACTGTGGAATATCCAGCAGGGATGAAATTTCACAAACCACCTTATTGCAAAGGTGCCATCTATCACAGCACCACGCTTGAAGTCACTGAGCTCTTTAAAGCGACCCATTTTGTATCACAAATGTTTGCAAAGACTGCATTGGTAGATGTTTGATGTTATACACCTCGGAATAGGTTTGATTGAATCACCTTATTTCAATAATTAACAGGTGTGGCCGAATACTATTGTCCATATAGTGTATCACCAGAGCAGCAACATTGTAAAATGCTTGGGAGTGTTTTTGTTATTCCCCCCTCTCCCCAATATGACTGAAAATTGACACGCAGATATGGCTAGTGACAGAGGCAGCCAAAATATTGGCGTGCTGGCACCTATTATCATGGCAGCCGATGCTGTGCATAAATTGGAGCCTCTTTTCCTGAGCAATGTGATATATAATCCAGAGGCAGTGAAGGAACAGAACATGATGATCATTGGGGCTAAAAAAACATTCTAGATACTGGCAATATATAATATTCATTGTGGCTGTAGAACATGAAGACCATTGAGGTTCTAGAACACTACAGACACTGAGGCTTTAGAACATTCTGTACATTGTGGCTGTAGAACCTGATGCGCACTGGACCTGGAAGACAGTCTGGAGGCTGCAGAAGATGATGGTCATTCCACTTTTACAATATTCAGAAAATGGTTGTTGGGGTTGTAGAAGATTTTGGATACTGCAGCTAAAGAACATGTGGACATTAGGGCTGTGGAACATTACAGATACAGAGGCTATAGCAGACATTGAGGCTTTTAAATACGTTGTCATTATTATTATTTTATAAGATGCCACATGGGTTCCATAGCGCAATACATAGAGGAATAACACATACAACAGAACTACATAAGTTATAAACACAAGCAACGAAAACTTACACAAGTACAAGTCACATAATGACAAAAAAAAACCAGTAAGAGTGCACTGCTCGTGAGAGCTTACAATCTAGAGCTGGTCATCCGGGTGGTAGAATATTCCAGACACAGATGGTCATTGGTGGAGTTATTGCTACAATCTGAAAACAATAACAAATTATTTTGTTTTTTTAATCTTTTTTCCATGATGCTATAATTTGTCACTAACATCACAGTAACCAATCCACTATTTGCTTTCAAAGTCCAAGTTGCATAAGACAGATAAACTCAAATTTTTCAGTTTTAATACATGAGCTCTAATTGGTAGCTACGAATTACTGCACATATGTACATTGTCGGTAATAATCCCCATCGGATCTGCTCTAGGACGTACTGCGCTCTTTATTAGTCATAAGAACGGGAGGAAAATATATTAGGAGACCCGTGTGGATGTCACGGAAACACCTATATGCCCTTCCACCAAAGCTCCCAGAGTTCTAGAAAGGAACTTTACAACAGTGATCTTGGACCCTTATATATAAACAGATGCTGACACATGGATGTCAGTCACCTCACCCGTATGGAAGCCGTTTCCATCACTTCCGCACCGATCAGGCAGCAGATCTCAGGAAAGGAGGAGGAAGCAGCTGTTTAATGGGCACAGTGGATCACATTAATGCTACTTACAAACAGGCTTTTTTTTTTTCTTAGAGCGCATTCAAAACCCTGTACGCTTCACATATGTCCCTGCGTTCACCTTGAATTACTGATGTCCAACAGCCAAACACACAGTAGTATATTTCATAGGAGCAGAAACGTGAAGAAATGCTATGGAGGAGCCAGGAACTATTAGGCTATGCCTAAAGACATATTCAAGGCTTTTGAAGGAAAAGCCCCTGGCACACTTATCTCCAGCTTATATACATCTCTGCCATTCATAAGAACACAAACTGCCCACAAATGACATGTGCTGGGTTTCCTATTATAAAAACTGCTCAAAAGTTTTCAAAGAAAACCATTTGGACACCATACTCAAGGGGGTCATCGCCTACTGAGGCTCCAGGTCAGCAATGACTGTATGTACCCACTTGGAGCACTTACCACAATGAAATGGATTTCTGACAAGAAGCATCACTCAGTAGGACACACACACATTGCTGTTCTGCTCATGCATAAAGTTACCTCCCTAAAAAGAGCCCCCGCTACAAGTGTAACATGCCTCTGCAAGAATAGCGGTCACGCGTACAGGCGTGATAGAGGCGTAATCACAAGAACATAATCTTTTTGTAACGGCGATGTCACAAGGAAACGGAAACCAGCTGAATTCAAAACATTTCTGCGCACGGCCCATTTTGCATGTAATGAGTTTTTATTTAAAATTGAAATACACAATAAATATTTAAAGACAAGTTTAGTATGTACGTTAAATTGACTATTTCCCTATGAGAGATCAGTAAGTGTTAGAATACTCTGTCATTTTACAATATAAGACTGAAATAAGACACCGTGGATTGTTTTTTAGATTTAACATTTATTTTACAAAAAGAAAAAAAGGCGGATAGTCATTTATCCTGACCGACATGACAGCCTTGAGTATCTGGTCTATTTTTTCCCATATATATAATGTGGTTTGTTTGGTGTTTTTTTAAAAAAAAAAAAAAAAAGACATGGGGCACAAGAAAGTAGAAATAAATAGATATCTATAAACAGGTGACCGGCTTTATAACTAATAACCGTCCTGACACCCCGCAAAGTTCCGGTAACGTTACTCTTGCAGTCTCGCACATTACGTTAGACACATCTCTCACACTCAGGGGAGGCCGACATTTGTGTCATGCGAGTCAGTGATGTTCATTATTTCCTAGAGAATTGAATGGTTGAATGATTGGTTCAGCCCACAAGATGTCTGCTTCCATTGTGTGTATGTGACGGGTCCACTGACAGCTGGCCAAATTTGTGCTAGATGTCACAACAACGATGCTCGTGTCCCAACAGGCTGCCACAAGATAAACAATTGTACAGTAATCAATACCTCGCTGTAGGGTAATCCTGAGTATCTCCGTACAGTCCAGCAATGAGGGGGTTAACGACAGTTCTCTAATGACAAGAATACAAAGACACCCTGTAGTACAACGCAACATCGTATCATCATCACCACAATGACGCTGTAATATGACAACAGCACAGTGTGTACTGAAATAGTCTCCAAACCACTCACTCTCTCCTTCTCTCCTAGCATGTCTCCTTGTCCACTGGAATATATCATTCTGGGTTTTGCATGTTTTTAATCAGCAGCATTTTACCATCTAGAATCTCTCTCGGAGGTCGCATTGCACTGAACTATCATTGGAGAATCTGCATTCAAATGAAAACCTTTAAAAAAAACTTTGAACAAGAAATTTCATTGTGTTCTGGGTTCAGCATCCAGAATTGATTTGTAATTCAAGTTTTGACCTGTAATTTATTCTGCAAACAGCGCTATCCAAGTGTTTTCACGTTTAAGAGGCAGGACTTGGTATAAACACGTTAGAGGGATGAATATCTAGGGAAGGTCCCAAAAACCTGTCCCAGAATAATTCAGCATAAATTAGTTCCATAATGATCTAAACTACCCATTCCATGCTACAATCTCCAATTAATATTCCACCGAATGTCAGGCATGCAGTTATCAGTTTATCTGCTGATTGAGGACTGGTCTTCTTACAACACACAAGACAAGTTCCTCCTATACAAAGAGAACTTTCCGACCCATTATGGGAAAAAAATATATCCAACAGGGAATCTCCTCCGCAGCCACCCTCCTCTGATTGGTCACCACCCACCCTCCTCTGATTGGTCACCCCCCCATTTCAGATGCTGTGCTCTCACTTCTCACTGTGAATGAGTATAAATAAGTTTGTCTGACATAAGGGAGATTAAAAAAATAATAGTTTTCAAGTACACTAAAATATCAGAAGGACCTGAATTGATTAACCCCTTCACTGCAAGGCCGGGGGAAACCTAGTTTTTAGCACTGAGATATCCGCCTCCTTCAGAAAAAATATCCGAGCCTAATTCTAATGTATCATGTTGTTTCTAAAAAAATAAATAAAAAAAAAAATCTCCTGTTCTAAAAGCATCTTCCTCTTAATGTACAATAAGCCGCTTTCTCACCACGTACAGGTAGCTATTTGCACTGGAGGGACGAGCAACAGAGATGCACTCAAGGGTACTAAATGAATCCATGTGAACAGAAAACTGACGGAGCTCCGGGATGACGCTCTATCTGCCCTTGTACGCATTAGATGACTCAGGATAATCCCTAGAACCCAGTGTCCGATGTCGGCACCCACCAGTCCTTATCGTCGATGACACCACTCTGATGAGAATGGTGCCAGCGTTGTAGTGTTGTGCGCTCATTACCTGACCGGGAGAACAAATCTGCCGCTCCGCAGGGGAAGGACAAAGATGAACGTTCCCAGCCCCGTCTCGAGACAATCTGACGTAACATTCAACAAAGGTATTCGGAAGGAAGGTGTATTTGGAAGTTCTAAAAATGGACGCTTGTTTTGTTAGGGAGGACCTTAAAATTCATATGAGGGGAGCGACATCAGACCCCCCAATATCGTTGTCCTCGTCTTGTGGAATGACACAATGATGAAAATGTTTCCTGTGCTTGTTGGCCCAGCACCGCTTTTCATCTAAAGAACACTTCTTGGACGCAGCGTTTACCCCCACAACAGAACATCCGGCCTAGAATGGCCCCAGCGCAGATGAGAACCAGTTGAATATGAGGGAGGCGCAGTTCTCTGCCAACCTGTCATAGCAAAGGTCCAAAGTCTTCACATCACTTCTCCGTTACCTCCACCACATCGTCGTCTTTCCCGTCCTCCTCGCTGGACTCGAGCTCTGCTTCCATCAAAGGTAGAGATCGAGATGCAGTCCCAGCAGCTGGGGCCTGGTAGCCAGTTTGGGAAGAGAGGTAGCCGGGGAAGGTTGACGCTGCGTTGCTGGTGGATAGTCCTCGGTTGAGCACTGGGGAAGGGAATGGGGCAAACATTCGGGTCTGGGGTAGTAATGGTTGCGTAAATGGGAGAGGGAAACTAGGGGGCAGAAGGTAAGGGGACACACTGGACGGGGCAGATGAAGTACCCGAGCTGTGTGTCAGTAGGGAGTCTGGAACCATCGGGGAGCCTAACTGTGGGTCCGACAGCAAAGAAGGCAGCTGGTAGTGGGATGAACCGCTGCCCACACCCATGTACATAGAGTTCGCAGCCCTCGACAGGCTGTGGGTCAGTGAGGAGGGGGTCACGCCAAAGCCTCCTGCGCCAGGGTAACCTAGCTGTGTGTAGGGGTGCCGCTTACTGGAGGGCCAGTGGCCCGATTGGTCAGCCGGTTCCCTGCGCTTCCTGGACTGTGTTTTGGGAACCTGGTTTAGATGGTGGAGGTTAGGTTGTGGAAGAGGAGGGGCAGTGTGGGACCCTCGAGCTGCCGCAGCTTCTGCATACTGCTGCAGCTCACTTAGAATCTCCGGGCTGTCTGGAGAGAGAGGTCTTGAGGGTTCGTCGGGGTCCTGGCTGGGTGGGCTTGATGTATGTCGCCCGTTACTCATATACGCTCCAGACTGGCCCTGGGAACCTATGAACAGAGAAAAGAATCATCAATATAAACCAGGAATACTCCCTCACAGGTGTACCAGATGAAAACCACGGCGCTCATAAGCGTTAATGCCATACACAGCGCTCCAATACAGGCGGCAATACTGACGTGCGTCATTAAGAGGACATAACAATGTAACAATCAGTCTGGCTGTTAGTTATCACCTAGGCAGACTGGCAATTTTCCGAACACGGTTCAGAGGGCCGACTGTTTTGCCATTTGGTCCATACCAACCTTCTAATAAGGTAACGCAATGGCTAATATTGAATAAAGTAGAATATAATACTGAAACTCTGTACTGGTGTATTACCTAAGCCAGGACGCCGCCCTTCTGGACTCTTGTGTTTGCCGCTTGACCGTATGGCAAATATCCGCCCATCACTGGTGCGGATATATGTTCCTGCAGATAGAAACGGGATAACGGTCATTTCACAATGATTCACATGTGCTCTTTACAGAGAAACGTAACCATGAAATATAACATTACATTCTGGAACTATTTTGTATTATGACGCTTGTTACCACCCGAGCAGCAGCCTCTGGGTGGGCTCCCTGCGGCGTTTCTCCCAGGGGTCCCCGTTTCCGCACAGCCCCCGATGAAGAGACTGCAGCTTGTGCTTGGCCCCCCCACCAGTTAATGTTGGTTAATAAAATGAAACTGTCATTTCTGTATTACAGACAGAGCACCAGGAAATGCTGCATGTAAGTGGGAAATAAGAGCAAAACACAAAACAAGAAACGTTTACAATTAGGATGTTAGAAGTAGCTCACAGATCCCTCTCAGGGCCGCTCACCTTTTGTGCCGCGAATGACGTGTATGCTCTCGCCCGCGCTGATTCGCGCCTGTACGTCCGTGGATGTGGTCATTCCAGGTATAACAATGTCTGAAATACAGTGCAGTAAACATCACCTTAGGTCACCATACCTACAGCCTCTCCCTATCTGTGTGTATGTGGAGCAATCGGAACAATCAGAGGATTTTCATAAACATCTCAAATAAAATTGTTCGGATTATAAGACGTGCGCCTCAGTCATATACGGATGTAACTGTACAGAAACACAGCCGCCTATTCGGACACAACAACTTATATCCGTGGTGCAGACTTTACATTCACAATGGTGACTGTTTTGTGAAAATATTACAGTTTTTATACTTTAACAGATTATCTCCCATTGCTTCCGTCTATTTCTACCTGTTCCAATTATTTCTTCTGCATTTCTAATTCATTTTGGGACAGTTCTGTACAACTCTATGGACAGTGATAATTCTGAAAAGACTGAGGCCTCTCCTCACCCGTGGTGGTGACCACTTTCTGTACCAGGACTCCAGCTCTCTGCAGGTAGTTCACAGGGAAGTTAAAGTGGACAGAGCCCGAAGCAGATCCTCCGTGGCCCACAGGAATGTGCCGGGGCATCATGGGGATTGGTGTGGACTGCACAGGCCGAACACTAGCCACAGGCCTGTCATCCCCCTTTAGAAACTGGCGCCTGAGAAAAACAATGACATCATTAGCACATTTAATCTATGGCCCTGTCCCCCCCCTCTCCTCTCATCTGATTCTATTCTCACCAGTTCCTCTGGCTAAAAGCTGGAATATTTGCCAGGCTATGGTCTTGCGTTGGGTAGTACTGGGTATAGGAAGGCCGGGTGTAGGGTACAGAAGCTCTTTTCTCCTCCTCATAGCTGCGCTTTGCTGCTTTCTTCTCGGCCAATGTTAGTTTTTGTTCCTTGCGATCCAGGAGAAGAGATTCATGTTGGAAAGGATCCTGCAAGACAAGTTAGGACGAGGGGAAAAAAGTGTCACAAAAAGAAACATGGCAAATATGTCCTACCCACAATGCAAAGAGGCATTCCTTACACAAAGAGGCAGCCATTGGGTGTGCTGAACCAGTATTTGTAAATACCCAGCTTATTTATCGCCGAGTGATGTCACTGGTACCACATAATTGGATTATAGTACTGTACTGAATATTGGTTCAACACACAAGATGGCTGCCTCCATGATGTGCAGGCGATGGGTGCACTCCAATAAACTGGGCGTCTGGACTTTACCTTGGTGATCAGGTGCGGGAACAAAACACAGGCTCTATGCAGGACGGTCTCACAGAAGTTGGCGGGTTCCAGATGTTTGCGCATTAGATCTGGCTCCTCTTCCACAAAATGCAGCAGATTCTCCACCTCTCGCCGGGTGAAATTGACATCGGGGTTGAGGTCGTCCACCACGCGGTCTGAGAAGAGAAGATCGCAGACTCACTCACCGTTCCCACCACCAACCATTCCCCACCAACCATCTGCCCGGCTCCCCCCTCTCACCGGACATTCCCTGCTTGGTTATCTGGCGATCGTATATCTTCCTCTCCAGGGTAAAGTCAGACACTAGCCGGTAAATGTTACAGGGTTTCCTCTGCCCATATCTGTACACGCGACACACAGCCTGAGCGTCATGACACGGGTTCCAAGAGGCATCAAACACCACCACTCTGTTGGCCCCGATCAGATTTACCCCGAGGCAACCGGCACTGAAAGAAATTTGGTGTTGTCGGTAAAATAAATCGCACATCTCCCAATAAAACCCATCTCACAGAATGAAGCCCCTCCAGCACTCACCGGGTGGACAGCAGAAAGAGCCACACGTTGCTGTTGCCAGGGTCATTAAACTGATTTATTAACCGTTCCCTTTCTGAGGCCGACGTGCTTCCGTCCAGTCCTATGGAGGGAAAACATCCGCAATCAGATGGAACAGATCAATCAAACAAGGATTGTGTGTGTACAGAAAGAGCAGGACAGTGCACAAGTCCATCAGGGACAAAGGAAGCCCGGCTCTCAGGCTGCTGGATGGCAAGGCATGCTGGGAGATGCAGTTACAATTGTATCCAATGCTAGGAACAAAGCAGAACGGTGTCATAGCCAACATCAATGTGGATGACATAAAGACATGGCTGAGAGGCAAAGAAATAAGCTAGAAATAAATAAACTCATTTATAAGAGGAAGAAGTAGGACATGTACAAGTGACCTGAAGGCGGAGAACCCTGTAAGATGAACACACAAGCATCTAGCGCATCACCCTGGACCACTCACGGTAATAGTTCAGATTCCGGATCCACGTGTGACCCTCCTGACCCTCGGATCCCGGTGTGGCCGGCATTGTTCTCTTCGCTAAGAACGCCTCGATGATGGACAGTGTGGACAGGCTCTGACTGGGAGGAGAAGGGCACGTTACTCAGGGCAGTATTAGTAACTGTGTATGTCCTGTGTCCATGCTTAGTATCACATACCTGAACACAAGGGTCTTGTCACCCAGCCTCATACTGTCCTCAATCAGGTGGAAAAGCAGCACCATTTTGGGGGAGTTCTGCAGCACGCCCGGCTGGTAGTCACACATGATCTCCTTGGCCTGGAGAAACAGCAAAGGAAGAGATTATAAACCAGTCAGACAGTTTCCTGTACTACCCCTGCTTCTAAGGCCGTTCCTCTAACTACAGGAGAGTAGCCATAATTACCGGCACTGACTGCTACCAGGGAGGTTTTACCTCCAGCTATCAAATTACCATATGTAGCTGCTTATACTGTGATATATTGTCATAGCACATTAACAATAAAATGAACTACCCCTCTCACAGCACATTATAACCAGCAATAGGTGGCAGAAGAGTGCAGGGAAGAGGCATTAACCATGACAAATGCAGCTAGTACAGTGTGACAGTCCCCCCTTTCCCCCCAGCCCTGGCGCGCAGACAGCCCCCCCCCCCCCCCAGCCCTGGCGCACAGACAGCCCCCCCCCTCAGCGCGCAGACAGCCCCCCCCTAGCCCTGGCGCGCAGACAGCCCCCAGGACTCACCCATTCATAGGTCACAACTTGGTTGGCTTTCTCCTGGCTGGCATTAAGAGCCATGCCCTGCAGGAGTTTGCTGTTGGCAGACTCTCCCATAAGGGCCCCGAGAGTGCCAGGCTCCACCTTGACCTTTGCACTTTGGGACTGACACCGGGTGTTGGTACCGAGATCCTCCACATCCAAATCCTGCAAATTGGCCAAGTTCTCCTTCTGCAGGGCCTCATAGAGCACATCGGGGTGATTCCAAATCTGAGACAGAAAGGGCAGGAGTTACACTCATGTCAGAGAGGAGCATGTATTGTAGGAATACCAGTCACACAAGAAAACACAAAAAGCATCTACCGAAATAAAGGAAACACTGACATGAAGCCTGAATAGGACGACGGACACCATGCGTCGCATCCACATAAACTCAATTATGTCAGTGGCTGCACAATGATGTCTCTAGAGCAGGGGCAGGCAGCCGTCCAACCCATCACTTGTGGGATTTATCTCAACAGAAGCCCTCCAAGAACGCGCCACCCCCCTGAGAACAAACAGCTGAAGATGATTACAGAAAGTAACATACCCAGGTATAACGCTCACCTTGCAGCACACACAGAAAGCTTTCAGAGGATTCAGCCCCAGCCAACCACTATTCCCAGCATCTCGGAACCTGTTCATAAACTCTGTGTACAGGGCCCGCTGGATCGGAGACAAACGCACCAAGATAACATGCTCTTCCTTAGATGGGAGCTGAGCCTTCAATACAGTGTGTCCACGTCTAAACGACAGAGCGAAAGCCAGAGGTGGAAAGAGGAGAAGGACAAGTATATATTATATACGGCTGATGTGAAAACAGGGACTGCTCCAGCATTAACGTAAGGAAGAAGGGGAAAAGTATTACTTAGGGTACCAAATACACATGAAACATTGTCCTGTCTGCTGCGCTGTGCAGGCGGGTCTTATCACGGATGAGCAGGCCTTACCTCTGTACAAAGCCTTCCAGCAAGCTGTGAAGCACGTGGCTGCGGTATCTCATTAGCCGTTTGTCCTGGGGTGTGCTGTCCGTACACTGTCCATTCAGAATGGGCCTCTCAAACATGTTGCTAAATTCCTGCCGTGTGCCGAGAAAGTCCGGCCGCACAAAGTCTACCATACACCAGTACTCGATGAGGTTGTTCTGCAGGGGGTAGCCCGTCAGTACCACCCTCCTCCGGGAGCGAATGTTCTTCAGGGCTTGAGACGTGCTAGCGTGACAATTCTTTATACGATGGCCTTCATCGCAGATGACCACGTCCGGGCCGGGCCGAGACAGCGCCTTCTCTATCCCTATGACAGGACGGTATAGAGAGATTAGACGTGTAACAACCTGGGGGATAAAAGGAATAGGGGGACACCGTCTCCCAATCTCACCTTTCAGCATCTCTTGCTGGCGGTCTTCCTCGTCCAGGTCTATGATCACTGGTCCGGCCGCCTTCTTGCTCCTCTTCTTCCTCCCCACAGTGAAGGATTTCTTGAGGGACAGGAGCCGGTACATCTCATACCCCATTAAGAGAACACCCCCACTTGTTGCCCAGTCATTCACAACTTTGGCTCGAGCAGCTGTTGTTCTGGAGAGAAATACAATATAGATTGTAAATGGAATTGTATTCTCATTTCCACACACTGCTGAAATGTTCTTGGAAAAACTAATTACGTTTTCAATACATTTTAAACGTTTTGATAGTCGTAGAAACAGGAAGGTGGTTACATTAACTTCTAGATTGCAGTACGATATATACGCTACTGCCTGTGGGCCTGTGTGTGTCGTTATCTGCAGACCAATAGTGGCACACAGCTGTATACGGGGATCAGGCCTATTCCGGATGACACCTACTTGTGCTCGTCGTTCATAGTGTGGACCTTGAACGACCGTGGTTGGAGCAGCTCATGGTTGTGATCAGGGGGCAACGTTTCTGGTGCAGGAAGCCAAATATTAAATTCAGCCAGCCAGTTCTGTAGAGTGTTTACCTGCAATGGACAAGTGACCAAAATGATACATCACAAAGAAAAGCACCAGTGGTTTAATGTTGTAAAACAGACATTGAAGGCAAACTCGGAAGACCTGTAATACCTGACCACCTGGCATTACCCATGATCCCTAGAGTGAACCCTCCTAGCCATGTCTAGTACTGTGTGCAGAACATTTCTATCTGGCCTCTCCTTCGCCTTTTATTGGCTTAGTGTATGTCATTAAATTATGCAATCGTTGCAAAGGTACATAACTAAGATGTAGGAACAGTGACAACACGCAATACCGTACATGTATGTTTTGCTTACAGTAAGTAGTTTTTGTGGGTTTTTTTTTTACAACAGATCATTTAAATGCAGCATAAAAATATTAATTAATGCAGCTGGGAGTTAATTTTATTGCATACCCCAATTTGTATTTGATGGTTACCCAAAAAATGTAAATAACGGTTTCTACTATAGTTATTATTCTGCATATTTCTCTAAATATTCAGTATAAAAACAAATACTAGAGGGAAGTAGAATATGATCCCATTACAATATTTTAGGACAATAAACATTTTAGATGCAGGTGCAGTACTTCCTCATCGCCTGAAGATGGTGCTCTATGCAATGTATATGCAGTGAGTCTCTAAGGATCATATCACACACAGGTTGTACTACATTCCTGAGTTTTGGGAGAAAGGTTTCTAGAAGCAAAGAATAACAAAAGACACTTGTTTCCTAAAACCTAAGAATGATAGACAGAGCTTATTGATAACGTCAAACAGAACATTATTGTCTCGTATCGGTCACAGGAAGCCCACAGATTGAGAAGTACTCTCACATCGAGTGGTTAAACTTATTATCCTTTATCTATATATGATTATATTATGCAGCGTATTACAGAGAATATTCACTCATTAACATCAAGCCCTGCCCCAGTGGAGCTTGCGGTTTATATTACCTAACACACACACACACTTGCTTATAAGCTGTGGGAGGGATCTGACACAAACACGGGGAGAACATACAAACTTCACACAGATGGTGCCTTGGTTGGAATAGACCCCATGGTCCCAGTGCCGGAAGGCGATGCTAACCACCGTGCTGCCCATTAATTAAGTTTGCTCTGTGGTAGAGGGATGTAAATCTTTAGATGAAGCCAACAAGCTCAGTAATGTTGTGGGTTCAGCTGCTTCTGGAAACCTAGAGAACCACCTAACAGGATGAACAGACACATTGACCAGCGCAGATCCTCACCGGTACTATCGCCAGCACAGTCTTGGCCGGGGTGTTTCGGAAGAGCACGTCCAGGAAGGAGATGACCTGCAGGGTCTTCCCCAAACCCATGCTGTGTGCCAGGATACAGCCGAACCCGCTGCTGCTGGGAAACCTCTCCAGAGACTCCACAAGGTTATCGTACAGAAAGCGGATGCCCCCGATCTGACAAGCAGAGAACACGGAGAGGATTAGGGACGCAGTCAGAGTAAGAGGACACTGGGGGGTCATCGCTGGGTACCCAGGTAATGCCAACGCACCGTTGGGTACACACCTGATGTGGTTTGACAGCTCGGGTCAGTTGTGGAGCCAAGAAAATGTCCTTTTCATTGGGTGGGTGGTTAATATTGACGAGGACGAAGCCAAACGCATCAGGTTGGTTCACAGCGTCATTGACGTGAGAGCCGCTGTTCTCATTGCCGAGATCATCATCTACTTCATTGGTGGATTCTCCGCTGTCCACAACCTGCATAGACTCGTCCTCCCCTGAGCTCAGCTCAATCACTTCTGTAACACGGGAGGGAGAAGAAGGAACAATGGAGAATAGGGGGGCCAGGGGAAGGGAATGGTAACGAGTAATAAGACAGAGGATTAGGGATGAGGATGGATAATATGTGATGGGGGAGAGCAGGAGGGATGGTAACGGGTTGATGAGGGGTAAGACAGAGGATTAGGGAAGGATGGATAATATGGGATGGGGGAGAGTAAGAGATAAAGGATTTAGGATAAGGAAAGGAGAAGGGTGGAAGTTGGGAGAAGAAGTGAAGGAATAGTAAGGTGTAGGATATGGGGAGAGGAGAAAGGGATGATGGATAAATATGGGATTGGTGGGGGCAACAGAGGATTAGGGAGGGATGGATAATATGGAAGGGAGAAGAGAAATAATGGAGAATGGACAGACACATAATAATGATAAAGGGAGGGAAAGGAAAGATGGATAATAAGAGATGGGAAAGGAGAGTAAATGATGATTAATATAAGTATATTCTGTATAATGCCACATTATTCCATCACCACCTCTCTCACCCATCGGTGCCTCACCATCTTTGATGCCCAGGACGGCGTGCTGTGCGTCATCTTCGCTGTCCTCACTACTGCTGTCCAGGCAGATAATCTCCTGGTTTCCTACCAGCTGCGACACATCCGCCGACCTCAACTCAATCTCCTCTGCAGAGTAAATACAACAACTTATTCTCTATACAATATTACAGGATGTGTCGTCACCTCAACCGAACGCGTTCCCAGATTACTGTACCATGGAGGAAGTCTAGAGCAGGCAAGGTGGGGATCATAGGCAACGGATAATCCTTCCTCTGCTGTTCCAGACGCTTGCGCCTCTCCAGCTCCTCCTGCTGGGCGGTCTTGGTCACAGCCTCTAGCTGATCCTCGCGGAGGAGCTTCCTGCAACACACGATAAGAAGAGGAAATGAGCATAATGGGGACATAAGCTTTTCATATATGAATACGCCTGTCAGGTTTTGTGTGAACTGGCATTATGTTGGTAAGTAACCTGGGGCTTGCCGGCTGCTGTGGGACTACAAGTCCCAGCAGAAGGCTATTATTATTTACATACCGCCACTATATTACACAGCGCTGTACAGTAACTAGAGCTTACAGCCTAAATTCTCTAGCACACGCACACACAGAAAAGGGTTTCTTTTGTTTGTCACTAATTAAGAAACCAATATGTATGAAGTGTGGGAAGAACTGGAGCACCTGGAGGAAACCCATGAAAGATGGGAAGAACATACAAACTTCACACAGATACAGCCCTGGTCGGGAATAGAAACCATGACCTCAGCGCTGAGAGGCCGCAATATAACAGATACATAAGCTTTGGGGTTCTTCAGTTATTTCCAGTAATAGTCGGGTACATTACACAACCCCCGCTGCTAGGTAAGATTACTTATAACAACACATTCACCATCATGATAGTGTGATCAGCGCTACCAACATATATTAATCAGTTATCCAGCAAGGACATATATTATATGCAGAATATCTTACTGCAGATCTACCGGAAATAAAAGAAAATTGGGATAATTATGGAAACAGGCGCAGAGGTTACTGTAACCCATAACAACCAGACTCTAGCTGTCATTTCTACTATCACATTGGTTGCTATGGGTAACAGCAACTTTGAACTCTGCACCAGCATCCATAAATGCTACTGAATGTATTTATGCTAAAAGGGACAAAACCATCCATAATAATTCCTTTCCCCAAACACCAGTTACCGGGGACGCAGCAATGGTCAGAGGTGCGAGGATTACGGAGTCACCCTGGCTGCATTGTCAGATCAGCACCAGATACAACGTTACAGAGGACGCAAGTAATGTGGTTGCTGTGGTAACAAACGCTTTACAAGCAGTAACTGCAGGACGGGTATTGTCCTCTATTATTATCCTATTACATTCCAGTATCATTCCTCACCAACCTCTTCACTATTGGGTATTTGGTACCAATAGAAGCGGACATGGGACCTATAAACCACGCCCACTGCGCTCTCACCTGATGTTTCTCCTCATATTTACAGGTTTCTGTGGCCATATCTTCTTGGAGTCCTCGCTTGGTGTTGTTCTCCCCTCCTGTCCACTCTGTTCTGAGGTAGTTGAGTGTTTTCGTTCCCCGTCTTCGCTGCGCTCGGAGCCGTCTGCGCCCAGTGCGGCGCTCTGAGACTTTTCTGAAAGGACACAGGAAGACCCTGAGACCCTCGTACATTATAACTCCGCACAGAACAGGGGGACGTATGAAACGTTACAAAGTAACAGAGTTCTGCACACAGAATACACCAGTGCACATACATGACCTGTGTACATGAGCTTCAACCCTGAACACACACACACACACAGATATCACAGGATAAATAACAGTAACAGTGACAAGCTCAGTGCACGTGTCCTACATTCCATTTACAGTGCGGTCATACAATGCCAGACACACGCAAACGTCAATTCAGAACGGCTGCTTTACCTGTGACCTGTGTGTGATGCAGGACAGCCCGGACAAAGTGACGGTGTGTAATATTATAATGTGGGAAAATGGGTCCATGTCGCTACATTACGTGACTCAACATGTCACAGATTAGGCAAAACCACACATAGGGAACCCCACTATGTGCCGGTCCCCCCAATCTAGATAATAAAATAACAAATCCTGATTCCCACAGGGACGTGGTGCTGTGTCAAACAGATCACACCTAGCGTGTAACAGTGGTTGCCTCCACTCACCAACACTTTCACCCTGTACCCCTCAATATAAATTCCCCCAATAAACATTCACACCATGTGGTGCCAACAGCTGTCAGATACGAAGATACAACGTCTCCCTGTATCTGTTGTCAATATGTACAACACGCTCACTATAACACCCCCACGCATCTAACCCCGCTCTACGTGTCCACATCACGCTGGAAGGTAACGGGTGGATACATGGATGACGAAGCTCACTGCTCGTATCATTATACGAACAATGAGCTTTATAATCAGGTTTAGCTGCAAGTGGTTACATAACGGCAGTGACATTATATAACAGCCAGAGAAGTCTTCACACTAAATCTGCTTCTAAACATCATTCTGTCAGTGCCACATTATACCCAGCAAAAAGCTGCGTAACTGCGTCACCCCGGTGTGTAACTGTGTGATAGTATCTGGTAACAATGTAACTGCAGTGTGTAACAGTGTGATAGTATGTGGTACAATGTAACTGCAGTGTGTAACAGTGTGATAGCATGTGGTACAATGTAACGGCAGTGTGTAACTGTGTGATAGTATGTGGTACAATGTAACTGCAGTGTGTAACTGTGTGATAGTATGTGGTACAATGTAACTGCAGTGTGTAACAGTGTGATAGTATGTGGTACAATGTAACTGCAGTGTGTAACAGTATGATAGTATGTGGTACAATGTAACTGCAGTGTGTAACAGTGTGATAGTATGTGGTACAATGTAACTGCAGTGTGTAACAGTGTGATAGTATGTGGTACAATGTAACTGCAGTGTGTAACAGTGTGATAGTATGTGGTACAATGTAACTGCAGTGTGTAACAGTGTGATAGTATGTGGTACAATGTAACTGCAGTGTGTAACAGTGTGATAGTATGTGGTACAATGTAACGGCAGTGTGTAACAGTGTGATAGTATGTGGTACAATGTAACTGCAGTGTGTAACAGTGTGATAGTATGTAGTACAATGTAACTGCAGTGTGTAACAGTGTGATAGTATGTAGTACAATGTAACTGCAGTGTGTAACAGTGTGATAGTATGTGGTACAATGTAACTGCAGTGTGTAACAGTGTGATAGTATGTGGTACAATGTAACTGCAGTGTGTAACAGTATGTGGTACAATGTAACGGCAGTGTGTAACAGTGTGATAGTATGTAGTACAATGTAACTGCAGTGTGTAACAGTATGATAGTATGTGGTACAATGTAACTGCAGTGTGTAACAGTATGATAGTATGTGGTACAATGTAACGGCAGTGTGTAACAGTGTGATAGTATGTGGTACAATGTAACTGCAGTGTGTAACAGTGTGATAGTATGTGGTACAATGTAACTGCAGTGTGTAACAGTGTGACAGTATGTGGTACAATGTAACTGCAGTGTGTAACAGTGTGATAGTATGTGGTACAATGTAACGGCAGTGTGTAACAGTGTGATAGTATGTGGTACAATGTAACTGCAGTGTGTAACAGTGTGATAGTATGTGGTACAATGTAACTGCAGTGTGTAACAGTGTGATAGTATGTAGTACAATGTAACTGCAGTGTGTAACAGTGTGATAGTATGTAGTACAATGTAACTGCAGTGTGTAACAGTGTGATAGTATGTAGTACAATGTAACTGCAGTGTGTAACAGTGTGATAGTATGTGGTACAATGTAACTGCAGTGTGTAACAGTATGTGGTACAATGTAACTGCAGTGTGTAACAGTGTGATAGTATGTGGTACAATGTAACGGCAGTGTGTAACAGTGTGATAGTATGTAGTACAATGTAACTGCAGTGTGTAACAGTGTGATAGTATGTAGTACAATGTAACTGCAGTGTGTAACAGTGTGATAGTATGTAGTACAATGTAACTGCAGTGTGTAACAGTGTGATAGTATGTGGTACAATGTAACTGCAGTGTGTAACAGTATGATAGTATGTGGTAACAATGTAACTGCAGTGTGTAACAGTGTGATAGTATGTGGTACAATGTAACTGCAGTGTGTAACAGTGTGATAGTATCTGGTAACAATGTAACTGCAGTGTGTAACAGTGTGATAGTATGTGGTACAATGTAACTGCAGTGTGTAACAGTGTGATAGTATGTGGTACAATGTAACTGCAGTGTGTAACAGTGTGATAGTATGTGGTAACAATGTAACTGCAGTGTGTAACAGTGTGATAGTATGTGGTACAATGTAACTGCAGTGTGTAACAGTATGATAGTATGTGGTACAATGTAACTGCAGTGTGTAACAGTATGATAGTATGTGGTACAATGTAACTGCAGTGTGTAACAGTGTGATAGTATGTGGTACAATGTAACTGCAGTGTGTAACAGTATGATAGTATGTGGTACAATGTAACTGCAGTGTGTAACAGTATGATAGTATGTGGTACAATGTAACTGCAGTGTGTAACAGTGTGATAGTATGTGGTACAATGTAACTGCAGTGTGTAACAGTGTGATAGTATGTGGTACAATGTAACTGCAGTGTGTAACAGTGTGATAGTATGTGGTACAATGTAACTGCAGTGTGTAACAGTGTGATAGTATGTGGTACAATGTAACTGCAGTGTGTGACAGTATGATAGTATGTGGTACAATGTAACTGCAGTGTGTAACAGTGTGATAGTATCTGGTAGCAATGTAACTGCAGTGTGTAACAGTGTGATAGTATGTGGTACAATGTAACTGCAGTGTGTAACAGTGTGATAGTATGTAGTACAATGTAACTGCAGTGTGTAACAGTATGATAGTATGTGGTACAATGTAACGGCAGTGTGTAACAGTATGATAGTATGTGGTACAATGTAACTGCAGTGTGTAAGTGTGATAGTATGTGGTACAATGTAACTGCAGTGTGTAACAGTGTGATAGTATGTGGTACAATGTAACTGCAGTGTGTAACAGTGTGATAGTATGTGGTACAATGTAACTGCAGTGTGTAACAGTGTGATAGTATGTGGTAACAATGTAACACCGTACAGTATCATCACAGAGAGCTTATGGGACATAAAAGAAAATCACACCAAGGCTTCCAAGATAAAACAAATACAGGACGTAGTAGGCTTGTGCGACGTGTGGCTCTCCAGCTGCTGGAGAACTACAAGTTCCAGCATGCCCTAGAGAACACAGTACAACTAAATGGAACATCTGCTGTCACTATATCTAACAGGAGCATGGAAGCCTTATTACAGTAAGTCATTTATTTATATAGTATACAAATGTACATTTACAGACTCCACTCAATAAAATACAGGTAACCCATAAAGACATAGGAGTCACCTCCTGGCTCTATCACATCCAATAGGCGCTGAAAACATTAATCAGCCACAAAACCAAATCCATTCTGCTCTTTCATCTATAGATCCGTCTCTTCTTTTTAATTTCTCCCAAGTCTGCCATCTACAAAAATGGCAGAAAAACATTTTGCCCTCTTACCGGCCTCTTACACACGTCGAGAAAAGTTTATTCTAACTACAAAAAAAAAACTTCTGAATAAAGAACTAGTTATCCGATACCTGCAGGCTGCGCGGATTCATCCTGTAGACGCATGGCCACCGAGAGGCGCTACTTTCTGTGTTATAGTGACAGGAGGGGGAGAGCCTGGTCCCAGCCCCCGAGCTCTGATACAGGCAACATACTTACATAAGTATTACACGCTGCATGGAGGGGGGGCACAGGGGGGATTACTGAGGACAACACAATCCATGCAGCACCAGGATACAGAACACTGACTCCACCTGAAGGGGCCCCGTGTAAGACACGCCCACTGCTCTTACCTAACACATAACCCACTTCACGGTGACAGCACGTGTGTAGATAGCGTGTAAATATCACGCCAGGATACCGCACAAAATAAATGGGACCGATATATGATACACTATGTGGTAACTGCACTGATACACATGTTATACAACCCCTAACCAGACCATATTATTACTGCAAAACCTCACACAGCACATCCGTCACTGCAAATTCTGCTTCTCAATAAGAAAACGGTCACATATTTGGCAGTTCAAATAGAAACAGTTAAAATGAATTACTCTTTCCGGGTCGGTGGGGATTCCTCAGTTTGCCATAAAATATGTTCAACATTTTTAATTAAAAAGAGGATTAAAAAGAGGATTACAAAGTACAATTTACCCATAATTTAGTGATTATCTACAGGTCACTGAGGTACACACCAACATAGAAATATACTTATTCAAATCATGGGTATTTTATTAAAAATTTGTTTTTTTCCCCCCATCACAATGTTTATAACTTATCTTAATGAATGTATTATAATGGTGCTCATACCGATATAGAAACCAAGTCTATTTGTGAAATAACATCATAATGACACTGAAGGGACTGAGCACTTTTGCAAGATTTAATTTGTGTCTGTACGGCTCAGTCATTAAATACTGAATAATTTAGGAGTCTGATGGAAATATATACATGACAGCATATGGGGCTCTCACCTCGACTTCTGGAGTGTCATTATAGACACCCTGTGTACCCCACGACTCTATCAGACAGGATCTGGGTGCAGGAAGACAGACCTAACCCAACAATGATGTCAGTATCACATGGGTTGGGGGACATGGGGGTGTCTGCCCCCTGGGCTGGATCCATAGTGGGCTACCTTGGGTTAGGTCACTGGGCTAACACCATTTTTTCCCCCTTTAAAATGTTCCTAATAAGCCACGTCTCACCCCCTGGGCTAAAATTTACCAGTCCTGTGTATGAAACGGGTACTGTTACCCACAGCAGTCACTCACATTCCAGCCATCATTGTTCTAGTGCAAATTGCAAGATCAAAGCAAAGATCTGATTGGTTGCTATGAGCAACACCAGTATTCTTCCTGTGCATCATACAATAGGATTATTGCTCATCACACTGTATAATCCTTGGCTATGAATTAAACATTATTAAAGGAGCTTTTTGACTTCAGGCGACTTTTTTGTCTAGTATGTGCTCCCCTATAACTTACACTACATACATTGTATTTCTGGCTTCCCATGGTGCTTTTCAGCCATGTATTTATATCACCAGGCAGAGGAGATGTAACAGACAGCTGTATGTATGCCTCAGGATGATATAGACACGTGGCTGAAACCTCAGAAAGGTAAAGCAATGTATTTAGTAAATGTTGCAGGATGTTATGTACAAGCTAATAAAATAAAAGTTTCCTAACGGTTGAACCTTTATAACTTAATCGCTTACAAAACCTTCTGGACAGGTTGGTAAATGGCTCAACCACCCTATTACTGCGCATGTTCCTCACAGAGAGACGGGAAACAGCAGATTGTGTCACCTCCAAATGAGCGAATGTTCCAACCAGCACTTTCCAGGGATAGATATATGTATATTATACATTGTACACCATACATGTCCCTCTAGCTTCTATATATGTAGCTATGAACCAGGTCCTATATCATGCATACAAGATCAGACAAACAATTATTCCTAGTCTACTGGATGCATCGCAAAACTGTGAAATCTGTTCCCATCAAAAATGATCTTATCAGCAAAATAAAACTAAATATATACATATACACACACACACACATACATACATATACACACGGGAAATATTTGCAGTAAGGGAGCTGGTGGAGACGCTGGAAACGTGACACTGGGTGAGCAGGACGCTGTATCACAGCCAATAGGACGATACAATGTGATGCTTGTAAATAGTTAGAAATCCTCAGGCTCTTACACACGTCATAATTCATTACTATATCAACACTAACTATAAATCAGACCAGAGGGCTTCACAGAAATGATGACATGTTACTCACTGTGCATTCCACCATCTCTGCTGCCATTATATGGAAATAAGGGGAGAGGCCAGATTGATAGATATGAGCTCTAATGATGTCATGTTTATACAGGGTAAAACCATCGCTCAGCAAGAGCAGCTTTGGAGTATGGAGCCCGATTGGCACAAAAACATTTGCGCAGGCAGAAGGGAGGAGGTGGGTGGTGTTAACATGTACCAGCCGAAATACTGACGAGGCGCACTAGCGTACCTCACCTTACTGACCAGTGTGGGTGGGACATTTCATTGTGCTGGGATGGTAAGAGCTCACCACAAAAAACAACAACATGCCCACCCCTACCACCGTCTGGGGCCCCTACCTAACTACCACAGGCTGTGGGAGCAGGGATAAGGAGCGCCCTCTGGAGTGTCCACTTTCCATCCTTGTGGTGCCAGTATAAAGGGGACACAATCGTGTTAATTGCCCCTACACAGCACTCTTCAATTCAGGGCTGCTAGCTTGTAGGACAACGTTTTGTTTTGTACCCCCTCCCAAGCCCTGCACGGACCATAATGAGGGGAGGGAAAGCAGAGAACAGGCTGTTACAATGTTTATGTTTAGTATTGTGTAGATAAAACGCTATGTATATAACTGTCTCTGTACATCCTCTATAACCAATATCCAACCCCCTCAACAAGTACACCCCCTGCTGGATGTCAGTGGTATCCTGTGCCCCACACTGACCTTTCTTATCAGGCGCGTCATCCTCATCATCTCCATCGTTCTCATCATCCATCCCGTCCTCCTCGTCCGCTTCATCTTCGTCATCGTCGTCGTCTTCCTCGTCCTCCTCCTCCTCCTCTTCCTGCGGATCAAGCTCTGGCTCACTTGCCGAGAGGGACGTGTCAGACATTGCAAATCAGTCCAGAGAGCAACACGTTACCTGCTCATTCTGACTGGACAGACAGGGAGCTGTGGACAGACACAAATATGGCATTATCTGTCTGATACTCTGATGAGTTTTACAAGAGGAAAAAAAACTACTAAACCCTGTAGTTACTAATAACATTCAGAACCAGAACTGTACAAGAGTCAGGAAGTGATCAGAACTGAAGATATCAGAGGTAAAGCTACAATTTAACATATTATCCTAGGTAGACTCCACTTCTGTCCTGTAAAGCTGGGTACACACTACAGAATTTTTCACCAACTTTTTATACCGATCGATTTTACATCCGATCAATGGTCCGATCGCTCGGTCCATGGACTGCATACACACAGCCTTGTTTAGGACGATAAAGAGTAGAGTGGACGTCCCATTAGCGACTTTTTACAGCCATGTTGTTGTGAGCTACGATTGTAATTTCGTACTCACTGTTGTGGATCGGTCGGAAGTATATACACACTACACAGCGGAAACGAGATTGGAACGAAAATATTAAACGGTACGACCAACCAAATGAGGCGACAATCGTCCATTTGGGCAGACTTTCGACCATCGTGTCACTACACACACTGACCCGACTTTTGAACGAGCGGTCATATGTCGGCTGATTTAGCCGATTATTGGACAAAAACCCTGTAGTGTGTACCCAGCTTAAGAAAGGACACTGCAGCATCCTCTCTGTACAGCTGATAACGAAGAATGATTTACACTTGTCTACACTGCGAGATCTGTCATGATATGGGAACCTTTATATATCAGTCTGTCAATGTTATAAGTAACTTGGGTCTGACATCTATACTGAGCTCTGTTCCAAAGGGATTGAAGTATAAACCAAATCTGTTTAACTTAGTGAGCTGCTACAGTTTTGTGTTAGGTTTAGTGTAAAGTGTCTCGTCACAAACACACAGTGTAGAATTTGTATTTCTGAGCGCATCCCACAGCCCATCAATTCACTAGGAATTAGTTACGTTACTGAGACATGGAGCAGAAAATTAATATGATGCATTTACTTCTCTGCAGAAACCAGGACCGAATAATGACCCTTCTTTATCTTGTGATTGCACATTGTTTTATACAAGTGGTGATGGATGACTGGGCGCTCTCTGACAATTGTATGACGTTACAGCTGAGAGGGAAGTGGCATTGGCCTGGCTGTCAGCATGGTTGGGAAGTGAAATTTGTGATTTATATTTTCACTTGTGTCCCCGAAACTGGAGGGAGCACATTGAATGTACAGGTGGAAGTAATTCCATAGAGCCATAGTATGCCACAGATTAGGTGGTAGCTCGATATAATCTCCAAGCCACCAGATCTGCCCAATCTGGACACACTCACATAGATGCCAACATAGATCCTGTTACTCTAGAATCAGGATCGGATCTGACCTTTAATATATCTGACCATGTATTTTATCTACCTCACTGCAATCTCCTGGCATGTTATTATCATCATCATCATTTATTTATATAGCGCCAACATATTCCGTACACCATAGTGACACAAAGAGGCCCCCTGCTGTGTATTTCAATACTTATCTAGTTAGGAATCATAGTGCATAGGAAAAGACCACAGAGGTCTTGTGGGTTCTGTATAATCTCCCTGAGTTTGCCTGGCTAACTCCAGCGACAGTGATCAGTTCATATAACTATATCTGTGTGCACCTATTTTCCAGTGGTACGGAAACTAAACTGTAAGCTCCACTGGGGAAGTAGCTGATTGGTCTAAATGAAGCTCTCTGTGCAGCTCTGCAAGGAGTATATATTATCACTATATAAAGTATAGAAATAATGATCATTTTTGTCACATATTGGCCAGATTACAAATATTATAAAGTTCAACAAATGCATTTGGATTCCACTCATGCAGAATACTTCTATATCAGTCCTGCCTATAGACAGAAGAGTATGGCTGAGAATTACATTTGTAATAAGAGGAGTGGAGAACATATAGACAGATCAGCCACAACATGAAAACCACCTGAATAATATTGTGTTGGTCCTCTTAGTGCCACCAAAACAGCTCTGACCCGTCAAGCATGGACAAGACCTATGAAGGTGTCAGAGAATCTGGTACTAAAGACTTTAGTTGCAAGGTGGGGTCTCAATGTTTCGGACTTGTTTTTCCAGCATATTCCACATATGCTCCATCAGATTGAGACTTGGGGAATTTGGAGACCAAGTCAACAACTTGAACTCTTTGTCATGTTCCTCAAGCCATTCCTGAACAATTGTTGCAGTGTGGCAGAGCGCATTATCCTGCTGAAAGAGACCACTGCCATCAGGTAATACCGCTGCCATGAAGGGATGTACTTGGTCTGTAACAATGTTTAGGTAGGTGGTACGTGTCAAAGTAACATCCACAAGAATGCCAGTACCAAGGTTTCCCAGCAGAACATTGCCCAGAGCATCACACTGCCTCCGCCAGCTTGTCTTCTTCCCATAGTGCATCCTGGTGCCATCTCTTTCCTAAGTAAATGACGCACACATAACCAGCCGTCCACAAGATGTAAAAGGAAACATGATTCATCAGACCAGGCCACCTTCTTCCATTATTCTATGGTCCAGTTCTGGTGCTCACGTCCCCATTTCGGCAGTAGACAGGTCTCCAGCTACACAGCAAGCTGCAATGTACTATGTGTTCTGACACCTTTCTATCATAGCCTGCATTCACTTTTTCAGCAATTTGCGCTACAGCATCTCTTTTTTGGGATTGGACGAGACGGGCTAGCCTTCACTCCCAACGCGCATCAATGAGCTTTGGGCTCCATGTCCCTGTTACTGGTTCACTGGTTGTCCTTCCTTGGACCACTTTTGATAGGTACTAACCACTGCATACCGGAAACACCCCACAAGACCTGCTGATTTGGAGATGCTCTGAATCACAATTTGTGACCTAACCCTAACCCCAACATGTACCATTGTAGCAGATAATCAATGTTATCCACTTTACTTGTCAGTGGTTTTAATGTTGTGGCTGATCGGTGTAGTTAAGAACGTCAGTGCACAAATGTATAGTACACATAGAACCGAGTGTTATACAATTACATGTCAACATAAATCCTCATCACTCCTGTCGATCTCAGCCCATGCCAACTCTCCAAGAAATATACAAGAGTCTGACAACAAGAAAACAATCATTCCTGGTTCCATTTAATGTCACTGTCCTTATAGAGCATCTGAATACCTAGATGAGCCACATGCACATCCAGAGACCATTCCCTCAGTACAGTGTCCCAATATTTATAGAGACAGACACATACACACTGATCCATCACCCACTATACACACACACAGGGTCCCATACACACTGATCCATCATCCACTATACACACACACAGGGTCCCATACACACTGATCCATCACCCACTATACACACACACAGGGTCCCATTAACACTGATCCATTACCCACTACACACACACACAGGGTCCCATACACACTGATCCATTACCCACTACACATACACAGGGTCCCATACACACTGATCCATTACCCACTACACATACACAGGGTCCCATACACACTGATCCATCACTGACTATACACACACAGGGTCCCATACACACTGATCCATCACTGACTTTACACACACAGGGTCCCATACACACTGATCCATCACTGACTATACACACACAGGGTCCCATACACACTGATCCATCACCCGCTATACACACATACAGGGTCCCATACACACTGATCCATCACTCACTATACACACACAGGGTCCCATACACACTGATCCATCACCCACAGGGTCCCATACACACTGATCCATCACCCACAGGGTCCCATACACACTGATCCATCACCCACTATACACACAGAGGGTCCCATACACACTGATCCATTACCCACTACACACACACAGGGTCCCATACACACTGATCCATTACCCACTACACACACACACACAGGGTCCCATACACACTGATCCATCACTCACTATACACACACAGGGTCCCATACACACTGATCCATCACCCACTATACACACACAGGGTCCCATACACACTGATCCATCACCCGCTATACACACACACAGGGTCCCATACACACTGATCCATCACCCGCTATACACACACACAGGGTCCCATACACACTGATCCATCACCCGCTATACACACACACACAGGGTCCCATACACACTGATCCATCACCCACTATATACACACACACACACACACAGAGGGTCCCATACACACTGATCCATCACCCACTATATACACACACACACACACACACACACACACACACACAGAGGGTCCCATACACACTGATCCATCACCCACTATACACATACAGGGTCCCATACACACTGATCCATCACCCACAGGGTCCCATACACACTGATCCATCACCCACAGGGTCCCATACACACTGATCCATAACCCACTATACACACACACAGGATCCCATACACACTGATCCATCACCCACTATACACACACACAGGATCCCATACACACTGATCCATCACCCACTATACACACACACAGGATCCCATACACACTGATCCATCACCCACTATACACACACACAGGGTCCCATACACACTGATCCATCACCCACTATATACACACACAGGGTCCCATACACACTGATCCATCACCCACTATATACACACACAGGGTCCCATACACACTGATCCATCACCCACTATATACACACACAGGGTCCCATACACACTGATCCATCACCCACTATATGCACACACAGGGTCCCATACACACTGATCCATCACCCACTATATGCACACACAGGGTCCCATAAACACTGATCCATCACCCACTATACACAAACAGGGTCCCATACACACTGATCCATCACCCACTATACACACACAGGGTCCCATACACACTGATCCATCACCCACTATACACACACAGGGTCCCATACACACTGATCCATCACCCGCTATACACACACACACTGGGTCCCATACACACTGATCCATCACCCGCTATACACACACACAGGGTCCCATACACACTGATCCATCACCCACTATTTACACACACAGGGTCCCATACACACTGATCCATCACCCTCTATACACACACAGGTTACCATACACACTGATCCATCACCCACTATACACACACAAGGTCCCATACACTGATCCATCACCAACAGGGTCCCATACACACTGATCCATCACCCACAGGGTCCCATACACACTGATCCATCACTGACTATACACACACAGGGTCCCATACACACTGATCCTTCACCCACAGGATCCCATACACACTGATCCATCACCCACAGGGTCCCATACACACTGATCCATCACCCACAGGGTCCCATACACACTGATCCATCACCCACAGGGTCCCATACACACTGATTCATCACCCACAGGGTCCCATACACACTGATCCATCACCCAGAGGGTCCCACACACACTGATCCATCACCCAGAGGGTTCCACACACACTGATCCATCACCCAGAGAGGTCCCATACACACTGATCCATCACCCAGAGGGTCCCATACACACTGATCCATCACCCAGAGGGTCCCATACACACTGATCCATCACCCAGAGGGTCCCATACACACTGATCCATCACCCAGAGGGTCCCATACACACTGATCCATCACCCAGAGGGTCCCATACACACTGATCCATCACCCAGAGGGTCCCATACACACTGATCCATCACACACAGGGTCCCATACACACTGATCCATCACCCACATGGTTTCATACACACTGACCCAGTCTACACCTCTCAGACCCATGGATGTAACAGACACAGTGTAACATGTATATATTACACACGTGTGTAACTGTGAGGTAAACACCCCCACACCGGCACCTATGGGCAGTGTACACACTCAGAGCCGGGGGTGCTCGGCCACACTACACTCACATACACGCACTCACCTCACACGACGCACAGCTCGGACCTGTCCCCTCCCCGGGGCCTCTCTCTCTGTCTCCGGTCTACCCTGTTCCGGCCTCTCCGAGTCTCCCCCGCCTCCGCTCAGTCCCTGCAGGCCCGTCCGCCCAGCGCCGCCCCGCCGGGAACATGGGAAGCACGACACAACGTTCCGCCCGGAAAGAAAGGTTCCGCCTCATGGGACTAACAGCGCAGAGCCCTCAACAAGCTGGTGGTATCTGTAACTGATAATATCAATATCTGATAGTATCAATAGCTGGTAATATGTTATCATATATCAAGTAGTATCTGCTGTTCTCAGGACATCTGTCACCCACATTGGCTCATTCTTGTCACTGACACAACATAGCAGTGAGGACTGTTATAGACACAGCTGCCATGTATGACAACTGTATGTCCTTCTGTATGTTACAAAGGATTTCACAGATGAAAAGCTGTTCCAAAGATCATCATGGTGTTTGCTTACTACTGTGCCAGAGAAATGTGGTAATATTGGGTTAAGTAAGGGGCCCATCCATGGTCCCACACAGTACCCCACATTTGCCATATCAGGCTATTATTGGGAACTGGCACTTGTATTGGATAAGGAACAGTATGTGCTGTCCATCTCTGTGCCAGCCCCCACAGTCTAGTTGATCGTAGGGTGGTAAACCGGAATAACACCGTCCCTGGACCATAATATGGGTCTTCCTATGGCTCTGATTGGTATTTTAGATCACATTCATCAACTACAAGATATGAGTCAATCCTTTCACTAACACCACAAACCCAATGGATTTCATCAAACTCTGATTGTTTCGCAATGGTTCCCAGCCACCGAACCACTGTGCCAGGTCACAGTTTTGATTATTCAAGAGACCAGTGTAGATTTATAACAAGTGTTTTTGGGTAAGTGGGGAATAATTAATATTTATTTCAGATACGCTTGGGGGTATATGTCACCATAGAGTAATTGCTGATGACAAAAATGTTAACTATTATCCCTTTGGTTTTCAAATATACTCATATTTAAGGATGGTTATGGTTTTGTTGTGACACATTTATATGTCACAACAAAATAGTCATGTCAACTGTCAGCAGGTATAGCCCAACACCACAAAGATCAAATCACCTCTCTGTTGTTTCATACTCATCCTCGCTGTAACTTCTATATAACACAGCAAAAGACTAAATACAAAATATTACATATATTATAGAAAGAGCACCTATACCATGAAATTGGTCAATATAAAAATCATGTACATCAGGAGATATTATCCAAAATGATCACAAGCGACAAGTGAACGTTAATTGGTGTTAAAACTATTCTATACTGTTAGTGAATTAGAATAAAACTTGTGGTCTCTGTTACAGATTATGGTGAGCTTTTACCAGCATGTTACATCCCCTGCAAATAATTATTATTCCATAAACATTATTAACCATATATGTGTACCTGACATAGACTTTCCATGGTAAGAAACTGGCTAAGCATGCTGGGACTTGTAGTGCCAAAGCAGTTGGAGAATCAGAGACTCTCCCTTGTCTGCACATTTCACCTAGTTTTATTGAGACATGGAGAAATCTACAATAGTACGAAAACATCCAGCAAATGACCCCCTGCAACTTAAAATTCAAATGTTGCCACATATGGTAACGTAATAATAAAATACAAATCCATGGCCCTAACTCGCTTTAACCACACTGGCATGTAATAACAGCGATTGTATTTAACAATAAATCCAGGCGCCAACATGAGGACCATAACAAAGCAACAGGGTGTGCCAAGATGGCGCCGAGGCGCTTCCGGCCGTTACACAACAGCCAGGTCAGAGAGACGATTAAGATCATTATCAACTTCCTGTAACAGTACAAATCACAGGCCGTCCTGGGGAAACCGCCTCCGCGCATGCGTAAAACCGCGAACAAAGAAGTGCAAATTGCGCATGTGCGAAAGAAACAGACGCGTTGCCGTGGTTACTGGAGAAGCCGCGCAGGCTCTGGAGCGGCTGTGTCGTGTTTCCATAGTAACAGGTCAGAGTGACTGACAGACGGTGCAAGATGGACGGTGCCCCGGTGCTGCTGCATGGAGAAGCTGAGGGCATGATCCAGGGTCTGCAGACCTTCCCCCTACGGGACACCGGCTCAGGAGGGTGAGATGCTGGGGACTGGGTAGCACATGATGGAAGCCAGGAGACTCAGTGACTAATATAAATCCTACCTGTGACTGAGTCCTCCTGTGTTCTGCTTGTCCCACTTATTCTACAGCTGCAAGTACTGTTTATTCATCCTCTCCATGTGTTCTGCTTGTCCCACTTATTCTACAGCTGCAAGTACTGTTTATTCATCCTCTCCATGTGTTCTGCTTGTCCCACTTATTCTACAGCTGCAAGTACTGTTTATTCATCCTCTCCATGTGTTCTGCTTGTCCCACTTATTCTACAGCTGCAAGTACTGTTTATTCATCCTCTCCATGTGTTCTGCTTGTCCCACTTATTCTACAGCTGCAAGTACTGTTTATTCATCCTCTCCATGTGTTCTGCTTGTCCCACTTATTCTACAGCTGCAAGTACTTTTTATTCATCCTCTCCATGTGTTCTGCTTGTCCCACTTATTCTACAGCTGCAAGTACTGTTTATTCATCCTCTCCATGTGTTCTGCTTTTCCTACTTATTTCACAGCTGCAATTTCTGAGTTTATATATTGAGATATAGTTATATACATGCTGGTGTTTCTCCATTTGTGAATGCTGCCTCTAAATAGGGATCATTGATCCCTATGGTAAATACACTGCCAGCTCACAAAATTGACACTTTTTCTGATCAAAAACACAACAAAACCTATCCAGGAAGTTCTGGTTGAACTGTCTGATGAAGGCGTAGACTCAAGCATTTCGGAAGGTGTCATGTTTGCATTTATACTGTGCTTACTATAGGGATTAATAATACCTCTTGTTACAGGCGTTTAAGATATGTTTATGTATTGAATCTGTCAGTGGCAGGCAACGCAGTGTATACTCTTGGCTAAACGCCAGTGTGTAAGTACCATACATATTTACTGCAATTGGAGAATAAGTGTAAAAATCAGCGTAGTATCAGTGTGGGAGGACTTGGCTTAGCCATTTGCAAAAGTTTCCATTAACAAAATCACAAATGTACAGGGAAGACTTGATAGATCACAAGATTTACATTGCCCCAATTATTATTAAATAACAGATGATCCGCGAGAAGGGCAGAAACATCATCCGTTGCAGCTGTAAAATAAACACACTTTATATGTTATAATTATTCTGATGGGGATCAATCACTGCAAAATTTTATTAACCTTTAACTAAATTATAATGAATACAAATTAAACAAAGTTGGTTAGTTGGTTATGAAAGCTGATGGCGGCCATCTCTTTTTTTTTATATATGTTTAATAAACTAAAAAGAGGGTTAGATCCCAATCTCCATGGTGGTTAGGGCTCGGCTGATATGACATATATATTTATTTATTTTTTAAAAAAACTCTTTTACCACATTTCTTACTTTATCTCTTTGCTAGTTTGTTTGTTTGTTTTTTAACTCTTCCAATTGTCAGTGTTATTTTTTTTTTACTTCAATTGTCCAAAAATTAATTAGAATCTCCATTAGGACCCTGTTAAAGTTTTACGCAAGTGGTGTCTGGTATTTATTGTTAACAGTACTATTGTTGGATTGTAAAATATTAATCTCGATTTGTTTTTCTTATAAAGTTCCCATCATAACCTACACTGAAACCTGTTTATGTGATTCCCTATAAGTTCTATAGATGAAAGTTTAGAAACTGTGATAAGAGCTGAGATTATATCTCAGGAGATATCACATCCTGAGCACTAAGGTTTGTAACACGTCGCCACAATACCAGAAATCATGAATAAGTTACCGCTTTCATATGGTCTCCATATTTATGGCAGAGGACAGTAAATGACACGTGTGACATGTTATGTTGTCTCCTGCCAGGTGGTTTAAGCAGCATGAGTACATTGAGAAGCTGAACATGCAGGCTATCCTCAATGCATCTGCGGGACAGGAGGAGATCATCAAAGATTTGCTGCTCACCCACGGGAAGGTAATACTGGCAGAATACGCCCCCCTCCTGCACATGTCATGTCCTCATCCAGGGAGAATGGGTCATAGTGACATCTCCACTGTATGAAGTACAGCAGGACCCAAACCGAGGATTTATTCCCAAACCTCACTTCAAGATATTCCCAGACACAACCAAACGAGAGGCCTGGTTAAGGACACGCAAATGCCACCAATGTGTCTTTATCATCTCTGTTTTCCATTCATATTATATTAATAATAATTTATTATAGTTATTTTCTAGTTTTTAGTGCATAGAATGTTAAGAAGTGGAAAGAGCGGCTTTATGTATGGGCAGTAATGTGGTACAGTGGTTAGCATTGCTGCCTAACAGTGTCAGGCTTATGGGCTCTAGTCCGACCATCTGTGTGGAGTTTGTATGTTCTCCCCATGTTTGTGACAGTTTCTCTTGTTTCCTCTCATTCCAGGGTAATTGGCTGATGATAAAATAGCCCCTAGTTTGTGTGTATGTGTAATGGGGTATATAGATTGCAAGCTCCAGTGGGGCAGGTACTTTTGTGAATTGTTAAATATCCTCTGTAAAGAAGAGTTATAATTATGGATATAAGGGGGTTTTCTGAGTAAAACACCCTCCATTACCCCTGTATTGTATTATGCTACCAAAAATAAACAAAGCAATGCTCACTACTCTGTAATACTTCCATTATCCATCCTCCTTGAAAGGGTGTTAACAATGTTGGTTAATAATACTAATTCATACTTTTTAGGTACTTCACAATTTATTGAATGCTTAAGTGATATCCATAACAACAGACCTCCTATATACATCAATTCCCCATGATTAGGGCATATGGCAGATTAGTTAAGGACAAGAATTTGTACAATTGAGCAATAACATTTTTGTCTTCAATTATTGAATATTGTTCTGAAAATGCATTCTTATTTGATTATACGTTTTCTGGTGGAATGACGATGGGGTCTCATGTCGCCCTGCCCCATATTCAGATATATTCATGTTGTCGCTATAGTGATGATTTGTTTTGCAGAGGGGGTCAGGCACACTCTCGTTGAGTTCCACACATACTTAAATTCTGTATTGTTAAATTTGTTATATATATTTTATTTATTTTTAAAGATTTTATTTTTGCAAGAGTCAACAGAGAGTAACATTCTGTACAGCAATGTGTTACAGACAGCTGGAGAATATACAGGCATTAAAACATACAGCGACTTATTAGGAAAGAATATGAGTAAAGGAGTTGACCTGATTTTTCAATAAAGGAAGAAAGAAGAAACTTCAAAGAGAGAAGTTAGACAGAAGAGAGTGAACAGGGGAGGCAGGGTGGCGGCCGCCTGAGAATAAAAGAAAGGAAGGAGTGGAGTAGAATCTGGAAAAAAGAGGAGAAGAGATGGGAAGGATGACATAGGGAAAGGAAGGAAGGACCCAGATGGAGCGATGCTGTAGGATCACGTGATGAAAGGAATTTGGATTTGGAAGAATGAGGTCCATGGTGCCTTGTTAAATGATTTAGAGGTATTGTGGATGGTATATATCGTATTCCATTCGATAAGTGTACCATATTCTGCCGATAATTATCTGCAGAGTTGGTGCGATGGGCTGCTTCCAGTCTGTGGCAATTTGACATAGGGCAGCAGAGACTATGTGGCAAAACATCTTCATTTGATGTCTGGCAGCCGATGGAATCCCAAGAGGGAGGAGGAAAAACCTGGGAGAGTAGGAGAGTCGGGTATGTCAAGGTGCAGTAGCTGTGAAGCAAAGTCCCGAAGTTCCTTCCAGAAAGGGGTACGTTTGGGACATTGCCACCAGATATGGAGGAAGGACCCTTCAGTCCTACAACCCCTCCAACATGTGCTAGATGATAGTTTTTAAGCATTTTCTTTCAATTTAACACATATTGAACTGGAGGCTGTGTTAGTTCTTATTTCCTCCCAGTCTTCATTGTCTAGTGGTCCTCCCAGGTCCCTCTCCCGGGTCCCCCACCCAGGTCCCTCGCCCCAGGTCCCTCTCCCAGGTCCCCTCCCGGGTCCCTCTCCCGGGTCCCTCTCCCGGGTCCCTCTCCCGGGTCTCTCTCCCGGGTCTCTCTCCCGGGTCTCTCTCCCGGGTCTCTCTCCCGGGTCCCTCTCCCAGGTCCCTCGCCCCAGGTCCCTCTCCCGGGTCTCTCTCCCAGGTCCCTCTCCCGGGTCTCTCTCCCGGGTCCCTCTCCCAGGTCTCTCTCCCAGGTCTCTCTCCCAGGTCTCTCTCCCAGGTCCCTCTCCCGGGTCCCTCTCCCGGGTCTCTCTCCCAGGTCCCTCTCCCGGGTCCCTCTCCCGGGTCTCTCTCCCAGGTCTCTCTCCCAGGTCTCTCTCCCGGGTCTCTCTCCCGGGTCCCTCTCCCAGGTCTCTCTCCCAGGTCTCTCTCCCAGGTCCCTCTCCCAGGTCCCTCTCCCAGGTCCCTCTCCCGGGTCTCTCTCCCAGGTCCCTCTCCCAGGTCCCTCTCCCAGGTCCCTCTCCCGGGTCTCTCTCCCAGGTCCCTCTCCCGGGTCTCTCTCCCAGGTCCCTCTCCCAGGTCCCTCTCCCAGGTCCCTCTCCCGGGTCTCTCTCCCAGGTCTCTCTCCCAGGTCCCTCTCCCGGGTCCCTCTCCCGGGTCTCTCTCCCAGGTCTCTCTCCCGGGTCCCTCTCCCAGGTCCCTCTCCCGGGTCCCTCTCCTGGGTCTCTCTCCCGGGTCCCTCCCCCCAGGTCCCTCGCCAAGGTCTCTCTCCCAGGTCTCTCTCCCGGGTCCCTCTCCCAGGTCCCTCTCCCGGGTCTCTCTCCCGGGTCTCTCTCCCAGGTCTCTCTCCCAGGTCTCTCTCCCAGGTCCCTCGCCCCAGGTCCCTCTCCCAGGTCTCTCTCCCGGGTCCCTCTCCCGGGTCCCTCTCCCAACCCCTCTCATGAGAATCTCGGTCATCTGAATCGGGGACTCAGAGTTCCCAGTATAATAAAGAAATGAGACCTTTGGTAGAAGACCGCCGGAGAGAAAGCGATTCCAAAAAGGCCAACGGTCTACTATCTAAAGTTAATTTAGTGGTAAAATTTCTCAATTGTAGGTATTGGAAAAAGTATGTGTTTGTAGTATTAAGCTTTGTTTTTAAATCATGTGAGAGAAATGAAATGTCTCTAAAAAAACAAAACATACTGGTAGGTTAATTGGCTGCTAACAAAGTGTGTGTCTGTGTCTGTGTGTGTCTGTGTGTGTGTGTGTGTGTGTGTCTGTGTCTGTGTGTGTGTGTGTGTGTGTCTGTGTGTGTTAGGGAATTTAGACTGTAAGCTCCAATGGGGCAGGGACTGATGTGTGTTCTCTGTACAGCGCTGCGGAATTAGTGTCGCTATATAAATAAATGATGATGATGATGAATGTATTTGGTAATATCGTTGAGGTAGCGTATATATCTTTCCGCTTCCAATATTCAAAGAATGGAAAATTTGGTATATTTTTATGTGTTATATAGTAGTTGTACTGCTACAAATGGTTCCCCACCTACTGAATAGTCATGAAGTAATTATTGCGTTTGATCTTGAAGCTCTGGTTTTTCTCCTTGGTGTTATCTGACGAGTGTTCCATGGAAAGGGAAGACAAAAACATAGTGTACTGGCAAAACAAGTGGGTAATCCATTATATACTTGGGTAGAAAGAATATTCTAGTGACTAACATATGAGAGATAGGTGATCATGCGTGTTTGGAGGCACAAACATGTTTCACCAGTCTCCGGTTTCCTCAGCAGGAAGATGGCTGCAATACGGCTTCTAAGAGCGTTTTATTATCCTCACATATATTCTATTTCTATTGGTTGCTGTAGCATTGGTTCTGATTTGTCATCTGGGAGTCATGTGATAGACTTACTGTCTGTTTTGATGATTTTGATAGGCTCATGTGTATGTCTATTAGTGTGCCTGGGCCTCATTAATATATACAGTTAGTTAAAATAACTGGGGATGCTGGTGGCATAAAAGGATGTATAAGAAAAGCTACAAACTGACTTCGTTGAATGCACTCGTCAGATATCACTACTGAGGACTACCACATAGGATTACTGCTCTGGATAGATACACTCTGACAGTACGTCCTTTAGTGTATTGGCCACAAGAGTGGATAAAATAAAGACCTGGAGGTGTAGAGTTACAAACGTTTCTACAAAGGAAAATTGGAGGTGTTGCCTATAACAACCAATTAGATTCTATTATTTATCTAGAAAGTGATAACTAGACTCTGGCTGGTTGCTATGGGCAGCATTCATTTAATATGTCATTTATTGACAGATTTATGGATATAGATTTAATAGAAATGCTGTTGATGCTTCACTTTTTCAAAGTTTTCATGACTTTATACCTTAGCTGGAACTGAAATGTGAAAGTAAAAATCAACAAACTAACGTCTTAATATAACTGCAAAATGCTCACACAACTTCAAATGTAAGTTTTAACTTTATAATGCAGTCATAGTATGTTAAGGCAGCAATACCCTGAACAAATCCAGTGTGTGTGTTTACATAAATAACTGGTATTTTCCCTTGGGTTTTTTTTATGCTGCTATTAATAATTTATGATTCTGGACTACCATAGCAACCACAGTCACATGGCACATGATGTAGAGAAGTCCTTCTTCTCTCCCCTCTGCCATCACATGACATGCTGAGAGCTGTGAGCCTGTGTCTGGCAGCCATTTTTGTCTGCCAATCAGAGAGCTTTTGAAAAGGATATATTGATTTCTAGGAGGATAGCTAAGAAAAATTACTATAAGATGATCCATAAAATGTACTCCTTTGTTATTTAAATGAAAATAAATATAAATCTTCTTTGTGGAATTGTTGCTTTAAGACTTATGCTAATTATACAATGCAAAAATTACGGTATATAGTATGCCATCCATCCATATCAATCTGTGGTCACCAGATAGTTGCACTGTGCAGTGTTCACAGTCTCTCTCCCTCCCTCTCTCTCTCAGATTCCCACTTTAATCCGCCAGTTGATCAGTGTGGAGATCTGGAAGCTGAAAGTTTTCCCTGTGTTATGTCAGCTCCAGGACTTCCAGCCCAGAAGCACCTTCCCCCTGTACATGGTGGTAAGTGCAGAGATGTAGGGACATGCTCAGCAGTACATAGCCAGCATGTAACAAGCATGTAACCAGCATGGCAGGATTAGTATATGGTTACTAAATGATTTGTTTCCTACAGATACATCATGAAGCCACGGTCATTAATCTCCTAGAAACAATCTTCTATCATAAGGTGAGAGACACAGTCTGAGCTGTATAACGTAGTGTTGGCTGCGGTGTTACTTGTGTCATGTCCGTGGGAAGAGACTTTTCATCTTTCAGTGTTCTCTATATTCCTACACTGTACAGGAAACAAGCGTCTGTCAGTATTTTATTTATCTGCTCCCTGATCTCCCAACACCATACTGGGAATGAGTCTCTAGGAAGCCAATGTCACTCAGTATTCACATAGTGTATAGTATGGTACAAAGTACAGTGTATACTACAGTGTAGTGTATAGTATGGTATAGTATATAGTGTACAGTGTATAGTATGGTGTAGTGTATAGTATGGTATAGTATATAGTGTACAGTGTATAGTATGGTGTAGTGTACAGTGTATAGTATGGTATAGTGTATGGTATAGTGTACAGTGTATAGTATGGTATAGTGTATAGTATGGTGTAGTGTATAGTATGGTGTAGTGTATAGTATGGTGTAGTGTACAGTGTATAGTATGGTATAGTGTATGGTATAGTGTACAGTGTATAGTATGATTTAGTGTATAGTATGGTATAGTGTACAGTGTATGGTATGGTGAATGGTATAGTATAGTATGGTGTAGTGTATAGTATGGTATAGTGTATAGTGTACGGTGTATAGTATGGTGTAGTGTATAGTGTACAGTGTATAGTATGGTGTAGTGTATAGTATGGTATAGTGTACAGTGTATAGTATGATTTAGTGTATAGTATGGTATAGTGTACAGTGTATAGTATGATATAGTGTATAGTATGGTATAGTGTACAGTGTATAGTATGGTATAGTGTATGGTATAGTATATAGTGTACGGTGTATAGTATGGTATAGTATATAGTGTACGGTGTATAGTATGATGTATAGTATGGTCTATTGTACGGTGTATAGTATGGTATAGTATATAGTGTACAGTGTATAGTATGGTACAGTGTATAGTATGGTATAGTGTACAGTGTATAGTATGGTATAGTGTATGGTATAGTATATAGTGTACAGTGTACAGTGTATAGTATGGTATAGTGTACGGTGTATAGTATGGTATAGTGTATGGTATAGTATATAGTGTACAGTGTATAGTATGGTATAGTGTATAGTGTACGGTGTATAGTATGATGTATAGTGTACGATGTATAGTATGGTATAGTATATAGTGTACAGTGTATAGTATGGTACAGTGTATAGTGTACGGTGTATAGTATGGTGTATGGTATAGTGTATAGTATGGTGTAGTGTATAATGTACATGGTATAGTGTACAGTGTATAGTATGGTATAGTGTACAGTGTATAGTATGGTGTAGTGTATAGTATATAGTGTATAGTATGGTGTAGTGTATAGTGTATGGTATAGTGTATGGTATAGTATATAGTGTACAGTATGGTATAGTGTATAGTATGGTATAGTGTACGGTGTATAGTATGGTGTATGGTATAGTGTATAGTATGGTGTAGTGTATAATGTACATGGTATAGTGTACGGTGTACAGTGTATAGTATGGTATAGGGTATAGCATGGTGTAGTGTATAGTGTACAGTGTATAGTATGGTACGGTGTATAGTATGGTATAGTATATAGTGTACAGTGTATAGTATGGTGTAGTGTATAGTGTATAGTATGGTACAATGTACGGTGTAGTGCACGGTGTATTGTATTATATATAGAACCGCCACTTAAAAAAACATTTCAGTTTTTCTCCTAAACTACTGCTCGGTTTAGCCTCATAAATGACTTAAATGAATAATGAGAGTGAGGGGACATCAGGACTGTCTGTATTACATTTAGAAATTGTGTGTGTTAAACTGGAAGTGCAAAACAGGACCCATTAAAAGTATAAGACAGGACCCTCACACCAGCTGTTCTTCCCCAAGTGGTGAGCAGGGATCTCTCTGCTGCCTTTATCTCATTATAATAATAATAATAATAGGACAGCTCGGTGCATGGGTGAGACTGCGCTGTACAGGGAGCGCCAACACTCTGCCCAACTCCCCCTCGGCCTGCGGAAACCTGGAGGCGCACAGAGGGCCCACGACGGGCCCTAAACTGCTCTGCACAACACATTGGACGTAGGAAGTACAGTAATAAGTAATAAAAAGTCATAAAAGCCGGATTTCTCCTGATTAAACACTTTCTATATTTAGATGTGGTAATAACAGCTCCTTCTACTCGCTGTATTAGGTACCGTTCCCTCTCTGAATAGTGTAAACCTCATAGGCTTTTATTGTATACACAGACTGGATTTATTTCCTCATACAAGGAGCTGTGTAGTCTGGCGTCCACGGGGCCTCTATATTTACATTCATCATTACACTGTGAAAGCCTTATTATATATGTAATGGGCGACAGTCCTGAAAACTGGTGCGCAGGTAGCTGCACAAACAGGTGCTGTAACCATAGCAACCAATATGAAATGTCTCTGTATGAGAAAGATGACAGAAACTGATTGCCTGATATGGGTTACAGCTCCTTTGTTGCAGTGCCTGGTGCAGTCTGCACTAGTTTCCAGAAATGTCCTCCATAGTGGACTTGTTGTTACAACATTGTACTAGTCCGTTATATAACGTCAGTCGCTTGTTATTGCTGTCCAGTGTCTGCGATTTCCTGGTAGATCCACGGACAGTCTGTGGAAATGACAAGACAGACTGAGCAGTATCTGGTAAACAACGATGGCTCCTATCATGGGAATCTTGGAGGGGACTTAAATACTTTCAGACTTACTTAATGCTTTTAACACAGTAGTTCCTCAGATTTGTATTTGTTATTCTGAAGCTGTTTGCAGTGTGTTCCTCCATCCACTGTGAACTACTAGTCCCAGCATGACCAGCCAGTGACTAGAAAGCTTCAGGTTATCCAGGATTGATCCCAGCAGATCCCAATGACAAGGTGACGCTTTCTCTTTGTGTATTAGGAAGTCTGCGAGTCCACGGAGGATGTGGTCCTGGATCTCATAGATTACTGTCACCGGAAACTGATCATGTTGGTGTCTCGGAGCGGTGCCGGAATTCCCAGCCAGGATAGAGTGCTGCCGAGTGCAGCCAACGAGACCTCATCCCTAGAGGTACGGGATTACCTGGGGCCGGGGGAGAACAATGCTCTTATTGTAGAACAACCAGCTGTATACAGTCTCCAATATCTTATTTCTGTGCATTGCTTGTAGCTTGTTACTCTGTGCTGTACAGTTATTCACAGCATATCCATGGCAGGACTGTACCTCTAACCTATAGTATAACCCTTCCAAGGACCCATCCACTTCTAGTGGGATATCTGTATTTCGGCCTCGCTGCCCTAAACTAAAACAGAAACATTATTATGATTGAAGATGTTTTACAATGACTTGATGTTTGTGAATGTGGAGAATAGTGATTTATTATTCAATAATGTTATTAACAACATTTTATTACTTGTGGCCCTTTATGTTTGTAAAGAATCCTGTGCCCTTTACTGCGGTATCATAAATCATTATATTCTAGATTAGGGACTGGGATATAACAGACATGCAGTAAGTCAGTGAGTGGATACAAATGTGATAACTCTCCCTGTGACCCAGACTAGATTGTTAGCTCACATTGCAGGGAAAGTCTGCCTGACACATTCTGTGTACAGTGCTGCATACGATATATATGTGTAATGTCCGCTCCCCCAGATCGTAGCTCTCCCCGTTATTCTCACATCCGCAGGAGTTAAAGCAACAGGCGGAGGCCTTGGAGTTTGACATCGCAGTGAAGTGTTTATCAGTCTTACGTTACATCACAGACCACACAGACAGGTCAGTGATCCAGGGGATTCTGCGCCTGACGTAGGCGGCTGATCTCTGTGAGTCTAACACATATTGTACATATACAGCCTCCCGCTCAGTGTCACCACACGACTGCTGAATACCCACAACGTGCCCTGTATCCTGGTGGAGCTACTACACAACTGCCCCTGGAGCCGCCGAATCAGAGGTATAGACAGACTGTAACTGCAGGGGAGATGGATATATGGTGATATATATATATATATATATATATCTCATATAGCGATATAGATAAAGAACATCTCTCAGACATACTGTTTTATTACACAGTATAGAAGGTACCTTACGTTCCTGCATCCTGTAGGTCAGCTGCAGAAGTACGAGAGCGGCCGCTGGGTCCCTGTGCCGGCTGAGGACCAGCAGAAGATGACGAAGCTGGACGGTCAGGTCTGGATCTCTCTCTATAATCTTCTGCTGAAGCCGGAATGTCAGGAGAAGTACAACATTAACAACTTCATTAAAGGGCAACTTGTGAAGGTAGTGTATCCTGATGGAGGTGATGTGTGCTCTGCTGTTCCTTCTCCTCTATATGAATGTTATTATATTGTGTATTATGTATGTTATGTCTGTATTATTATTTAGCGCCAATATTTTTTTTAGCTCCGTTCTTTCCTCACTGAAGTCCTTGTCGACCAACTACCAAATTTAGTGGAACTGCAGCGGTTTCTCAGCCATTTGTCTGTGAGCGAACCGGCGCCACCCAAGAAGGGGCTCATCTTGGAGCAGGTACGGCAATGGCGCATTCATCACTGGTGCTGCGTTTAACAGGTGTCCTAATGTAGAGCGGTAAGTTTACCTATAAGCCAAACCAAATACCTTGGTGACAGAGCAGTGTCCCTTGCTTTGGTAGAATGATCATTTTGAGCAGACGACAGACCATTTATGGTGCTGGTTTGGTGGACAATGAACAGATTAGCCAGATCTGCCTGTGTGTGGACAGATTTGGTGAGTGGGAATTACCAGGAAGATGGGCAGAGACACGACATGGAAACCTGGGCTCACAAAGCAGCAGGAGGTAGGACTGGGACACGTGAGGAATGTGACTCCTTATATACAGGCAGCAAATGGCTGAGATCTCCCATACACAGGAATAATCACCACCTAAAGAGAACGATGCAATAGGTCGTATGTACCAAGTTGCGCTATTTTGCTTACAGCGCATCTTCCTGTCTCTCCCCCATCTGCCAGGTTCCGGAGGTGTGGGACGCCATTATCAGAGAGAATTCTGGGAAATGGAAGGCAATAGCGAAGCACCAAGTGAAAACTGCTTTCTCCCCCAGTGAGGAAGATTTGCATTACCAGGCACAGAGGTCAGTCACATACAGATAGCTTCCCAGTATATAGTCGACCTGCCGATCCACGCTAACCTGTGTCCGCCAACAGATGGGCACAGACCTATAACATGGACGTCATGGAAACGCTGGTGCCGGATAAACCCAAATGTGGCTCATGTGGGGCCGAAGCCAGCAAGCGTTGCTCCAGGTGTCAGGGCGAGTGGTACTGCGACAGGTGAGTGCTGAGTGTGGGTGCAGCATACATGGATGGGTCCACTTGTTATGGTCTCTATATACGATCCTATTACACAGATCCATTGCATTTCTTATTATTGTGTCACAGCATCATTACTGGTAACAGTCTGTTTCTAGGGTCTATACACCGTGTTGTATTCAGTCGTCAACAGTCTTCATCTCCTGCTCGTTGGAGATGTTGTCAGTTTTGTAGTAGGCGGGAACAGATGTTCACAGCAGCACAAAGTGTTACAGGATTTGAGTCTTCTGAACTAGTGGGAGACAGTGACTTGTCCATAGAGGCAGCAGGAAGCCACAGGCTGAGAGTTATATAGTGGAAGGAGCAGAGTCCTCCAGCAGCACAGAGTATATCAGGAGATGAGTGATGTGTTAGTGAGGACAGAGCTGCATGTGACAGGGGCAGTGACATGATGTGAGGAGGGGAATGGAGGCAGCAGGAAGCCACAGGCTGAGAGTTATATAGTGGAAGGAGCAGGTTCCCCCAGCAGCACAGAGTATATCAGGAGATGAGTGATGTGTTAGTGAGGACAGAGCTGCATGTGACAGGGGCAGTGACATGATGTGAGGAGGGGAATGGAGGCAGCAGGAAGCCACAGGCTGAGAGTTATATAGTGGAAGGAGCAGAGTCCTCCAGCAGCACAGAGTATATCAGGAGATGAGTGATATGTCAGTTAGGACAGGGCTGCATGTGACAGGGGCAGTGACATGATGTGAGGAGGGGAATGGAGATAGCAGGAAGTCACAGACTGAGAGTTATATAGTGCAAGGAGCAGGGTCCCCAGCAGCACAGAGTATTTCAGGAAACGAGTGATGTGTTAGTGAGGACAGGTTGTATGGCAGGGGCAGTGACATGTGAGCAGGGGAAGGGAGGCAGCAGGAAGTCAAATGCAACTGGTTACAAATAAAACACAAATAAAATAAACTTTATTTTACCTCCTTCACTGAGATGAGAAGACCTGAAAGAGAATCGCTGTTTCCCCTTACTGAATCTGAGGCCACTATCAGATGGGACAGCTGATATACCCACTCCCCTTACAGCCTCCAGAGAAGGCCGTCCTGGGTGCTTCTGACATGGGGCTGTAGTGTTATAGCGCCAGTCTTGGGCTCCGTAATAATTCTGTTACAGCTGAAGACAGCCATACATGCTGGGGAAATAACTGATTTATAATAGTTACAATTATTCTTCTCTCTCCATCTTCTTCTCTGAGCTGTAGAATGGATAATGCAGGCGGCTCTGCCGTCTTCTATGTATACGTTTTTCTACACTTTTCTTTTCCTTCAGGCAGTGCCAAGTGAAGCATTGGGAGAAGCATAAGAAAACCTGCGACCTGATCAGTGACGCTATGAAGAAGGTGAAGGAAGAGAGTAAAACAGAACCACGATTCTCCTGACACATCTGCCAGCGAAGCGTTAAATCTACCAGTACCTAATTCCGCGCTGCGCCGGTCAATGGTGTGCTCCTCCCACAGCGCCAGCATTACACTATATACTGAGTACCAGTATTATTATAATTATATTAATTATGCATTATTACTTCAGTACCGCTACATGTTCTGTTAAATAAATGACATTCTTTTCTAACAAATGTTGACTTTTCTTCTGCTATACGTCTCTATCGCTAGTGCAGGACACTGTAAATATATTGCATCATGAAAGTCTATTGCGCCGTATTCAACGGAGTTGCGCATAGGGAATAGAGAAGAAATACATTTCATACAGGTCCATAGGCAGTGATTCAACTTACTATGTGCAAATCGGTAAAGATTTCCTTCTGTTCACTGCGATATTCCTATCGGCTGTTTGGGTTCCTGTAGTTATATAGCAGAGCTGTTGACTTTACCAAATGAAATGCAACTTACAGCACCTTGCAAGAGGTAGACTACGACACTTGTCCATTCAGCACACATATACAATATATGGAGACGTAATATATAACTGACTTTCAGATTTTGTGTCCTCCCTTTGTGCACAGATTTGTCAAAGCTTGTGCTTCCTACCCACATGTTCAGTACTGACGGCAGAATTTCCACACTGCACAGCACAATATAATAACACAGAAGAGAGCTGTAATTAACCCAGAAATAACATTATTACTGTACTTACAGAAAAAGTGTACAATGTTTAGGATTAAAGACAGAGTAGATGGACGTAGATCAGGAGGGATGGTAAAAACAGAGTAGATGGACGTAGATCAGGAGGGATGGTAAAAACAGAGTAGATGGACATAGATCAGGAGGGATGGTAAAGAGAGAGTAGATGGACATAGATCAGGAGGGATGGTAAAGAGAGAGTAGATGGACGTAGATCAGGAGGGATGGTAAAGAGAGAGTAGATGGACGTAGACCATGTGGGATGGAAAAGACAGAGTAGATGGACGTAGACCATGTGGGATGGTAAAGACAGAGTAGATGGACGTAGAACACGAGGGATGGTAAAGACAGAGTAGATGGACGTAGAACATGAGGGATGGTAAAGACAGAGTAGATGGACGTAGAACATGTGGGATGGTATAGACAGAGTAGATGGACGTAGACCATGTGGGATGGTAAAGACAGAGTAGATGGACGTAGAACACGAGGGATGGTAAAGACAGAGTAGATGGACGTAGAACATGAGGGATGGTAAAGACAGAGTAGATGGACGTAGAACACGAGGGATGGTAGAGACAGAGTAGATGGACGTAGACCATGTGGGATGGTAAAGAGAGAGTAGATGGACGTAGACCATGTGGTATGGTAAAGACAGAGTAGATGGACGTAGATCAGGAGGGATGGTAAAAACAGAGTAGATGGACGTAGATCAGGAGGGATGGTAAAAACAGAGTAGATGGACATAGATCAGGAGGGATGGTAAAGAGAGAGTAGATGGACATAGATCAGGAGGGATGGTAAAGAGAGAGTAGATGGACGTAGATCAGGAGGGATGGTAAAGAGAGAGTAGATGGACGTAGACCATGTGGGATGGTAAAGACAGAGTAGATGGACGTAGACCATGTGGGATGGTAAAGACAGAGTAGATTGACGTAGACCATGTGGGATGGTAAAGACAGAGTAGATGGACGTAGAACACGAGGGATGGTAAAGACAGAGTAGATGGACGTAGAACATGAGGGATGGTAAAGACAGAGTAGATGGACGTAGAACACGAGGGATGGTAGAGACAGAGTAGATGGACGTAGACCATGTGGGATGGTAAAGAGAGAGTAGATGGACGTAGACCATGTGGTATGGTAAAGACAGAGTAGATGGACGTAGATCAGGAGGGATGGTAAAGACAGAGTAGATGGACGTAGAACACGAGGGATGGTAGAGACAGAGTAGATGGACGTAGAACATGAGGGATGGTAAAGAGAGAGTAGATGGACGTAGACCATGTGGGATGGTAAAGAGAGAGTAGATGGACGTAGACCATGTGGGATGGTAAAGAGAGAGTAGATGGACGTAGACCATGTGGGATGGTAAAGACAGAGTAGATGGACGTAGATCAGGAGGGATGGTAAAGACAGAGTAGATGGACGTAGAACACGAGGAATGGTAGAGACAGAGTAGATGGACGTAGAACTACTCTGTCTGGTAAAGACAGAGTAGATGGACGTAGAACATGAGGGATGGTAAAGAGAGAGTAGATGGACGTAGAACATGTGGGATGGTGAAGACAGAGTAGATGGACGTAGAACATGAGGAATGGTAAAGACAGAGTAGATGGACGTAGAACATGAGGGATGGTAAAGACAGAGTAGATGGATGTAGAACATGAAGGTTGGTAAAATGTGTTTGCGGAGGGCAGTGTTTGTTGGTTTTTGTGTTTTCACAAATGTTTATATAGCACATTGTGTTGTTTCTAAAATTGTTACACTACAATTTCTCTGATATCGTAGAACACACAGTTTCATCAGAGAAAAGTTTCAATGTCCCACAAACCTCCCCCTTTTGTGGCTTCCTGCATATCGAGAGTCGTGTATGATAGGATGTGGTGATCACAGTGACGATCAGACTGACAGCACATCTTACCCACCATCAGCCAGGGTGGTGTGTTCTCACTAACTGTAACCTACAGAAACCATACCGGACATTGCAGACGTGTTTCTCACCTGTACCTGCCTCTTTGCACAGATCTCAGATCTCCTATAACTACCACTTATTTACAACTAGGATTGTTCTCATCTGACAGTTTTATATAACGTGGACAAGCTGCAAATGTGTATTTTCAACATATGTAAAACATTGGCACACGGAATCACTTGAGTAATTGATCCAGGATCCATTTTCCGTGGTGAAATCCCCAGGTTTTCTGAACAGGGTTTGGCGGAATCTTTAACCTTCTTCTAGTTCCAGTCTGCATTAGTGCACGGGATACAGGGAATTACAAACCAGAAATGTTTTTGATGAATGTCTCTTCTGCTCAGTTTTAATATATACACTCTAGTTATCTGCAGAATCCTATGCAACATAATTTAGTTAATATACCACCAGCTAAAGGATTTGGTACATTCATAATTAATTCAGCTCTCTATATGAGTTGGATACATAAGTATCTTCGTACAGAAATGCATATGCACACATCCGTATGTAGACTTCTGCGTATTGTTTACTTGCGTCTCTACACCTGGAGAAGTGAGCAAAGCCGGCAAGTGTAGGCCAATTACAGTAAGGCTGTGTTAACATGACTGCGGCACAATTGGACAAGGACGCAAATCCAGATACGCATTTAGAAGGCGCATCTCTTGTTGGTGCAACGAACCAACGATGATACTGACTATCATGTGGCTGCTTCTGATTGGCTGACTGTGTATAAACCCCTCAAGCTGATTCATTAGTGTGGCGGCAATACTATCTGAAGATCATCATCATCATCATTTATAAAGCGCCAACATATTCCGTAGCGCTTTACAATTGCGGACAAACATAGTAAACTAATAAACAAACTGGGTAAAACGGACAAAGAGGTTAGAAGGCTGCTCGCAGCTAATTTAATGAGATAAGATAGCGCAAAACTCAAATCGATATAAAAATTTATTACAAATACATGTGTATCAACAATAAAAATGAGCAAATTGCTTCAATATACACTCTGGTTGAATAAAATCAAATGTTGAAGGAGACTTGACAGTTATGAGACTAGGTCATTAGCATAGTATCGTTACAGATGTCATTGTGAGAATTTGTCACTGAAACAATATCACTTAATACTTGTAAGGTGTATCACACAAAGCATGTAGCCTGGTTAAGAAAGACCTCAGAAACTAATAAATGTCATCAGCATCATAGGAATTAGCTTCCACAAAGATTATTATTGTAATTAACGCTATGCATATATGGCTATTCTTCATATAAATGCATCAGAAATCTAATTAACAGCATGCAGTGGACTATAAAGGTAAACGAATAATGCTAATTAGCAGAAGTGCTTAAATGGCCTCCAATTAGGACACCAATTGAGATATAGATTCAGGGAAACCGCAAAGGGCTTCCGTAGAATGTCAGTATCGTTAGGTTGACTTCCAGACTGATCTGAACATCCACTTTGATATAGTCAATCTCCTCAGAATGTCACATGACAATATATGAGTCCCAGTTGATGAAAAAATAGCATGCTAAAAAAGGAATGCTCGCAGCTGTCTATTTGCATTAATTAGTTTACTTACTAATTCCATGTGTACTGCAGGAAGATTCCTATTTGATTTTTAAAAGTGGAAAACAACAGATGTCTACTTTTATTTAATATGTATTTGTGTTTGTATTTAATCTCATTTTATATGGAACATGGCTTTTCCCTTTATTAATAACTCTCTTGTGTAAGTAACACATCGCTATATTATTATATTGTGTACACAGCATTAACTACTAACCCTGTCAGGCCGCGTCTTTGGAGGGATAAGATTACGCACTTGTTACACCTGCCACAAATGCTTGAGATGCGTCTGACTCCACATACGTACGTCACTACGCTAAGTCCGTTTTCCCACTATCTATGTTCTGACCGCACATGCTTCCATCTCTGAATGAGCCCACAAAGTTCCAACAAGGGAAAAACAATGCACCCCCACATTTTGCTGTATTGTATACAACAAGTCGACACATACGGAAGCTGCTAAAATTCTGTATTCATGGGAAGTAAGCTAACAGAAAGCCTCAGAGCCACTGTGTCAGATCCCTCCTGCTAGAGACACCTCAGACCACCGCAGACATCTGTATGGGCAGCATGTTGGCTCAGTAGTTAGCACTTCTGCCTTACAGCACTGGGGTCATGAGTTTGATTCCATGGCCTTATCTGTGTGGGGTTTGTCTGTTCTCTCCGCGTTTGCGTGGGTTTCCTCCCACACTCCAAAAACATACCGGTAGGTTAATTGGCTGTGGCACTATATAAATAGCTGATGATGATGAGATGTGAGGTCCTGGACCCTGCTGATCTCCCAACACCAATGTACTATTATCGGAAGGGGGTGTAGGACTTTGCCCAGCAGTAATTGCATGTGGATGTTGCGCTGGAAAGATAAAGTGCCAGGAAGCTCGATTCAAAGAGAAGGAGCAGATGGAGCAGAGGAAATCCCACAAGGATCCACAATGAAGAAAACTTCCTGATATTCTGAGTCTGAGTGATGATCACTCTGAGGCTTTGGATTGGGGGATGTTCTGATGAAACACAGTCTGGAGGGCGCTCGGAAGAGCTGGGAATATCGGAAGCGTCTAATTAGCTTTAAAGTCAGAGAACTTAGGATGTTCTGATTAATTACAAATTGTTTGTTTAACATAGACAAGTTGCCATATATATATATATATATTTATATCCACAACTGAAGTAATTCTACACACAAAGCCCAGTTCATTAATGCAAATCTCCTCATCCTCCAGTCCCTGTATCCATGTAACTGTCCCTGTCTTCCAGCCCCAATGTCCTATTCACCAGTCCCTGTATCCATGTAACTGTCCCTGTCTTCCAGCCCTAATGTCCCATCCACCAATCCTTGTATCCATGTAACTGTCCCTGTTTTCCAGCCCCAATGTCCTATTCACCAGTCCTTGTATCCATGTAACTGTCCCTGTCTTCCAGCCCTAATGTCCCATCCACCAATCCTTGTATCGATGTAACTGTCCCTGTCTTTCAGCCCCAATGTCCTATTCACCAGTCCCTGTATCTATGTAACTGTCCGTCTTCCAGCCCCAATGTCCTATTCACCAGTCCTTGTATCCATGTAACTGTCCCTGTCTTCCAGCCCCAATGTCCCATCCACCAATCCTTGTATCCATGTAACTGTCCCTGTCTTCCAGCCCCAATGTCCTATTCACCAATCCTTGTATCCATGTAACTGTCCCTGTCTTCCAGCCCCAATGTCCTATTCACCAGTCCCTGTATCCATGTAACTGTCCCTGTCTTCCAGCCCTAATGTCCCATCCACCAATCCTTGTATCCATGTAACTGTCCCTGTTTTCCAGCCCCAATGTCCTATTCACCAGTCCTTGTATCCATGTAACTGTCCCTGTCTTCCAGCCCTAATGTCCCATCCACCAATCCTTGTATCGATGTAACTGTCCCTGTCTTTCAGCCCCAATGTCCTATTCACCAGTCCCTGTATCTATGTAACTGTCCGTCTTCCAGCCCCAATGTCCTATTCACCAGTCCTTGTATCCATGTAACTGTCCCTGTCTTCCAGCCCCAATGTCCCATCCACCAATCCTTGTATCCATGTAACTGTCCCTGTCTTCCAGCCCCAATGTCCTATTCACCAGTCCTTGTATCCATGTAACTGTCCCTGTCTTCCAGCCCTAATGTCCCATCCACCAGTCCTTGTATTCGTATCCATGTAACTGTCCCTGTCTTCCAGCCCTAATGTCCCATCCACCAGTCCCTGTATCCATGTAACTGTCCCTGTTTTCCAGCCCATCTACCAGCCTCTCAGATTTCTTCCACTATTGAGGGTACACAAAGTATTGGGCAGTTTTGTCCACCCATCATTTTTATACATCATAGAATGTTAATTATATAAAAAGGAGGTTTCCAACTTCTGGAAACTGCTGCTATTTCGGGAGCCACCTCAGTAGTTTCCATCTTAGAGGTTACCTGCATTCAGGCCCTAGAAGGCACCAGCATTGCTGGCAGACTAATCCCTTCCTAACCAAGAATATATGATGGGAGAGTGCACTGATTGGCTGCAGTTTGAATCTCACATCCAGATGCACTGACAGCCGTCCTCTCTGCAACTCTTCAGCGCTACTGCACTGGGAGCCAAATACGGGTACTGAGGAATCATGGGTAATCCATTAGTACCTGGATTAGAGGCGATGCCGGGAACAGAACTTGTGTGAAAGCACCTGCTTTCAGTATACTTTGTACTCCTCAATTGTGCAATAGTCAACCTGTATGCAGAAATATATGTGTTAAAGATTTAGTACTGCTGTCACACAGGCATTACAGTTCCTAGTTGAATCGATAGGGGGCGCCATGCCTACCAGTGCAACAGCAGCATGTTTGCCATAAGTAAAACAAGGATTATCCTCTGTCTAAATCAGTTGGGGAATATGACCATACTGTAGATGATTGTACATTAAGAAGATAAATCTGGGTCCTTCAGAAATTATACTATATTGGGTGGGTTTCCTTCATATCTTTGTCCAACACTGGCACCAAACATTTGCAGAAGTATTTTCTAAGCAGCCACGATGAATAATGTACCAGAGTCACCACTGACCTCAGCAGCCTCAGGCACCAGCGCTGGATTATCAGGTTGAGGGGAATTTTCAGCATTTTTAGGCAGCTATGTATAGTTCTGTCTCTTCTGTGAAGTCGGAAGCCCGGCCCCTGCTACAAGATATCAGTTCTTTACAAATCTCTTTTGTAAAGCCTGGTACACACCTATGTAATCTTACTGCAGATGTGATTTCTGTAACGATTTTACCAACAACTGAAAGTCCGGATGAGCTGATTCCTGTGGACACATCTACATGATTAACCATCAGATCTGTGATCTTCATCTCATAACCATCTGCTGAGAAGATCCTGACTCTGTACACACTACAGATATCTGCCTACACTGCTGGTCCTGAGTGCGTACACACTGACACATTTGCCCGACATTGTTCCATCGTTGATTGCAATTTTTAGGGAGTTTCCAAAACCAAATCAAACAATGATATGTGTTTAGTACCATAAAACATGATCCTGGGAGCGTGCACACTTCTGCAATATCAGACCAAACGGTCGTTTATTGTGTGATCTGCACGATGATTACATAGTTGTGTCCCCAGCTTTACTTTCTAAGGAAGCGCAGATTATATAAACACAGAGAAAGGTCTATATTCTCTTCCGTACCCTCCCTTATCTCCATCCTGACTGTGCCTTTATTATCCCTCTTACATAACACTTTCCCTCAGGCTCCTGCCTTGTCTTGGTCAGTCAGTCTTGGCATCGGTTTGGGGTTTCTCCTTCTCTGGACTCTGCAAGATATTCGTCTGATATTTCATGAGCTCTTGTGTCTCTGCTTTGTTCTACCAGATACCAACACAGCTGTTTAAAGGAGTCAGATTATCATTAACTCATTCATTGCCAAGGCTGCAAACTGCCCATTGCAGACCGATATCTCGAACATCCGGCTTTAAATTTCACCAGAATGGAAAGAAAGTGAACTTGGGGACAGACAGCAGAGGATTGTGAATTCCAATTCTTGTGTGTTAGCTGTGGAATACTCCCACACAGTCCACACACACCACAGCGCTCACAAAAGAGACACACAGACACTTCAGGGACACAGCTAAAGTTTCCTCTGATGATGATGGCAAATGCACAGTACAAATGCACAAAGAAGGAGTGACGGAAGAATGTAAGAGAACGAGGGAGGAAGGAAGCCAAAACTGAAAGAGAGAGAGAGAGGTAGACAGTTACTGGGGGCATGAGAAAGGGGGAGGGTCAGCAACTAAAAAAGTCAGTGAAAGCTTAGAGACAGAGAGTATTGTGTGTTAAAGTCAGAGGTTAGGGTTACGTGTGGTCCCTGGTGACTGGGACCTACACCCCCCTGTGGTCCCTGGTGACTGTGACCTGCACCCCCGACCCCCCGCTGGAACTTTATGGGATGTGTTCAGAAGAGGCTGCTTATGAAATGATTGAACTTAAAACTTTGGATCCACTGGATGGATTGGATCTGACACAAACCCCCAAAGGGGGTCACCGACTGGAGCGGACCAATGCGGTCAGGATCCCCCCTGGTAAAGCCCCCCCCATTCTACAGCGCAGTCTTCGGAGGAGGGTATTGGCCGGACAAGACGACAGCCCACCTCCTGGCAAAGTAGGAGAGGGTCACTACTTCCAACCCACCTCCCACACCCAGTACACCTGGTGCGATCTGTGCGGAGACTTTATCTGGGGCATCTACAGGAAGAGCCTGCGCTGTGTCTGTGAGTACAATGGTTATTGTCTATTTATATAGTGCTGCCATATTCCGCAGCGCTGTACAGTTATTATTCACATCGTGCCCCATGGGAGCAGCAGCCCATACAATCTATACACTCAGCAATTTCCATTCTGCAACCTATGTGGTATAATAATTACAGAGAAGAGGGAAATATAACGTGACATCAGTTTTAATTAGAATTTGACACATAAAATGTTTGTTCTACTCTAGTTCGTCTCTTCTCTGGGACACTGTTCACAGGTGATGAAACATTAATATAAGAATGTGCCAGAGATACAGTTACACACTAGGATCACGTATATGTAGAACGGACACCAGACAAGACAAACATTATATCTATTTAATGATGGTAAATGACAAACCTGATCTATTTTTCAGATGTGTGATAAAGTCTTAGGTGCTGTCACACTGGTGATTTTTTCTCCACGGGTATGTTAGTAAAAATCACAGTGAAAAACGCTTTAAATATGTTTGCTTAGACATCCATTAAACACCAAGGGGTATATTTACTAAACTGCGGGTTTGAAAATGTGGAGATGTTGCCTATAGCAACCAATCAGATTCTGGTTATCCTAGAATGTACTATACAAATGATAACTGGAATCTGATTGGTTGCTATAGGGAATATCCCTCTCCGCTGTCTCTCGCTGCTGACACTCTGTCCGCACAGTGAGTACAGGCTTCTGGGGCTCTACATATAATACCTGACGTACAGAGGTCATTACACCTCTCAGTACCTGTTTATAGCGCCTCCAAATGGCCTAAAATGCTCAATATTCAACAATCACACAAATAAACTGGACGAGCCGTATAAATCCCCAGCAGAGACCTCTCCGGTCCATTCACACCAACCTGATTTACTATTCTTGATGCTTTTATGTGCATTGTCGGCGCCATAGGTTGTATTGATAAAAGGCCAAATACATGAAAAGCCCATGGATAAAGTTAATAAAGATCACTAAAATACATCTAAGTTTTCTGCATTTTTACCCCTTTTCCAGCACATATGTGAGTACAAGCCCTGAGATGGGCGGACATCAGCCGCTAGATCTCTGCAGACACCGCTATGTCTTCTGCCAACTTATTGGGCTTCTTTATGAAGCCCTAAACCAGTGGAAACTGCTTTTACCTCATGTATTAGGTATTTTTAAGTAAAATGTTCATTTACTAAAAGCCTAACGCTCCGATATCTCCTGCATTAAGCAAATTACCGCGTTAGCTGCAAACCCCATAATAGTCGATGGGGGCTGCAGTCTGGGCAATTTTATCAAGTTCCAATCACAAAACCTTAGGTCGTGCAGGGGCAAAACCCTGTCAATTAATAAGGGGGCCCGATATCTGGAAATAAGAGTCACATTTGTAGTATCACTGCAGCGTTAAGGATTAGTACAGAGCAGCGCGGTGAAGAGAAGGGAATGAGAGTTCCGACTGTTATCCTCTCACACAGAGTTAATAACTGTTAGCTGAAATCGTCATCTCACAAGTAGATAGGCTAGAATCTGCTTGGCTATAGAATTAATTTTCTTAGAGGCTGCAACAGAAATGTAGTAATTATAATTTACAAATCTGATTGGCATGGGTTAGGGCAGTAAGATGACAGGAGAAACTCCACTCAGTGTACAGCTGGACAAGGCAGGAATGGGGTCTTCCATATTAGATGAGGAGTGTGGATGGACCTCCTATGCCACCTGGACTGTCCCCTTCCTTTGCAGTAGGAGGGGCTTGCTGCTCCCACCACTAGGCTACTACACCGGCACCTAGAACCGCTTCCTTCTGGGTAACTGTCGCTGCTAGTGTACCTCCTTGCTGGGCACCTGGGCTGGTACCCCTGACCTCTTCCTTTAGATCCGGGTTACTGTGGATGGTTCCCCCTGGTCTATCACACTGCCCAGAGCTGCAGGGTAGCAGGCAGAGCGTTGTTACTAGATGCTGGGTCCAACCTCAGAACAGCCAGATAACGGATTAGATTGGTCTAATCTGTAGGTCACAGGTTACAGCAGGTAGGTAGTCGTCAAAGTGGGATCCTTAAGCAGTTTTATTAGCTCAAATAGTCCTAATAAGGACTGTCACACAGTCTGTGGTACTAGCGATCTTTCTAGAAGTTACAGATGGTATAATACATTACATGGTAAAACAGTGCTCGTTTTATACAGTTTTAGACACAGCCGGCAGCGAGTAAACCAGACCCCTTTTCCAACCAACCCCCAAGAAGTCTGAAATATTTAATTCAAAGATTAACATCAGGATTTGAGATTTTTTTTAATGTAGATTTTAAATGCAATTTATACTTAACAAAATTTACACTAATCTGTGATTTTCCACATCACCTGCTGACTGCATTATTCAGGCAGGGTGTAAAACACAGGATGAAAACTACACATGAAAGGAAGGTAACGACCTCCTGCGGTGCATTTAGGCCAAAGCAAGTGTTTGTCACTTCACATGAAAAAGGTCTAATTAGCCTTAATGAGTATTTCCTCTCGAAGCTACACAACCCAAACATGACATACTGTCTCAGAAATCAGTATATTTCAATACCTCAGAAATGAATGCATTTCCTATACAAAAATACAACACAATATAATAAAATCAGCACATTTGTAATGATACAAATCCGCACTCTGTGCTATTAATTTAAATAAATGTGTAAAATAAGTTATTTATAAGTGATCCAGCCACAAGAGGTATCCCTAATAATCCTTGTTTTATGCACAAATGCAAATGAGCGGAATTCTAGGACTCGTCGGAAGCGGTGGGAGCAGAACTGGGCCGTAACTCGCCATCCGCTCCATCTGGCTGTGTGTTATAAAGACACATAAACCAATGTTAGTAAAATTTAGAGTTATGACATGATTGTCAAACAACCAGTTTTTCAGGCAAAAAATAGTTGAAATAAATGCGGCATCAGTTCACTTGTACTTCTACAATCTGTGAATGACGGGTGGACCAGAAAAATGCAGAATGGTTGGGTTCTTTCCTGACTTCTGATCATTACCAAATATTTTATACTGGGTGTAATAAGATAACATTTTGTATATGACTTCCCTGGCATAGATACCATACAGTGTTGCATAGTGTTATAATCCTTTCTGGCCACGTTAGGGTTAATCCTATACTCCACTCACAGTGACTAAACCTGGACACAGCACACTGTTATGGGCTTCAGGGATGGGAATACTTTGGCGCTCTATGATTGTACACGTCGCCTGTAAACTTCACAGCCCCAAATCACCGTCCTCAGCAAACTACAAACCACACTGGAAGTCTGCAGTAAATCCCAGCTACAGTATCATTACCTCACCCCATACCCTGTACTAGCTCATGTCCCTGGCTGCCGCCCAGTGTGGGGCAAACGGGGTAACAATGTGTCAGATAGAGGCAGCGCCAATCACTCTCTGTAATTACAAACTACTGACTTTTATTCCACGCTGAACCCACTGATGAGAATTACAATGAATAATCTAAGCTGAGGGGAACTTTACGGCCAAAATATATCCCAAATCAATTGCTTCAGAGATTGAGGATTATAATGTAGCCAGGTTTGTGTACACGGTGAGTTCTGTATAAACGTAGCTTTACTTATTACTGCTTATAGAGGAAGTGGGTGTAGCACTGACTACAGAGACACTTACAGAAATCAGTCCTAAATATAAGTGTACCGCAAACAACACTCAGAACGGACATTACCTACAAGACGGATGTCAATCATTTTCAATAAATAAAGTTCCTAAAGTATCTTCTGACTGTAAAGTAAGACAAGTTATAGGTAGTAAAAGGGGGAATAACAGAAGTTCTAGATGAGGATAACAAACTCGTCTCTTTCTCCTACACAGTGGTCACAACAATCATCAGGACACAGACTGCCACTCGGACGGGCAACAAAGGGTTACTGACCATGGGGTACACCTGAGGGTGGGGGTACACCCGAGGTGGGGGTATACCCGAGGGTGGGAGTACACCCGAGGGTGGGGGGGGGGGAACACCTGAGGGTGGGGGGACAGCTGAGCTGGGGGTACACCCAAGGGTGGGAGTACACCTGAGGGTTTGGGTTCACCTGAGGGTGGGAGTACACCTGAGGTGGGGGTATACCCGAGAGTGGGGGGGAACACCTGAGGGTGGGGGGACACCTGAGGTGGGGGTATACCCGAGGGTGGGAGTACACCCGACGGTGGGGGGACAGCAGAGGGTGGGGGGACAGCTGAGGTGGGAGTACACCTGAGGGTTTGGGTTCACCTGAGGGTGGGAGTACACAAGGTCCAGGGAGTCACTGAGGGGAGTGATGAGATCACTAAACCTACCTGTACTTTGCATCCTCAGTCACATCATCCTAATATCAAAACCTTTTCCAAAGTATTGGAAGATTCCTCTAACATTTAGACCCCTTACAATAGGTCTAATGTGACAATGATTACTCTACCTATAGCACACCAACGGGTAAGGTGGATCTCTTGTAATACAAGATTATAATCCATATAGGTTAAGAGAGAACAGGTCACAATACATATAGGGAACTTAAGAAAGACACCACTTTAATGTTTAAAAACGTTATTGATCAGACTATTGATCACAGGGTTTCTAATTATCTCATTACTGAATCTACTGCTAGTTTTCAAAGCAGCAACATCCCATCTGTCCAATTCTATATATACTTCCGAAGGTTTATAAGGAATTAAAGGACCCCATTCGACCCATCATCTCTGCTAGAGGATCCTTATTACAACCTAGGTCTATTCTTAATTAATTTGCAACTTTTAAGTAAAAAAACTGCCCCCTATCTTAAGGATACTCCATCTCTGATACAATGTTTATATGACATTATGTTGTTATTCATTTACGATGGATGTGAGAAGCCTCTGTACCTCTATGACACACAAGGCAGTTTATACTATGTTAATGGAAGGATCCACTATATGATGGACACAATACTGAATTTTGACATTGTTATTGATTACTCTTGAGAAGAATTTGTTCTGATTTGAAGAAAGGTTTTACATTTGGATTAAAGGAACAGCAATGGGTTCAAATGTGGCCCCAGTCTATGCCAAATATGTATATTTATAAAAGGACACATATTTTTAGACCCTATGATAATTACATCTAATTCTATTAAATATATATTGATGAATTGTTTCATCTGGATGGTAGTCCACCTGCATTACAGGATATGTTACAGCAGTTAAATAATTTAAATTCAATAATCTTACTTTTGAACGTAGTATAGATAATATCCATTGTACAGATATTACAATCTATAAAGAAATGCTACAGAGGTGGACACTACACTGTACCATAAACCTACAGATAGAAACACTCTTTTACGCCCTTGAAATTTGCATCCATTAAAGTCATTAAAATTAGGTCCTGCATTGTAACAATTTTTAAGTGTTCTTCGCAATAAATACACAATTTTGTTATGAAAGAGATGGACAACAAAGGTGTGTGGATACAGTGAAAATCACATAGTAACAAATATATAGACAATTATCAGAAATTATCATATAGGTTTATCCCCTGAGGTCACCGCGGCTTACGCCATTACCCGACCTGCTCCACCGCTAGTACTAAGGCCACTGCGGCACATTAGCTCCTTATTTCAAATGACAACTCTGTGCCAACTAAATTGGCTTTGAAGCCACGTATAGCATTTAGAAGGGGCAAGAAGAGGAGAGATGCTATTTCTTCCTGCAAAATACTGATTGGCTATAACGTGGTAGAAACACCAAATTAGCTTCTTTTAATGTAGTGATTGCACTAGTTGTAACAGTATGATCTCCATATTAAGCAGATATCTTACATTAGACACCAACTGACTTGTACCAGGGACCCCACAAACTACCTATGGAATTGCCCTTGTGGTCTCCTTTATGTGGGAGAATCAGACAGAACGCTGTGTGAGAGGATGATTGATCATTGATCAGCCAGGATCGCCTTGTGAGATATCTCATACTACCAGTACGCTAACATGTATATACCTCAGCCAGGAACAGCCGGCAATACTACAGCTCCGATACTGAAATATCAGGCTGAATGGAGACTGGGCCCCTGAGGGCCCAAACAAATGTGGAATATTGATATCTAAAAAAAAATATTTTTACAGATGTGTCTACAACGTTTTGTACATTTTTGGGGGCTCACACTGAAGGTGCCGGTTATCATGAACTCGGATTGAATCCTTAGGAATTAATGTTAGAAGTAACACATCAAACAACACATATATTTTATATAGCATAACACATATTTTGTTTAGTGATGCTTTTCTTTACACACATTTAGATGCATGGGTTCCAGTTTGTATGTAAATTATCAACTATTTATACTGATGCAATTATCCTGCAGATCAGACGATTCATGACCGTTTGGTCAGATACTGGAAGACTGTGTACGCTCCCACCATCATATATTTTAGTACCAAAACACATCACATCTGTTGATTTGGTTTTCCAAACTTCCTAAAATTCACACTCAAAGATGGGACGGGGAAATGTGGCAGTGTGTACGCACTCACGGCCAGCAGTGTAGGCAGATATCTGTACAGTGTACAGAGTCACAATCTTTTCAGCAGATGGTTATGAGAGATGATCTGATCTGACAGTAAATTCTGTGTGTACATATAAATCTGCATGCTCATCGGGACGGTCAGTCGTTGGTCACATCTGCAGTAAGATTACATAGGTGTGTACCCAGTTTAACGGTTATATTCTCAACAGAACAAGCAAAGGCTGACCGTATGTACATATTCCACCAGATGGCGCTATTTGCTGCCAGTATTACATCTTACGACTCTATCTAATTATGAAGGAATCTACAGAAGTTTTTTTTTCTGTTGGTTCAAGATAAATGAAAGTCACAGACAAAATATCACAAGTTAATTATCTGTACTCTCTATCTGCCAAACAGCCATTTTCTTTCAAAATTAATCCATCTGTGACTGATTTTGGGCAATCCAAAAAAATAGATATCAGAGTTTTTCGATGGGATTGTGTGCTACATGTATAATAAAGTGGTAAACACGGATATACTTTTTCTATTCAATTAAATATTATTTGTGTTTTTGTTATTATTGTAGTATAATAGACAGAGGTTTAGTGACCCAGTCCACTGGGGGGCAGACTCCTAATGTTCTTCATTACCCCTCTGGGGGAAGTGGGGGGAGTGCTGGGGTTTTCAGCCCATATAGGGGCACCATGCCAAGGTCTTGGGTCTCCCTTGCCAACCAAGGGTTTCTGCCAATTGGGCAGGTTGAGAGTTTGACGGGCGAAGGGGCAGATTTGTATTTAAGTAATATTTCAATGGCTCATCCATTTCAATGGAGTTTCCAGCATTACATGTAAAAACTCCGTACATGCATAAATTCCCTGGCTGTCCGGCAAAATTGCAGATCTGAAACTAGTACATTTATTTTTGTGAATTTCAATGAAGATTTACTGAATGAATTCTTCATAGATGTTCTATACTGCAGAGATCGGTGATGTCTGGTAATTAAAAAAATAATAATTTACATTGTAAAAACTAATGACTTCTGTGACGTTTTCCCTTTAATAGATTTTGAGATTCAAAAATCAAACAATTAGCAATTTAAATGAGTATTCATGAGACTGGTGCTTTGGTAGATGAGTAAGATCCTGAGGAGAGAACAGCATTCAGCACCCATATACACCGTCTTCTACAGCTGCCTCAGATCTAGACTTAGTCACAGTGAGTGACCCAGTTGTACATTCCCACGTATAGAGTCACTTGTGTCTGTGCCAGGAATGTTTCACCAGCCCCACGTCCCATATCTCCTCTGAGGATCCTTACAAACCCTCCTGATCCTTGAGTCATGGTGAGTAAATGGGGTGATCCTGAGTTTCTTAACACCAGTCCCCACACCCCCCCAACAGCACAGGTTTTCAGGATTTCTGTCTGTGAAATCAGGGAGGAAAATTACTGACCAGCCACCTAGACTTAGTCACCTGTGCATGATTAAAGAAATACAGAAAACATGAGCTGTTGGGGGGGGGGGGGGGGGGGTGAGCACTGGAGTTAAGAAACTGTGGTATAATGTAATGTAATGTAGCGCCATCTTGTGGCCAGTACAGTAATCAGCACAATGATACAGTTACTGATTTCTGTTACACTTTCACTATTCTGAGGGGGATCTTATCCCGCTGACTGCGCTTCTTTCTTCCAAATCTCCATTCTCATGGTAAATCTATAAGATTAAATGCTGAGAAATCATATCAATGTTATAATGCAGTCAACCTGCTAAACAGACACCAGAGCTTCTTCACGTTTTATCTTTTGATACCTGCTACAAATTAAATTAAAACATAAGTTACTCCAGTATTAAAATACCTCCATATATATACTCCCACCGGTCGGCTACCTCTCTTTCTCATCCCTTCTCCCCCTTCCTCGACTCCGTCTCCGTTTCTTCCGTCTCTTCGTCTCATCCATGTGTCTGTCTGTCTTCCCTTCCCTTTAGATTGTACGCTCCTTTGAGCAGGGCTCTCCTACCTCCTGTTTCCAGCATTTTTACTGCGCTCTCCAGCTACTCAGCTGAACTCCTCTCGGTCCCTCTGCCCTCTGTCTCCTCTCGCTTCTCTCCGCTCCCCTCAGTGACTCTCAACCTGTCATCCGTGCCCACCCTTTTGGTCCATAGTTACCTGCCTGTACTCACTTTTCCCCCCCCCTTTCGTTCGTGCTGTGCCTGAGCCCCCAGAGTTATAGTGCTTACTGTTACTTGTACTGTGCTGTTTCACCTTGTACTGTGCCATTGTTTGTCCTTGTACGGCGCTACAGATACTTTGTGGCGCCCTATAAATAAAAAGTAATAATAATAATATATAGGAGCTTCTCAGACCAGAAAACACTGGCAGGAGCCTTCCTGAGCCTAAACTGGCAGATAACAGAAAACAAAAGCTCGTACTCCACTGCACAGCAAATGTAAACTCAATAAAATGTCTCCAAGTTCTGTCAGTATACAAAGGTTCTCATACACAGAACAGGAATTATAGGTTCAGTCCTCCAGGTGAGATGTTACAATGTATCACTGTCCTGCAGCTGAGATTTTACAATGTATCACTGTCCTGCAGCTGAGATGTTACAATGTATTGCTGTCCTGCATCGCTGTCCTGCAGCCGAGATGTTACAACGTATCGCTGTCCTGCAGCTGAGAGGTTACAACGTATCGCTGTCCTGCAGCTGAGAGGTTACAACGTATCGCTGTCCTGCAGCTGAGATGTTACAATGTATCGCTGTCCTGCAGCTGAGATGTTACAATGTATCGCTGTCCTGCAGCTGAGATGTTACAATGTATCGCTGTCCTGCAGCATTGCACCTGTCTATGTTACACCTCATCTCTCTGTACCATGTCTATAACACTCTCTCGTCTCTCTTAGACTGCAGCTTCACGTGTCACTACCGGTGTCGAGCTCTCATCCGATTACACTGCAGCAGAGGAGAAGATGTAGAGAGTGACAGCGACTTAACACAAGAGACAGAGTTGGAAAAAGACACTAATGTGGTAAGAGACATCCTAAGGACTGACGTGACCGCACTATACGTGGGGGCTGCTGCTATTACCAGCCGGGGAGGGAATGAAGATTTATCTATTGATATAGATACCAGGTAGAAGAGAAGATGATGGGTCACTTTGCACTGGTCCCTGGTTCTCATTGTCCCTCACTGTATACAGCACGTGTATAAGTCTCGCTGCTGTCCCTCCTCTGACACCCGGGCTCTGTACAGCGTATATACTGAGAATCAGACATATCCTGATCGTTATATAGACATAGAGGGCCGGACTCAGCTTCAGACACAACCTGCACACATCTCGTATATAAACAGAGAACCTGAGAGTAGTTCTGACTGTATTCAAATCCAAACAAAAGTGCCACATGTGACACACACAGTCCCGATGTCCCCTCACTCTCAGGACACATGTAATACAGACAGTCCCGATGTCCCCTCACTCTCAGGACACATGTAATACAGACAGTCCCGGTGTCCCCTCACTCTCAGGACACATGTAATACAGACAGTCCCGGTGTCCCCTCACTCTCAGGACACATGTAATACAGACAGTCCCGGTGTCCCCTCACTCTCAGGACACATGTAATACAGACAGTCCCGGTGTCCCCTCATTCTCAGGACACATGTAATACAGACAGTCCCGGTGTCCCCTCACTCTCAGGACACATGTAATACAGACAGTCCCGGTGTCCCCTCACTCTCAGGACACATGTAATACAGACAGTCCCGGTGTCCCCTCACTCTCAGGACACATGTAATACAGACAGTCCCGGTGTCCCCTCATTCTCAGGACACATGTAATACAGACAGTCCCGGTGTCCCCTCACTCTCAGGACACATGTAATACAGACAGTCCCGGTGTCCCCTCATTCTCAGGACACATGTAATACAGACAGTCCCGGTGTCCCCTCTCTCAGGACACATGTAATACAGACAGTCCCGGTGTCCCCTCACTCTCAGGACACATGTAATACAGACAGTCCTGGTGTCCCCTCACTCTCAGGACACATGTAATACAGACAGTCCCGGTGTCCCCTCACTCTCAGGACACATGTAATACAGACAGTCCTGGTGTCCCCTCACTCTCAGGACACATGTAATACAGACAGTCCCGGTGTCCCCTCACTCTCAGGACACATGTAATACAGACAGTCCTGGTGTCCCCTCATTCTCAGGACACATGTAATACAGACAGTCCCGGTGTCCCCTCACTCTCAGGACACATGTAATACAGACAGTCCTGGTGTCCCCTCACTCTCAGGACACATGTAATACAGACAGTCCCGTTGTCCCCTCACTCTCAGGACACATGTAATACAGACAGTCCCGGTGTCCTCTCACTCTCAGGACACATGTAATACAGACAGTCCCGGTGTCCTCTCACTCTCAGGAGACATGTAATACAGACAGTCCCGGTGTCCCCTCACTCTCAGGACACATGTAATACAGACAGTCCCGTTGTCCCCTCACTCTCATGAGTTGGATAAGACATAAATGACCAGCAGTATTTTTGAAGAACACGTGAACGTTGTAATGAATTAAAGGGTGATTGTAAAGTATTATTAGGTTGTACTTTGTGGTGTTATCGCTTCCTCCACGGTCCAGTGCCGGCTCTCTAACATGCGCTCGGCGCTGCAATAGTGGCTGTTATGCAGAGAATATGTTGGAGCTATATAAATAAATGATGATGATGATGATGATGATGATGATGATGAAGGCAGCTGTGTATATCTGCGTTTTGTGCAACTCACAAGCTTTATTGTCTCCACCGAGCTGCGTGATGAATACGTGTGTGTGTCTCTTTATAACAAGTATTATGTGTATTACTCTCTGCTACGAGAATGCTGCGGTCTGAGTGATCATATGCCAATATAATGAGCCCCTTTCCTGCAGCTCAGTGCACAGATCGGGTGACATCTAGTACAGGGGGTGATGGCCTTCAGGCATCGTAACCCTACAGGAGACCAGCAGCAGGAACTATTAAAAGCAGGATGTTCCCACATCTGGAGAGAGACCCCCCCACCCCCATCCCATGCCCCCGGACATATGGACATGTGACCCAATCACTGCCATAATTGAATAAGTACAGCATACAGTGATATAATGAGCATTAAACCTCATGACAAGAACATAAATGGTTTAACACAGTCCTAATGTAATAGAGAGTGATAGTAATGTAATATACAGAGAGGGGATTGTAGAACTGTATCTACAGGAAAACAATAATATATTAGAACATGGATATAAGTATGTCTCAGAAACACCAGAAACTATTATTATACAAATAGATTTATGTAGCATTAAAAATACTAAAAAAATAATTAAACTGATAAATAATGAAAGTTAATATATAAATAGCTGATGATGATGATGATGAATGTATATTCTCTACAGCTCCCAGAGGCTTTATGCCAGATAAATACTGAGAGAGATATCTTCCATCTTCACAATAATATGGCCACTGGGGGGTGCTGTTTGATTGGAATCTCCCTGTCACTCATAACCCGCTTAAAGGATAATATTACACTATCTGTTGTGGACGTTCCCCTTTTAAGGTAGAGCTTCAGTTTAAAGTATTATCATTTATGTGCCACATTAATAATGGCGTTTTATCCCTGTCCCTCATACAGACACAGGGGGTAAAGGGAGAGGTACAGAGCCCAGGGGGTGAGATGAATCAGGAAGGGGAATAATTATATGAAAAAAAAATGTTTTAAGAAGGGAAAAAGCTTCAGACATGAAAGGTATGTGGATGTTATGTAATGCAGGTTCCTAGGTTCTTGTAAAAGATTTTGCAGAAGTATCATGTATTCTACACAGTAAACACACCAGGCCTGATTCATTAAGGAAAGTAAAGCAAAAAAATTAGTATGTTTTTCTCCTGGACAAACCATGTTACAATACAAGGGGTGCACATTATTTTTTTTATTTTGCACATAAGTTAAATATTGGCTGTTTTTTCATGTATCGCACAAATACTCGATCAGATTATTTGTACACTGACCTAGGACATCCCCTACCCCAACTATAAATCTGTCCCCACATTTTAAATTTACCTCCCCCTCCAATACAACATGGTTTTGCCCAGGTGCAAAGCTACTCATTATTTTTTTGCTTTACTTTCCTTAATGAATCAGGCCCCATGTTCTCTTTATACCGACAGCAAAAGAATGGGGGATTGTGATTTCCAAATCTGCAGCTGCAGAAGGTGACACCAGAAATAATATAGTGCATTAGTTTGATTTGGTGTTTTGTGGCATCGGAAGGTGCAAAAATGAGTAGAAATAATTTATGGAAAAGTGGGAGACTTAATTACAGGACTGAACTAATTAGGGCTTTCACAGCAATCCAGTAGTTTCAGCCAATGCTTTTTCTGGTCTCCCTTACTTACGTACATGTTCTAGTGGCACACATATGTGTGATTTCGTGTCAGTTATCACCATCCGTTGGCACTTACACCGGCCCTGCAGCTGGTTCAAGTGATGTCTGAAACCAGGCGTACGAGAGCCCCAGGCCTTGAACACACCCTGGCTGTGCGCGGCATTGGCCCGTCTGCCTCTTCCCAAACCCCGTTCAGTCCTTCGAGTCGTATCTTTAGCGTTGGTCCATGTCTGACATGCACAGAGCTATTTCACGCAAGATGCTGCACGCAGACGGATCTACGTCCGATCATGTACCAGGCCCTGTGTGTTGTAATATTTCCTGTGGTGTCATTGAGCGCCGGACGCTGAGATTCTAATTTGCTGCTCTCCAATGTCAGTGATACGCTGAGCTATGATGTCACAGCTCCACGTCATACACTCAGTCTGACTGGCAGACGATGGGTTAGAAGCAGGGTAACACTGGGGGGTGCCCGAGGGGTGCCCAGTGTGCCTCCGCCAGCCCCGAGTACTGTCTAGGTGGACCTTGGTGCATTACCATCCCCACTGCTACATAAATACTGCAATAAATATTAACTTAGAAAACGGAGAGAATACAGTTATACAGTGGAAACTATATTAGAAGAAGGATTTAGAGAGTGGAATTGTCCCTATTTTAGAAGACTGAGCAACTTGTACATATAATTAATATGTACAAGTTGCTCAGTCTTCTAAAATAGGGACAATTCCACTCTCTAAATCCTGACACTGTAACATGGGGTTAATTGGCAGCTATGAGACACCTTGGCTGCAGCATTGAGAGCACATTGCTCCGCATTAGGAGAACTGGTTCTTGTTCTATATAGGACAGAATAGACCGCACCACCTCCCCCCTCTCTGATGAAATCCCTGTGACAGGAAGTGGGTGTGGAGTGGAAGTGGGGGATGAAGTCATAGTTTACCCCTCCCAACCTTCCCCTTTCCTGAGTCCCAATCACAGAGTCTGTATACATTCAACTGCAGATTACTCCCAGCCAGAGCAGAGATACCAGTATCTGGGGCGCAGATCACCAATCCCAGCACTTAGCTTCACATCAGGGTCTACAATGGGTAAGGGCGACAAGGACACCCCATCTTTTGAGATGACTTGGAACAGTACGACCAGTAGCGGTTACTGCAGCCAGGAAGAGTCTGACCCAGAGCTGGAGTTATTCTACACGGCGAAGACCTCGATTCTACCCCGGAGGTCCCCCGTCAAGACACAGGTCAGAAGCTGTGCTGGATCAGGGGGTCAGGGGGGGGCAGGTTGTAGATGTGACTGAGCTACAACACTAGTGGTCTTACATGTTACTGGCATATAACACGTCTACATATTAGTATGATCCATGTGTCACCCTATGTGGGTCATTATCTAAGCATGTCATGGGCTGTACCGTCTCGGAGAACCTTGGAGAACTACAACTCCCATCATCTCTTGTTTACTGTATTTGAGTCTTATGTAGTTTTTTGCATTTTAACTTTTCCAGTATTAATGTCTGAAGCTTATAGGACGGGGACAGATGGTAGAATTACATGTAACATACAGAGGGGCAGATTCAATTATCCGCAAGGTTCCTTAAGATGTTTATGGATAATATCTTTACTCATAAGGGGAGAATGAATTTAGCGCGATGTGTCTCTGGAACGTCCGTGGAGACACATTGCACCGATCTTACGGCAGGAATCTCGCACCCCATACGGGCGAGATGTCTATACCATAATTACCACTTCGGGGCTAAATGAATCTGCCCCAGAAACAGAGGAAGTTTATTGTGCAGAATAAAAAAAAATACAAATTATTAAATCCTGGGACCATCCATGGAATTTAGAGGCAGCTCTGAGAGTACATGTATGTAACCTGTAGTATGTTACCAGTACCGCAGTGTAATACAGAGCTCAGTAGTCAGTGCGTTAGAAGATGGGAGAGTACATGTATGTAACCTGTAGTATGTTACCAGTACCGCAGTGTAATACAGAGCTCAGTAGTCAGTGCGTTAGAAGATGGGAGAGTACATGTATGTAACCTGTAGTATGTTACCAGTACCGCAGTGTAATACAGAGCTCAGTAGTCAGTGCGTTAGAAGATGGGAGAGTACATGTATGTAACCTGTAGTATGTTACCAGTACCGCAGTGTAATACAGAGCTCAGTAGTCAGTGCGTTAGAAGATGGGAGAGTACATGTATGTAACCTGTAGTATGTTACCAGTACCGCAGTGTAATACAGAGCTCAGTAGTCAGTGCGTTAGAAGATGGGAGAGTACATGTATGTAACCTGTAGTATGTTACCAGTACCGCAGTGTAATACAGAGCTCAGTAGTCAGTGCGTTAGAAGATGGGAGAGTACATGTATGTAACCTGTAGTATGTTAGCAGTACCGCAGTGTAATACAGAGCTCAGTAGTCAGTGCGTTAGAAGATGGGAGAGTACATGTATGTAACCTGTAGTATGTTAGCAGTACCGCAGTGTAATACAGAGCTCAGTAGTCAGTGCGTTAGAAGATGGGAGAGTACATGTATGTAACCTGTAGTATGTTACCAGTACCGCAGTGTAATACAGAGCTCAGTAGTCAGTGCGTTAGAAGATGGGAGAGTACATGTATGTAACCTGTAGTATGTTAGCAGTACCGCAGTGTAATACAGAGCTCAGTAGTCAGTGCGTTAGAAGATGGGAGAGTACTTAGTGCTGACGGCAGCTGTACGGTTGGAGTGTGACTGAGTGCCGCAGGGCTGGGCAGGCGTGACGGGTTCTATTATCAGGGATCTTGACGTTATTCATCTGTGACTAATTACACAGAGATTCGCCATTCACTTGTAACCAGTCACATGTACTCAGATATTCACCTCAACACCCTGTTATCTGTACCCCACTTTGTTCAGTTGGTGCTATGGATCCGTATCAATGACTTTCTCTACAGATGGACCCCTCCATCCTTTCACACACAGCTCTTCATCTTGTCAGAGGGCACTATGACAGCTGTCAGTGTGGTGGTGATTTGTAAGGTGTAAAACACAAGAGATTAAGGTGAAAATGCTAATGTAACGACAGGTTTATCATTGTCCTAAATAATCAAGGTCTAACAGTTGCTGTTATTTGGTGCAAGTCACAGAAGTGTGTGTGTGTGTGTGTGTGTGTGTGTGTGTATACACAAATAAATATATATATATATATATATATATATATATATATATAAATAATTTTTATTATATGTGGAGTTTGCAAATTATTTTGTACGAGGTGTAATATACAGCCCCAACCTTTTGAAGTTTGTCTGAACCTGGGGTGATCTGCACCTCACAATACACTGTACAGACACTTTACTAAAACCTAACACAGGAAACTTGTGAATGCCAAAGTCCACAAAACGTTATGTACAGATCTGAGGGTGCGTTCACCCATTTCCTTCCTATCTGCTTTCCGGAGTCTGTGGTTCCCAGGCCTCTTATATGACACAAACCAACTTCTCTGCAGCTCAGACAAACTTCAGCTGCACAGAGTGGGGGCTGGGGGGGATTCCAGGGAAAAGCACCCAATTCAGCTGTGTCATCTCTACCAACCCCCCAGACTATGCAGAGACTGATGCAACTCTGAGCAAGGAGGAAGGGGGGGTAGTGTGGGAGGCCGGGGAGCGGGAGAGAAGTACAGTACAGAAGTGAGAGAGAGGAAGACGTGGGGGGAGAGCAGATGCCATATTGGAGGGGGAACTATATCCAAATTGCAAACATATACAGCCGGCACAGAGCAGACTGTACACGATACAGCCGGCACAGAGCAGACTGTACACTATACAGCCGGCACAGAGCAGACTGTACACGATACAGCCGGCACAGAGCAGACTGTACACGATACAGCCGGCACAGAACAGACTGTACAATATACAGCCGGCACAGAGCAGACTGTACACGATACAGCCGGCACAGAGCAGACTGTACACGATACAGCCGGCACAGAGCAGACTGTACACTATACAGCCGGCACAGAGCAGACTGTACACGATACAGCCGGCACAGAGCAGACTGTACACTATTCAGCCGGCACAGAGAGGACTGTACACTATACAGCCGGCACAGAGCAGACTGTACACGATACAGCCGGCACAGAACAGACTGTACACTATACAGCCGGCACAGAGCAGACTGTACACTATACAGCCGGCACAGAGCAGACTGTACACTATTCAGCCGGCACAGAGAGGACTGTACTCTATACAGCCGGCACAGAGCAGACTGTACACTATACAGCCGGCACAGAGCAGACTGTACACTATACAGCCGGCACAGAGCAGACTGTACACTATACAGCCGGCACAGAGCAGACTGTACACTATACAGCCGGCACAGAGCAGACTGTACACTATACAGCCGGCACAGAGCAGACTGTACACTATACAGCCGGCACAGAGCAGACTGTACACTATACAGCCGGCACAGAGCAGACTGTACACTATACAGCCGGCACAGAGCAGACTGTACACTATACAGCCGGCACAGAGCAGACTGTACACTATACAGCCGGCACAGAGCAGACTGTACACGATACAGCCGGCACAGAGCAGACTGTACACGATACAGCCGGCACAGAGCAGACTGTACACGATACAGACGGCACAGAGCAGACTGTACACGATACAGCCGACACAGAGCAGACTGTACAATATACAGCCGGCACAGAGCAGACTGTGCAATATACAGCCGGCACAGAACAGACTGTACACTATGCAGCCGGCACAGAACAGACTGTACACTATACAGCCGGCACAGAGAGGACTGTACACTATACAGCCGGCACAGAGAGGACTGTACACTATACAGCCGGCACAGAGCAGACTGTACACTATTCAGCCGGCACAGAGAGGACTGTACTCTATACAGCCGGCACAGAGCGGACTGTACACTATACAGCCGGCACAGAGCAGACTGTACACTATACAGCCGGCACAGAGCAGACTGTACAATATACAGCCGGCACAGAGCAGACTGTACAATATGCAGCTGGCACAGAACAGACTGTACACTATACAGCCGGCACAGAGCAGACTGTACACTATACAGCCGGCACAGAGAGGACTGTACACTATACAGCCGGCACAGAGCAGACTGTACACGATACAGCCGGCACAGAGCAGACTGTACAATATGCAGCTGGCACAGAACAGACTGTACACTATACAGCCGGCACAGAGCAGACTGTACACTATACAGCCGGCACAGAGAGGACTGTACACTATACAGCCCGCACAGAGCAGACTGTACACTATACAGCCGGCATTGTGAAAACACTGAGAATCTTTATAACCCGCAGCATTGAGATCCCTATCTTTAGTGCTCCTGATCTTCACCTTTCATGCACTGTAACAGAAAACACTGGCTAAGCTGCTAATGAATTCTGTTAGGCTCGGGTGTTACTTATGTAGCAGATAAGTGTATGGCTGGGACAGAGTGCTGGTGACGTTATGAGGAGGACGTTTATGTGAAAGATGTTTTGTACAGATGCTACTTAAACCCCAACCAGTAAAACCAGTTATATTTCAGAGTGACTGGTTTTCTGCAGAGCAAACAAAAAGGTTGGAAATACACTTGACTGATTTTTTTTTAAAATCAGGAAGGAAATGTGTTATTGTTATAAGATCGGTGATAGTAAGAATAACAATAGACCCCTCTGAAGCTGGGGTGGTGTGACCGATATAATATAATAGATGTAATAGAACTTCTTGTTTCTTTCAGGATGACAAACCGGAAAAACAGCCACCGGCCCTGAGTCAGAAGGAGACTGAACAGAAGATAAAAGATTATAACTCTAAAATCAAGAGTAATCTCTTCATGAGCATGGTAAGTCATTGTGATATCACTGGGCCAGAGGGCATGTCTGTCATGTGTGTGACCACAGAGTTCAGGGAGACCCTGTTCTGTAATGCTATAGACGGACAGCACACCAAAGAGTACAGGAGACTCTGACAGACACGACACCACAGTACAGGAGACTCCGCAGTACAGGAGACTCCGACAGACACAACGCGCAGTACAGGAGACTCCGACAGACACGACGCCGCAGTACAGGAAACTCCGACAGAAACGACGCTGCAGTACAGGAAACTCCCGACAGGCGCGATGCCGCAGTACAGGAGACTACGACAGAGGTGATGCCACAGTACAGGAGACTCCGACAGAGGTGATGCCACAGTACAGGAGACTCCGACAGACTGTCACGGTCGTCTGTATTTCTCAATCCAATTCAGGACCATTGGGCCTAGCTGAAGCAGGACTGAAACTGAACCTGGAGGGTTTGATGATCTCTTTGCTCATCTAGGGTACTCAGAGTAGCACAAGCAGTACAGGAGTCTTAGGACTTGAGTCTGTGCCTGAGTACTGAACTGGAATCCGATGTAATGACAAACTGCAACTGTTCGTAGGAAATCAATCCAAGAACATATGGGCAGGCACATGGGACTGGAACCCTCTAATAAGAACTCAGATGGAAAACATACGAAAACTCAGAACAGAACGAACTGGAACTGGAAACAGGGACCAGGAACTCAGAACCCTGACACAGAATGGCAAACTCAGGACTGCGTGTCAGCCACAGCCCTGGAACCCAAAGATATATACACAGGACTGGAAATAAGCCCTAAAGACTCAGAATCAGCTGTAGGAACAGAACTGATGATACGGGTACAGCCACTGATACTGCAGAATAAGCACTGGATAGCGCAAAGTTCCTACTGAGATAAGCACTCTTGCTGAATGCAGAATATTGCAGGAAGATGAGCTACTTGGAAGTGCAGAGTACTTGCAGAAAGATGAACTCCAGGTAATGCAGGATGCTTGGAAGAAGATATGCACTTGGAATTGCAGGTAATTGTAGAGAGGTGTGGTCACGGGATTACAGCTGCTGATCACCTGACTGCAACCAAGATGGACGCCCCATGCAGCAGAACAAACAGCATGTGTTTGTTACAAATGAACATGTGATGGACAGGAATGCTGCAGGCGACCAGGAGGGACTTGGGTGGCCGTGATATGACAGCGGTGGATGTGGTAATTGCGGGTAAGACCCCGATGTGTGACACAGACATAATACAGAAGACACCGACAGACATGACACCAGTACAGAAGACACTGACAGACATGACACCAGTACAGAAGACACTGACAGACATGACACCAGTACAGAAGACACTGACAGACATGACACCAGTACAGAAGACACTGACAGACATGACACCAGTACAGAAAACACCCACAGACATGACACCAGTACAGAAGACACCCACAGACATGACACCAGTACAGAAGACACCGACAGACATGACACCAGTACAGAAGACACTGACAGACATGACACCAGTACAGAAGACACTGACAGACATGACACCAGTACAGAAGACACCCACAGACATGACACCAGTACAGAAGACACCCACAGACATGACACCAGTACAGAAGACACCCACAGACATGACACCAGTACAGAAGACACCCACAGACATGACACCAGTACAGAAGACACCGACAGACATGACACCAGTACAGAAGACACCGACAGACATGACACCAGTACAGAAGACACCGACAGACATGACACCAGTACAGAAGACACCGACAGACATGACACCAGTACAGAAGACACCGACAGACATGACACCAGTACAGAAGACACCGACAGACATGACACCAGTACAGAAGACACCGACAGACATGACACCAGTACAGAAGACACTGACAGACATGACACCAGTACAGAAGACACCCACAGACATGACACCAGTACAGAAGACACCCACAGACATGACACCAGTACAGAAGACACCCACAGACATGACACCAGTACAGAAGACACCGACAGACATGACACCAGTACAGAAGACACCGACAGACATGACACCAGTACAGAAGACACTGACAGACATGACACCAGTACAGAAGACACTGACAGACATGACACCAGTACAGAAGACACTGACAGACATGACACCAGTACAGAAGACACTGACAGACATGACACCAGTACAGAAGACACCCACAGACATGACAACACTCGCTGTATGAATGAAACACAACAAGACCGCACAGTACTCCAAAAATAGTCCAGTAAAATAAACCCATAATGTGATATAGGCTGCCCACAACATATAAAATGATGGGGCCTGTGTGCTAATGATTCATATTTCTGTCTGTCTGGCTGCCAACCATCTTATCTCACCTTGTGCTAATAACAGTCCTCTATCTAATTTCCCAGAACAAAGATGGCTCTTATACTGGATTCATTAAGGTTCAGCTGAAGCTCATCCGCCCAGTTTCCGTCCCAGTCGCTAAGAAGCCTTCGTGTATGCACGAGCGGAGAGGAGCCGCACGCTCTCAGCCGGTGAAACGCAGAACCTCCTTCTACCTCCCTAAAGACGCCTCTAAGCACCTGCACCTCAGCTCGCGCACCCCAGCAAGTGAGGTCATCCAGGCGCTCCTGCGCAAGTTTACCGTTCTAGATAACCCAAGGAAGTTTGCCCTTTTCCAGAGGACAGAACAAGAGGGGCAAGGTAAGAACGCTGATTTACCCCAAACAGGGAATATGCACCAGGCCTTTGTGTCAGGGTGTCGAGTGGCTTTAACCTCTGCTTTCCCTGCAGTGACCCTAAGAAAATTATCAGATGAGGAGGAACCATTGAAGCTGCGTCTACTTTCTGGACCTTGTGAGAAAACTCTGAGCTTTGTACTGAAGGAGAATGAAACTGGGGAAGTCAATGTAAGTTTCAGTTCTATGAAAGCCATGTCCCCTTCTCGCGATCACTCTGTGGTATCACTTCTTCCTCTTCCCGTTCGTTCTCTCTAACCAGTGTTTCCCCCTTGCAGTGGGATGCGTTCAGCACGCCAGAGCTTCAGAATTTCCTGCGCATTCTCCAGCGGGAGGAGGAGGAGCACATGCGGCAGATCATTCAGCGCTACGCACGCTGCCAGCAACAAATGCAAGAGGCTCTTGCGTCACGTACCCCTGGCTGAGTCGCAGTGCACGCACCCAAAGAGAAGTGCGTATGAAGACTGCAAGACTGATCCAGAAGACGCAAACGTGGTGTGACTGGAGACTGAGTGTAGGGGATAGAGACATCCCGGAGTGCAGGGGTGATAGATCCCCCCTCAGGACATATGTGAGTGAGCGGAAGAGAGAGTGTGTCTGTATGGGACACGAGGAGATGCATCTGTCGCTGTGACAAATGCACCAAGAGAAAAAGGCTGGAAGATGACACGAAGGTGACTTATTAGTCTCCCAGCTCAGGCAGATACATCTATATAATGCTGTCTTCCTGCTGCTGCTGCTTAGGACGTCTAATAAACTGTCTCCTCAGGACAAAGCAGCCTTCATTTCATAATAGGCAATTGTATGGACTTGTGATATCCGAGCAGACTGCACCCGATGCAGCAAAAGAAACTTAGGCTACAGTATCGGCCACATCTTACCTCCTGCATAGGAGGTAAGCAGGTTCCTGCTGCCTGTTTCTTGTTTGTTTTCTAAGTTACTTTGCACTTAATAAAGTTTTTTTTACTATAATGTAACTAGAATCCCTGAGACCTGTGCATTTCTCAGCAATCCTGCAGCCCTTATCATACATATGTAATATACAGTATATAATACAGAGCAGGGATTCATGCAGCTAACAGAGGTACGTAGCAGGAACGGTGGGGCCATGACCTGAAATGCAACATTTAACAGAAGAACAAATGTGTGTAAACCTATTCTCAGATTTGAGATACATCTTACGAGTACAAGGCGACATTGGAACAGGAGGTAAGGAAAATATTAACTTCATATTCATCAATGCAGCAATAGGACATATTGCCTCCATATAATATGCCCACCATACAGTATATGTCAGAGCAAGTCTGCAATAAACAACATTACTCAGCATAAAATATACCTGTGTGCCAGTATGTAGAATATCCCCAGCTCAGTATGCCTCAATACCCAGTACAAGATGTGCCCTACTGCCCAGTATACAGTATGCCACCCAGGCCAGATACAGAATGCCCCATTCCCAATACACAGCATGCCCTACTGCCAGATGCAAAATGTATGTCCCTTGCCAGTATATACAGTATTGCCCCTTTTACTTAGTATAGTATGCCCCATTGTCCATTATGCCCCATGCCAGTATATACAGTATGTATTGCCCCTTTTACTTAGTATAGTATGCCCCATTGTCCAGTATCCCCGTGCCAGTATATACAGTATGTATTGCCCCTTTTACTTAGTATAGTATGCCCTATTGTCCAGTATGCCCCATGCCAGTATATACAGTATGTATTGCCCCTTTTACTTAGTATAGTATGCCCCATTGTCCAGTATGCCCCAGTGCCAGTATATACAGTATGTATTGCCCCTTTTACTTATTATAGTATGCCCCATTGTCCAGTATGCCCAGTGCCAGTATATACAGTATTGCCCCTTTTACTTAGTATAGTATGCCCCATTGTCCAGTATGCCCCGTGCCAGTATATACAGTATGTATTGCCCCTTTTACTTAGTATAGTATGCCCCATTGTCCAGTATGCCCCAGTGCCAGTATATACAGTATGTATTGCCCCTTTTACTCAGTATAGTATGCCCCATTGTCCAGCATGCCCCGTGCCAGTATATACAGTATGTATTGCCCCTTTTACTTAGTATAGTATGCCCCATTGTCCAGTATGCCCCGTGCCAGTATATACAGTATGTATTGCCCCTTTTACTTAGTATAGTATGCCCCATTGTCCAGTATGCCCCAGTGCCAGTATATACAGTATTGCCCCTTTTACTTAGTATAGTATGCCCCATTGTCCAGTATGCCCCGTGCCAGTATATACAGTATGTATTGCCCCTTTTACTTAGTATAGTATGCCCCATTGTCCAGTATGCCCCGTGCCAGTATATACAGTATTGCCCCTTTTACTTAGTACACAATGCCCCATTGTCCAGTGACCTTCAGTGAACAATATATGGCATTTCTCACTGGCTATTATACAGTATACCTCAATACAGTACGGCCCCAGCTCCTATATACAAGACATCTCAGTGCCAGCAGACAGTCTCCTTTACTGCAGTCAGAATACACTGTCTGCACATAAGTCCCATTGCTCACTCACCAGCTGCCGCACATCTCACATTCTTGTCGGCTGCTATGACATCAGCCACAGCCGGAGGATGTGGGTAACTGTGCACAAAACTTCAGGTTACTCATTCAAAAAGTGATTACATCTGGGGTTTTACAGAAGAGTCAGTAACTCTAATTGTAAGGAAAAGTAACATTAAAGAACCAACATACCAGTTACTGTCAGAGCTGCCGTTATACATTATACTCCCATCAACAGTGAGATGATAAATAGTATATTCATAATGACACTGTTACAGTCACTTCCTGCCATCCCATATTCTACAGCAGCTGTTCCAGAAGATGAATCGGCTCACTCAGTCTGCTTTTAATTGCCTGAAATGAAGATCATGCAATGATTGTAGCTTTCATTTACAGTACACCCCTAAAAAAAACAACAACAAACTATTCTACACAGTATAAAAGGTTGAATCAATTGAGTCAGTTAATACCCTCTTTTCTGGCAGGACATTTAATACTCGAATTATGGAAACCTATTCCCATTATTCTAGTCGGCCAACATTAAATTCTAAGCAAATAAGAACATTAAAGTGAATGATTTTCAAAGGCAAAAAAACATAGCAAACAGCGCCGCCACAGTTTGTGGAAGGTACTGCAGTTCAGTGCGATCAGCTATACCCCTAAAAGGTGATTTAAGAGAGTACATATGTGCATCCATTAGTGTATTTCTGTGAATACATTTTATATGCATTATTCATTAAGTCTGCATCTCAAAATGTCAATTTCTACGGGGTTGCAAAATGTTCTATATAGTAATGTAGGGACTTTGTGCCCTGACATGTAGCCAACAAAATGTGAGCTAAGTACACCTCATTGTACTCTCACAAGATCTCATTATATTTGACTAGATATTTAAATGAGATTAGAAACTTGTAGATGGCGCATTTACTGTGTAAACCCCTGGTCTGTGGGCAACAGCACCCCACACACAACACACAGACACAAATACACTCACTCTCATGATTAATTAAGGTAATAAATGAGGCTATAACCAAGCAGTGTTTTAGGATACAAATAGAAAAGTTTAAGTTAATGAAATGGATCGCTCTAAAGTAGACTAAGCCTGAGGTCAGGTAGCAGCGCTTTGTGCTGTCCTATCATGGAGAGAGATCATTATAATTATTCCCACACACCATAATAAGGAACAGGAGCTGTATATGCAATAATCATGTAATATTATACAAGTCACCAACATTCTGAAATCATTTCCAGGGAGATTTTGCTGCTCAGCAAGATACAGTCTCTGAGAACCTCGGACACAACAATCTCCATCATGTCATATATCTTGGATTTCATTATAATGAAGAGACTTGCATTTTAAATCATTCTCCTCAATAAACAGTGACAACTAACATGCATGAAAACAAAAGGAGGGATTTAATTGTGCACTTCGTCAATGTTGAAAAAAGGAGACTTTTCCATGGGACAGTCCCTGTAAAACAGGGACAGGTGGTAACTATGTAATTCTTGGTAAACTGCAGTTTGTTTTCCTTCTTGACATTGAGGCATGTAGTAGAAAGAGGTCGCTCTCCTACAATGAGGACTCTGTTTCTGTCTCCTAGGTGTTACCTGCACACTCAGCCTTCAAATCGATAAAGGTTCTCAGCTTTACAAATCAATGGCAAAAATAATAAAAATCACTGGCCCCACCTGTCAATGAACGCACACAGAGAATTTCTATAGAACAGGCCTTTTGTGGCTCAGATAGAGAAGCACCTCCATCCTAACATGGCAGCCTCAGGCAGAGGAGGGAAAGGGAGCATGACGGACATATGTAACTAAAACTAAATATAAACCGTCCAGTTATTTCACCTATATAATTTAGCTCAAAAATACACAGACTTTCACATATATTAATGTCATATAGTTGCTTTACTTGCTGTGTAAATTCCAGTCCAAGCAATAGACTAGATAATAGACTAGACTAGACTAATAGACTAGTCTTTATGTGGAGCGTGGACGAGTGTGACATCATAGCCCAGAACCAACATGGCAGAGCAGTGGACAACAGTCGGCAGCTTCTTAGCTGTTATCCCTCAATGAGAGGGAACAATGAGTCATCAGGGGTGTGATGGTGAAATAAGCATCATCATATGTCTTACTCCACACACCTAATGACACAAATGGTGTCATCAAAACACATCTCCCGGATGAAACGCATCCAGAAGATGTGTCTGAAGTATGTCAGAAACTGACAGAATCTGTATAATCGCTATGTGTTACAGCACCTTCTCCCTGTGCACCATCTTTCCAGAGCCGTAACTTAAAATTCTAGCGCCTGGGGCGAGAGAGACTAATGCTGGCCTACTAGCTCTCAATTTAACCAAATTAACCTAAAATATTTGTAAATTTCGCCCTGGGCGGTCGCCCCTATCGTACAGCCCTAGTTACGGTCCTGCATCTTTCACACATCTACCCTCAGTAATATGGCATAATGTGTTATTACAGGACATATGTATAGTACAGTACACTGCTCTATAGGATAAGGCTGTTACTACAGGATATGTGTATAGCATACAGTATAGAACACTGGTCTATAGGATAAAGCTGTTATAACAGGATATAGAGATGTATAGGATACAGTATAATACACTACCTGTACAGGATAAGTGTTATTACAGGATACAGATGTATAACATAGCATATAACACACTGTTCTATAGGATAAAGCTGTTATAACAGGATATAGAGATGTATAGGATACAGTATAATACACTACCTGTACAGGATAAGGGTGTTATTACAGGATACAGATGTATAATATAGTATATAACATACTGATACTGTTATTACACGAGACACGTGACAGAGGCCAGGCGCAGTGGGCGTGCTCAGTCCGCCTGCAGTCACGTGCCTGTGCTCCACGCCTCGGTTTGACCAGCCACGCCTCTTGTGGTCACGTGTTCCTTCTGCTTAGTACCGGAAGTGACGCAGGGTAATAGCGGAACGTGTGTGACAGAAGCCGGGGGCGATACCTCCCCGGGGTCACCTGCGCTCTGTCACCCGGCATGGGCAGCAGCGGGTCCAGAGCTCGGGGCCTGTGGCCCTTCTCCTCTCCGGGAACCGACAGTCCTGGCAACACCGAGCAGAGCGTGGCCCGGATCCGTAAAGCCACCCCGTTCATCTTCACCCGGCGCGGGTGAGTCCGGGGAGGTGACACTGCGCGTTATACCCCTCCCCCATACATTATATACACTGTGCTCCTCCCCCGTACATTATATACACTGTGCTCCTCCCCATACATTATATACACTGTGCTCCTCCCCCATACATTATACACTGTGCTCCTCCCCCATACATTATACACTGTGCTCCTCCCCCATACATGATACACTGTGCTCCTCCCCCATACATTATACACTGTGCTCCTCCCCCATACATTATATACACTGTGCTCCTCCCCCGTACATTATATACACTGTGCTCCTCCCCCGTACATTGTACACTGTGCTCCTCCCCCATACATTATACACTGTGCTCCTCCCCCATACATGATACACTGTACTCCTCCCCCATACATTATACACTGTGCTCCTCCCCCATACATTATACACTGTGCTCCTCCCCCATACATTATACACTGTGCTCCTCCCCCATACATTATACACTGTGCTCCTCCCCCATACATTATATACACTGTGCTCCTCCCCCATACATTATATACACTGTGCTCCTCCCCCGTACATTGTACACTGTGCTCCTCCCCCATACATTATATACACTGTGCTCCTCCCCCATACATTATACACTGTGCTCCTCCCCCATACATTATACACTGTGCTCCTCCCCCATACATTATACACTGTGCTCCTCCCCCATACATTATACACTGTGCTCCTCCCCCATACATGATACACTGTGCTCCTCCCCCATACATTATATACACTGTGCTCCTCCCCCATACATTATATACACTGTGCTCCTCCCCCATACATTATATACACTGTGCTCCTCCCCCATACATTATATACACTGTGCTCCTCCCCCGTACATTATATACACTGTGCTCCTCCCCCGTACATTATATACACTGTGCTCCTCCCCCATACATTATATACACTGTGCTCCTCCCCCATACATTATACACTGTGCTCCTCCCCTGTACATTATATACTGTGCTCCTCCCCCGTACATTATATACACTGCTCCTCCCCCATACATTATACACACTGTGCTCCCCCCCATACATTATACACACTGTGCTCCTCCCCCATACATTATATACACTGTGCTCCTCCCCCGTACATTATATACACTGTGCTCCTCCCCTGTACATTATATACACTGTGCTCCTCCCCTGTACATTATATACACTGTGCTCCTCCCCCGTACATTGTACACTGTGCTCCTCCCCCGTACATTGTACACTGTGCTCCTCCCCTGTACATTATATACACTGTGCTCCTCCCCCGTACATTATATACACTGTGCTCCTCCCCCGTACATTATACACTGTGCTCCTCCCCCATACATTATACACTGTGCTCCTCCCCCATACATTATATACACTGTGCTCCTCCCCCATACATTATATACACTGTGCTCCTCCCCCGTACATTATATACACTGTGCTCCTCCCCGTACATTATATACACTGTGCTCCTCCCCCGTACATTATATACACTGCTCCTCCCCCATACATTATACACACTGTGCTCCTCCCCCATACATTATACACACTGTGCTCCTCCCCCATACATTATATACACTGTGCTCCTCCCCCGTACATTATATACACTGTGCTCCTCCCCTGTACATTATATACACTGTGCTCCTCCCCTGTACATTATATACACTGTGCTCCTCCCCCATACATTATACACACTGTGCTCCTCCCCCATACATTATACACTGTGCTCCTCCCCCATACATGATACACTGTGCTCCTCCCCCATACATTATACACTGTGCTCCTCCCCCATACATTATATACACTGTGCTCCTCCCCCGTACATTATATACACTGTGCTCCTCCCCCGTACATTGTACACTGTGCTCCTCCCCCATACATTATACACTGTGCTCCTCCCCCATACATGATACACTGTACTCCTCCCCCATACATTATACACTGTGCTCCTCCCCCATACATTATACACTGTGCTCCTCCCCCATACATTATACACTGTGCTCCTCCCCCATACATTATACACTGTGCTCCTCCCCCATACATTATATACACTGTGCTCCTCCCCCATACATTATATACACTGTGCTCCTCCCCCGTACATTGTACACTGTGCTCCTCCCCCATACATTATATACACTGTGCTCCTCCCCCATACATTATACACTGTGCTCCTCCCCCATACATTATACACTGTGCTCCTCCCCCATACATTATACACTGTGCTCCTCCCCCATACATTATACACTGTGCTCCTCCCCCATACATGATACACTGTGCTCCTCCCCCATACATTATATACACTGTGCTCCTCCCCCATACATTATATACACTGTGCTCCTCCCCCATACATTATATACACTGTGCTCCTCCCCCATACATTATATACACTGTGCTCCTCCCCCGTACATTATATACACTGTGCTCCTCCCCCGTACATTATATACACTGTGCTCCTCCCCCATACATTATATACACTGTGCTCCTCCCCCATACATTATACACTGTGCTCCTCCCCTGTACATTATATACTGTGCTCCTCCCCCGTACATTATATACACTGCTCCTCCCCCATACATTATACACACTGTGCTCCCCCCCATACATTATACACACTGTGCTCCTCCCCCATACATTATATACACTGTGCTCCTCCCCCGTACATTATATACACTGTGCTCCTCCCCTGTACATTATATACACTGTGCTCCTCCCCTGTACATTATATACACTGTGCTCCTCCCCCGTACATTGTACACTGTGCTCCTCCCCCGTACATTGTACACTGTGCTCCTCCCCTGTACATTATATACACTGTGCTCCTCCCCCGTACATTATATACACTGTGCTCCTCCCCCGTACATTATACACTGTGCTCCTCCCCCATACATTATACACTGTGCTCCTCCCCCATACATTATATACACTGTGCTCCTCCCCCATACATTATATACACTGTGCTCCTCCCCCGTACATTATATACACTGTGCTCCTCCCCGTACATTATATACACTGTGCTCCTCCCCCGTACATTATATACACTGCTCCTCCCCCATACATTATACACACTGTGCTCCTCCCCCATACATTATACACACTGTGCTCCTCCCCCATACATTATATACACTGTGCTCCTCCCCCGTACATTATATACACTGTGCTCCTCCCCTGTACATTATATACACTGTGCTCCTCCCCTGTACATTATATACACTGTGCTCCTCCCCTGTACATTATGTACACTGTGCTCCTCCCCCGTACATTGTACACTGTGCTCCTCCCCTGTACATTATACACACTGTGCTCCTCCCCCGTACATTATATACACTGTGCTCCTCCCCCGTACATTATATACACTGTGCTCCTCCCCCATACATTATACACTGTGCTCCTCCCCCATACATTATATACACTGTGCTCCTCCCCCATACATTATATACACTGTGCTCCTCCCCCGTACATTATATACACTGTGCTCCTCCCCGTACATTATATACACTGTGCTCCTCCCCCGTACATTATATACACTGTGCTCCTCCCCCGTACATTATATACACTGTGCTCCTCCCCGTACATTATATACACTGTGCTCCTCCCCCGTACATTATATACACTGTGCTCCTCCCCCGTACATTATATACACTGTGCTCCTCCCCTGTACATTATATACACTGTGCTCCTCCCCTGTACATTATACACTGTGCTCCTCCCCTGTACATTATACACTGTGCTCCTCCCCTGTACATTATATACTGTGCTCCTCCCCCATACATTATATACACTGCTCCTCCCCCATACATTATATACACTGCTCCTCCCCCATACATTATACACTGCTCCTCCCCCATACATTATATACACTGTGCTCCTCCCCCATACATTATATACACTGTGCTCCTCCCCCGTACATTGTACACTGTGCTCCTCCCCCGTACATTGTACACTGTGCTCCTCCCCCGTACATTATATACACTGTGCTCCTCCCCCATACATTATACACTGTGCTCCTCCCCCATACATTATATACACTGTGCTCCTCCCCCATACATTATATACACTGTGCTTCTCCCCCATACATTATACACTGTGCTCCTCCCCATACATTATATACACTGTGCTCCTCCCCCGTACATTATATACACTGTGCTCCTCCCCCGTACATTATATACACTGTGCTCCTCCCCCGTACATTGTACACTGTGCTCCTCCCCCGTACATTGTACACTGTGCTCCTCCCCCGTACATTATATACACTGTGCTCCTCCCCCATACATTATACACTGTGCTCCTCCCCCATACATTATATACACTGTGCTCCTCCCCCATACATTATATACACTGTGCTCCTCCCCCATACATTATACACTGTGCTCCTCCCCATACATTATATACACTGTGCTCCTCCCCATACATTATATACACTGTGCTCCTCCCCCATACATTATATACACTGTGCTCCTCCCCCATACATTATATACACTGTGCTCCTCCCCTATACATTATATACACTGTGCTCCTCCCCCATACATTATATAACCTGTGCTCCTCCCCCGTACATTGTACTCTGTGCTCCTCCCCCGTACATTATATACACTGTGCTCCTCCCCCGTACATTATATACACTGTGCTCCTCCCCCGTACATTATATACACTGTGCTCCTCCCCCGTACATTATATACACTGTGCTCCTCCCCCGTACGTTATATACACTGTGCTCCTCCCCCGTACGTTATATACACTGTGCTCCTCCCCCGTACGTTATATACACTGTGCTCCTCCCCCGTACGTTATATACACTGTGCTCCTCCCCCGTACGTTATATACACTGTGCTCCTCCCCCGTACGTTATATACACTGTGCTCTTCCCCGTACGTTATATACACTGTGCTCCTCCCCCGTACGTTATATACACTGTGCTCCTCCCCCGTACGTTATATACACTGTGCTCCTCCCCCGTACGTTATATACACTGTGCTCCTCCCCCGTACGTTATATACACTGTGCTCCTCCCCCGTACGTTATATACCGTATATCCCCTCCCCCTCCACATTATATGCAGTACTGTGCTTTATATACCCTACTATATTATATATCTGTCTAATCACACACACACACATATATATATATATGTACAGTGTGTGTAGATATATTTCTTGGCTGCTGTAGTTGAATCGCTGATCTGTATGTGCAGCCTGGAAGGTCAGTCTCTGCTTATGTATATTTCACCCCCCAGCCCAGTGTCCCATGTCTACCCCTCGCCCATCCTTGTTGCCAGGGGCACTGACACGATGTGGAAATGCTCAGACAGGTCACCTTGGTGGCAGCAATTTACTAGTTCATCATTAACTTTAGTCCTTAGCAGCTACATAGTGGATGTGATTATTCTGAGTTATGAGCCCACAGTGTCAATGTCCGGATTATAGCATTTGGGAGATTGTAGCCAAGGCCAGACTAAGGGCAAAGATCACATTACTGAGTCCATAAATTTCTTTTCCAAGCATCAGGGTTGACACCCTTCTGTATCCCAAATAGTGTTTAGTGTCTGATACAAATGACCTAGTGTGAGAGGGTCTTACCGGTCTGTTTATGTAGAGGGTTATCACTGGGATTAACCGAGGCTTCTCTTGCATCTCCCGATTTATCAAATATATTTTTAAATAAATTAAGAATCATATAAATGTGTCAAGTATAATTTTAGATTATACATGAACTTTTATTAAATATGTATAGCAATTTTAGCTCACGCTGTAATGTATTAAATACCCTCTATATTAATCACATAAATCCTGTTATCTGTAAACAATAACAAATGTATATAATCTCTGAAGGTGTAATTCTCCTTCGTATAGTAGGATAACCATCAGCACCAGTGTCTCTCGGTCAGACATCTCAGCTGTCATGTTACTCTCCGAGCTTCCAGTAATGTCACTCTGTTGGATGCCATTGCAACAAAACTGTCATGGTGGAAATACACTGTCCCGTATGTGACAAACCTGGACATACACAATCAGCCAGGGAGAGAGAACCGTTAGTTGTCTCCCTGGCTGATTCTGCGTCACTACACTGTGATGCTGGGGGCCACAGGACCAGCCTGTTACATTTACAGTACTAGTAGGTTTAAGGTTCAGCTTCCATTAGGGTTTGGGATAATGTTGACTTAAGGGTTTTAACTTTGAGCCCTGACTTGATAAATTGCGCCCATGTTTTGGACCAGGGAGTGTTTCCTCCCACTCCTGGATGAAAGAAGAGACCGCTCTTTGAATTAAGGGGTCTCCTAACTTCCTATAAAACCAGTGTGCTGGTATAGAAGGATTACTAGTAACCCCCTTTCCTGGTGGGCCTGGGGACATGCTCTTTTCTCTCTTTGTTAGGAATGTGTGATGTTCCCATATTTAGTTGGTGTGAGCGAGGCCGTGTTTTATAAGTCGTCTTTTTCCCGATAGCTCCATGTACTTTGATGAAGATGGAGACCTGGCTCATGAATTCTACGAGGAAACAATTGTGACCAAGAATGGTCGGAAACGAGCTAAACTGAAACGTGTCCACAAGAACCTGCGGCCTCAGGTAACGGCAGTGAGTTCATATACATGGGGGCAATTAGTGACTGGCTGAGAAAACCGCACCGATCTGAAAGTGAGAGTAATGATAAGTCTCCCATATAACATTGAGATATAACCATGCGGGAACTTCACAGTGGTCGAGTCATATTAAGGACATTTCTAAAACCAGCTATGCTGAAGTGTCTGTAGACTAATGCGATATTATAACCTTAGCAACTCTTGATTCTGATTCCTCGGATGAAAGTGTAAAACTTATTAAAGCAAAGCAACAGTTTGATACCGTATTGAAGCATAATGTTGAAGTTTTCATTTATACATTTTTTTATCTTCGTGCCTTGTTCTATACATGCTCCCCATCGTATTATCATTATATTGTGTCACTCCCTGACTGCTGTTTGTATCAGCAGACGTTACAGAATACTGTGTAGGAAAGTACCAGGGAGTTTTCTGAGTGGAGGGTAATGAAGCTCTACAAATACCAATAGAAATACGACTGTTCATAGTACTAGTTACCTGAATGTTATATCGCAGCACTGATTCTCATTAATCATAAGGATATTATAAGTCACTGACTAGTTCCGCCACCAAATATAAATGCACAAGGCCACAGGTCTCTGAGGTGGTTTAATATCCATTATAATGAACTTGAAAAGGTGCGTTATACCGAATACCACACAAGTGATGACATCAAAACTCACTGTTTATATGATTATTATTTACAGAAGTTGAGTTGTATGATAATGATATAATGTATTTGTGTTGGCATTAATGGTAAAATATTACCATACCGCCTTGTTCTCCTGGAAAATAACTACCCAATCTGCTTCCTCACAGGGCACCATCAAGTTAGACCATCCGTGCATCCACGTGGATTTCCCTGTTGTACTGTGTGAGGTCTGACATTGGCTATACCACCCTTGCCTGCCAAGCTGTGCCCTCCTCCACCAACCTCTGCACCCTACGCTGTGCTCCTGAGACGGGAGCTAGAGGAGGATGATGGGGGGGACACAGGGACAGTCCCCAGATATAAACACTGGCTCGGGGTGTATATAAGGACTGACTCGGGGTGTGACAGCGCACTCTGTTATAGCGGACAGGATCACTGCTGGAGTGTAACATTTCCTGGATTCTCCGTCTGTGTATAGGCTGCTAGCGTTGTATCCCCTCTTGCTTTGATATTTACCAGTAACCCGTTGTCTGCACCACCCTATTTTATGGCTGCCAGGAAAAGAAGAGAGACAAGAGGCACAGCCTCTCTCCTTCATCCTATTCAGGGGGGATACAACTTATTACTGACCGTGTATCTGATCACAGCTGCCCAAAACCTTACAACGGGTCAGAGATTGGTAGCGTATGTGCACTTCTGGCATAATATAGAGGATAAATGTATGTGAAATGTCACCAAAAGGCCAGTCTCCCAATATATTTATGTGGTCTTCAGGGTCCAGCATTTGCACCTGTCTTAGTCGGTTTCGCCTACACAACGTGATCAGTGAAGATAGTGGAATATAGCCAGGGTGCTCTGCACTGTGAAGGAACATTTGCGTGTCTTTGTGACAAATCCTATTTATGGAAAAGCGCACAGGAGTCCTGCTGGAAGTTCCCCGGTACAATCACACTTGTATGTAACTGTCCTGTGTTCCAGAGCTCCCTTCCATGTATGTTTATTTATTACATGTATGTTTTAATTTGTGTTCTATAATCCTGAGCTGTGAAATGCCCCTTCTCCCAGCATCCTCCACTCTGAGCTGTCCCCATACCCCAATCCATCGGACTGTGATCACTGCTGTACCCAGACTTGTAGCAGATTGGGAGACGTCGGGGGCATGGAGAGATTCTCCCCAATAAAACCTATGTTTGTAACTTGGAGTTGTGTTATTCCAGTCAGAGGTAACTGTATAATGGCGCTTGGTACTGATAGTGATCTCCTGGCACCAAGTACTGATATGGATACCTGGAAGTGTGTTGTGATAATTTATCCAATAAGCTGGGTGTGTTTTAGATGCCATAGGCAGTTTGGGTAATGTTACGTTAGGAAGGCATCGCATGATGTAGATGTGAGCAGAGTATATTTCTCCCCAGAGGTCTTGTAGCGCTCGTTCTGTTCATCCACAATGTCCAGCACTTAAGAGTGTCAGTAAAATGGTAATTTGAGTCACTTATCTGAGGGCGGCTGGATAGTATTGCTCTCCCATTACCCATGTCAGAATGTGTAGGTGAGACTTCTACACCAGCTCTTATTTATGTAGCTGGGAGACCTTTGGTTTTGGGTAAAGATACCTCTCATTGTATCCTCCAGAACGCAGCTGTCCTGGTACTTTGGGGGCCTTCATCTACTTTGAAAAGCTGATGAGAGCGTTTGGCAGCTCTGCTGTACAACGAGGTAGTAGCACTTCCCAAGGGTTACAAATGGCCCATGCTTGTTAGATCTTACACTGCATTACTGCTAGCTGCATGGAGACCATCACATCCAGGAGGGATTCCTCACATGCAACCACAGCAGCCAATCAGGTGCTTCCTTTCGCTGTCTGTCCATCTCAAGTGAAAGGTGATTGGTTGGTTGATGTGGGTCAGTACAGGGTAACCCCTGAATGCAGCATTCATGAATGAGATGTTCTTCCTGCAGTATAAACTCTGAGACCTCGTTCTCGCTGGGGTAGATTGTTTGTGTTTTACCAGCATTTGTAACTCGTACAAGACATGTAAGTGGGGCTGACAATGTCCCTGTACCCACTCACGATTTTACTAGTGTACGGGAACGTTGGGTTTTTCATTGCATTGTGTTCTTTCAGTGTGTGTCCTGTGGGTGTAATGTAGAGAGAATCTACAGTGACCTCAACGCCAGTAACAAACGTCAAACACAAACATGCACTTTTTTGAGTTCAATACGGTTTGACCAGTAAAAGAAACAAATGTACCTAATTATACAAGTAACAGCCATTCATACTTACAGGGGAATAATCTGCATATATACTTGTTTTGTACGTTCCTAGTTGTGTCTCTGGTAACAGATCCTTTTTTCATATTTACTAAATGTAATTTTCTTTTTAACACTGAGGTATCCAACATCTCTTCTACTTATGACCCTTTATAACCCATTTATTTGCGTTTACATCCAGAAAATACCATCTGATTGCTGTTTGCCAACATGGACATAACAATGTCGGAAAAAAAGAGGGTGGAAGTGGTTCGTGCCCGAGCCCTACAGCGCATAACGAGTTCACCATATTGGACAAGACAACTACTGCCGGTATTTACAGTGATATATATGTGTACATCCTGCAACTTCAATAAGGTGTTAGTGAGGAAAATCAGGATCCATCGTGTCAGACCTCTCTCCACCTTGTATTGTAAACAACAAAGTGATAAACAAATAGACAATTCTTAGGAAAAAGTGACAATAAAAAACTGGTTGCATAAGTGTGAACACAACCACACTAATACTTTGTGGAAGTACCTTTTGCTTTTATTATTAAAGCAGTGAGTCTGAATAAGTATCAACTTTATCGGGGGTAAATATATCAAAGTGCGGGTTTGAAAAAGTGGAGATGTTGCCTATAGCGACCAATCAGATTGTAGCTGTCATTTTGTAGTAAGTACTAAATAAATGGTAACTAGATAAGTTTACCCCTGGACTGTGCCATTCTATCCCATTCAAGGTCCATAAGATTGTGAGGGGTCTCCTGTGCACGGCCCTCTAGGTCATTCTGTGGGTTTTCAATGGGACTGATCCATTGCAAGACTTTGATCTTCCTTCTCTGAAGCCATTCCTTGGTTGACCTGGATGTGTGCTTTGGATCGTGTCATATTAGATGGTGAAATAACTCTTCCACTTTCAGACAGATGCCAGCAGGTCTCGTGCCGAAATATCTTGATATCCCAGCTGAAGAGAGGCAGCACCAGACTGCCACCAGATGCCTGATCTTTGGGCGAGGAGCTGGGTTGTGTTTGCACCAAACATATTTTTTATAATTAAGGACAAAAATTTAAACTATCTGATCATAAGATGGGTTGGGATGATTGAATGTATATTTATGCAAAGTTTAGACAGGCTGGAATGTTCTTCAGTGTGAGAAGTGGCTTCACCCTACCCCGTAGCCCAGGTATGTACAGAAGATGCAGGAAGTCACCGCATCCTCCCACAAATTCCTGCAGCCCCTTTAATGTTGCCGTCGGCCTCTTGGAAGCTCCCTGATGAGTCTTCTCCCCATGCTGCCACAGTCTATAGATCGACGTCCTGATCTCAGCAATGTCCCTGTTGGTGCAACAATTTCTCCAAATATTGATGATAATACTGACGATGTCCCGTGTTATATGTGATGCCTTTTCTTTTATACACCCCTCATTTCAAGTGAGATCCTGTAGATGTTGTGGAGGTCTTTGCAGAGCATGGTTATCCCAGTAAGATGCACCCTGGGAAATCTCACAAGAAGAGCTCATCTTTTATAATAACGGAACAGTAAGATCAGATTATGCTCCTCTGATTTTCCCTGTAACTCTTCTGTCAGATGCAGATGTTTCTTGAAGCACTTGCTACAGGGGGGGTTTCTCCTGTTTGATTGGTCAGCTGGTAACGCCTGAGTATTGAGGTGCGGGTCTCTCAATTTGTGCCACCGCTGATGTATGATTAGTTTTGCCAATGATGATAAAATAGTATCAAAAGCTTCAACGCTACAAAGTCCAGAGTGTAACTAGACCCCAGGTCTTATGTTCAGGCTGAAGAAGGAGGTCCGGGGTGGGATAGTGGGTAGAGCCCAAACGGCGGTGCCTCCTGCTGTAAACGTGTATCAGTTTGAGGGAGCCCAGGCAGTATGGGTGGGGCAGATGGTATAAAGCAGCCGCTCATTAGGACCCAAACGGTGAGTAGTGTGATAAGCAGTATGTCCTCTAGTTGTGCCTCTACGGGGATGATGAGCCCACCAGTCCTTCCAGACTTCTGACTCTCAGTTGGGTGTAATATACGGTGCTATAATTCCAGGTTAGGATAATAATAGGATTTGGTGAGAAGAGCTAGCGCTCCACCTGTCTATTCCCATAGCCTGGCCAGGCCACGCCCCTCATTGGCTGGACTTTAAATGCAAGTTCAAAATCCATAGATTTGCCTTTACAAGTACTCACTTTACTAAAATAAATACTTTAAACTAATGCTCCTGGTACTTGATTACTCTGATATTGGCTTCAGTGATTATAATATTTGAAATTATAACTTGTATATTACATATTATCGCTTTTAGCCTGTAAGTTCTCCCTATTTGAGCAACTTAAGTCCGTATGTGCTCCATGATTGCTCTTGGCACCAGTTACACATCTTGTGCTATGTGTGTATTTGTGGAACAATGGTGATTTCTGCTGAGCAAGATGTGAGCCCAGAAACTGGATCTAAATGAACAGCTGGCACCACTGAGCTCCATAGACAACTGTGAGAGGTGGCTGCTGGTCACTGAGCAGGAACTGGGGGCTGGAGAGACAGGAGGACCCTGAGGAGCTGGGTCACAGGTACAATGGGTAGAGGTTAATCCTGACACACACCCCACAGATGTACCAGCTTGTCTAATATTGGGCATGTCCGTTCAGGGGCAGCTTTGCTATCGCAGGGTTGTACTCTAGTGACCGGGGCAATCACTGCCCCAGGTAAGAAGGAATTAGAGGAGGGGGGTCATCTGTTTCCAGGACCATGAACACAGAACAGTCTGCTGGCTCCTGGCCGCCATGTTGTGGATCCGATCGATAGATTGTCTTGGCGCCCTCTCCTGTGGTGCCAACAGGCACTTACAACGCAGGTACACCTTAGTTGCCCGGAACGCCTCTACAACAGTAGCGGAGCCTTGAACTGAATGAACACTGGGTTACCAGCAGCGGATAGCAGGGAGATAAGTAAGAAGTTATATAGAATATTATATACATTACATTATTGACAACTAATTTATATAGTGCCAGAACTTTCTGAAGCACTTTACAAAGAATAATCATTCACATCATTCCCTGCTCCAGTGGAACTTACAGTCTAAAATCTCTACCCCACACTGACATTAACCTACCAGTATGTTTAGGATTCTGGAGAAACCCAGGCAAACACTGGGAGAACATACAAACTCCACACAGATAGTGTCCTGGTCAGTAGTGGCCTCAGCCTTGTGAGGCAGCAATGCTAACCACTGTGTCACATTGCCTGGAATATAGTGAGAAAATATACAGTGCCTGTAGAAAATCATCATACCCGGTAAAATCATTACCTTATGTCACATTACATGGCAGCCTGCCCATCACTTCTATATAGAGTCAGAGAATGCATGTAGGCCATGCTCTACAGATATGTCCTTAAGCCACCTTTAGGGCCCACAGCTCAGGATATCCTCACACATGCACGTTTTAAAGGATCTGCAGAAAACAGGTTTCATAATAACTGAGTCACTTATTCCACATAAGCAAAAGCTAAAAAAAAACCATTAAGTGATGATAGATGCTGTCTTACTCCTATCTGTCCACATGGGGGCGCAACTACTTAAGAATATGTGCCAGTGATTTGTACTGGTGATAAGTAGCCTTGTCTAATATGGCAGAAAATCATATTTATATGCAATAAAGTCCTTATCATCAGCCACTTTATTACACACTATTCTGCTTTCAGTCCTTCCTACATCAGTCTGCCCAGGAGCATAGATACTTATAATGAGAATGTATTACACTGAGCCATCTCTCAGAGCACCGGCCTCCAGTCACAATGCTGGACCAGGGGGAACAGCAGGTACAGGAAACAGTGGTAGAATCTATATGAATGCAGATGTGAAATTAGAGTGGCGAGGGCCCTGCTCCTAAGAGCTTACACTCTAGTGCTCCTATGTAGTTCACGTTTATAGTTCATAGTTTAATATGTTTTAACCTGTTAACCCTGAGTATTGGTAGTATTGTTTTGGTACTGTCTATAGTACTACTCTACTACAACACCTTAATAACATAATGTTACATTTACATCTACAAAGACATTGGAGAACCTTTATGAATTTGTTGTGGATCATTGCAGCCAATCAGATGTTTGCTTTTGATTTGTAACCTGCACTGGGGAAAGTACAGAATCTAACTGGTGGGTTTGGGTTACACCACCTTTTATCTTTGCACCAGTTCTCATAAATATCCAGCGATATTCAGAGAGGCGGTGGTTCATACTGCAGACAGCCACCATTTGTTGCTGAGCAGCTGGGAAGCAGCTTCCGCCGACGATGGGTGATCACATGACCCTCTGGTTGGGGGCAGGTCTTTGTGCTGCCTCCTGATTGGCTCCCTGTCCTTTATAAGGCAGGGTAATTGTTGCCTCCCTGCCAGGGATAGTGTTGAGCTGTTTCCTGGTTCTTGATATCTGGCGACGTTTATTATAATACTCTTATCAGCTGCCTGTACTGACCTGTGGCTGTATTATTAGTTTACGGCTGTCCTGACTGCTGATCAGTATTAGATATTCCAGTTCTCTCTTGTTCAGATCTGGGTCTCTAGTCCTTGGATTCATTGGCCACTGTCTCCTATACTTCCATACTACCGTCATATTGCGCCCCAAGTGAAGCGCGGCTGCTATAGGTGAAGACCTCGTTAAGATGGTTTTAGGAACTTATCTGGCATCAAACATTTGCCTAAAAATGAATTAATGTCTGTTCTGTTTAGTGTGTTGGGGTCAGTCTGTAGGAGATGCTTCATGCTATGCTCTGGTTCTAATAACGCACAGCTCCACCAACAGGCTGCTTGGCAAACTGCACCCTAATGAAATTGCCTGATTTTTTTTTTTTTCCTACATGTGTGAGTGATCTTCCAGCTATTTGTTGGTGTGATTTTATTTTAGTCTATACAACTCTCATTTGTATCTGTCACATTGATCATATATGATATGATATGTAACCAGGGGGTAACTATAGCCATACAGACCATGTAACCAGGGGGTAACTATAGCCATACAGACCATGTGACCACGGGGTAACTATAGCCATACAGACCATGTGACTACGGGGTAACTATAGCCATACAGACCATGTAACCAGGGGGTAACTATAGCCATACAGACCATGTGACCATGGGGTAACTATAGCAATACAGACCATGTAACCAGGGGGTAACTATAGCCATACAGACCATGTGACCACGGGGTAACTATAGCCATACAGACCATGTGACCAGGGGGTAACTATAGCCATACAGACCATGTAACCACGGGGTAACTATAGCCATACAGACCATGTGACCACGGGGTAACTATAGCCATACAGACCATGTGACCACGGGGTAACTATAGACATACAGACCATGTGACCAGGGGTAACTATAGACATACAGACCATGTGACCACGGGGTAACTATAGCCATACAGACCATGTGACCACGGGTAACTATAGCCATACAGACCATGTGACCACGGGGTAACTATAGCCATACAGACCATGTGACCAGGGGTAACTATAGACATACAGACCATGTGACCAGGGGGTAACTATAGAGATACATCCCATGTGGCAGCTATAGAGCCCGGTAGCAGGGGCCCCTATCTCAAAGAAAGAATGTGCCTTAAATTACAAACTTAATTATAGCTTCATTACACATTTATCCAGGTAGTTATGTGATTTGGAAGGACTGTGTATATAACTCAGATTACTAGTACTGCAATTAGTACTCGGCTCGGATACTGACTGGGATGGAGCAGATACTAGTGACTGTATAATGGTGCCTAGAGGACCCTATTAGGGACCACGGTGTACAGATCATGTGACCTGTCTGATGTGAGTTGTCACGTGTGTCGCCCAGTCCGTACACTGTATATAACACTACAGGGTTATCTCCGGTTCATCTCAGCGTCCTCTATACAATACACAGGAGGGCGATGTGTCCTGGGGCAGCACTGACGATTCAGATGACCTCCGAGGATATCCTGAGGGAGGAGAGGACAGCAGCAGCAGGGTTCAGGATTTCTGCCCTTCCAAAGTGTCACAACGCCCCCCAGAATGAAATATCCACATAAGCTGATATAAATTGTAAAGCGCTACGGAATATGTTGGTGCTATATAAATGATGATGATGATTTAGAAAGTGGCGACATATGACACAGCCGTGTATTCGTGAGATCATACAGAGTACGTGGTACCTGGGGGCCCTCACGTGTTGGATGCCTGGTACCTGTATGTCACATTTGCTGGTTGTCTCTGACAGAGCTGATAAACATTACAAGCAGAGAACGTAAACCTGTGTATGATACTTCTCCATATATAATTGTCCAGGGGGCTGTGATATTTACTGACATCAGTTTGCTTACTGACAGGTGACTGTTGCAGTCTGTGTTATAATTTACGGCTCTAGATCGGACATATAGAGGTCTAGGGTTCCACATTCGGAATAATCACCACTGGCTGTCACTAAGCTTCCAGCTGCCGGTTTGTAATACAATATGTTTCACATTTATTCTTATATGATTTGTGTCTGTACTTCTGGTGTGTGGGGGGCAGGGAGGGGACCTGATGCATTTTTAATTTTTGGCTGCGCACATTAATTGCATCCAGTTGGGATGTGTTGGAGGACTCGGCAGTGAAGTACAGAGGGGGCCGAGAGAAGCCAAGTCCTGTGCTGGACGTCTGCTAAATAATCTGTAGGTCACCAGGACACTTACGTGGGGGCTCATTATACTCTACGGTGCTACTGTGTACATTAGTCCACAAATGAATAATTAATCCTGATAAATACTTTATATCCTAACAGAAATACATTCATTCAAAACTCACCCTAGGTCTTGATAAAAGTGACAGCGCTGAGCCCAATCGTTGTTTTATTAGGAGCCCCCCCCCTAAGGAGATAGGGTACAGGGGGCTCCGTACTGTTGAATGCACTATGGTTCTGGCTACATTCAGCTCAATAGACTTTATCCGTGTTTATAAAGGGACGTGCGACAGTCTACTGTATGTACTGTATGGTACAGCGCTCCCGGGCACAACTGCTGATAAAATAAGGACTAGGCACAAGGCTGTGTGGGTGAATTTAGCCCTTCGTCTCTACCCTAGGCATAAAAATACATGATATAGGGGCATATTTATTAACTAGAATATTTTTGCCACAATCATCATCATTTATTAAACGTATTCTGCAGGAACAGCCGTCACAACAAGCTGCTGTCTCTGCGAACACACAAGAGTGCCTGTCTCCTATCTTCTATTTGGTCAGTATCCCAAAGTGTCCACCTGTGCGATAGTGACCGGACGGGAGAGCAGGTAAGATGCTGTGACTGGTCCATAGATCCCTCTATCACAGTGCTCTCCCCATAGGATTCCAGGGCTAGCGCCATGTTCAGCCAAACAGCCTGGAAATGACACATGGAATACGGAGACTGTGAGCCTCATACATGGAGATAAACAGCCTGGAAATGTCACATGGTATACGGAGACACTGAGCCTCATACATGGAGATAAACAGCCTGGAAACGACACGTGTGAAACACATGGTGAAACTAAACCTATTGTGTAGTTTGCAGTTGTGAAGATAAAGTTAATGAAGAACGAGCGGCCGACATGTTGGAATGAGGGACTCAGAGCCATATATTGGGATGTTTTATGGATCATCAGATCCGTGTTACTCTATAAAAGGTCAGACTGAGATCCGGAAGAGAATTCTGAGAAATGAAACTGGTCTTACAATGAGGTCATTATTATACAGAAACCGCCACAAGGGCTACATTCAGGAAGGAGGTTTCGGGGCCTTTTAGCAGGAACGAGACTGGCTGCTGCATTGGAACAAAGCTCTTACTGATCTTATCTATACAATGCAGTAAAAATAAGTCATATTCTATAGTGAAAAATGTGATCTTGTCCTAAACAGCAAAGAAATTTCCTGGGATCCAGAGTAGAATTCTGGAAGTTCCGTCCATTCTCACCGAGCAGCTACCCCACATGAACGGCTATAACCTATGAGTCAATGATAAGAACTGTCCATCTACAGCGTGAAGAAAATTATTAGAGCAAATGCAATTACAGTAAGACAGGTTGGTCACCAGAACATGTCTGGATTGTATAACTGCCACTAGAATGCTCATTGTATTATACATTCATCACTAGAATGCTCTCTCTGTAGTGTGTAGAGGTCACTAAAATGCTCTCTGTGTTGTATATCAGTCAATAGAAAGCTCTCTATATGGTATAAAGATCACTAGAATGTTTTCTAGTGTAAACAGGGCACTAGAACACTCTGTATTTTATATCAGTCACTAGAATGCTACCTGTATCATATAAAGGTCACTAGAATGCTCTCAGCATTATTGTACATAAGTCACTAGAATACTCTCTGTATTGTATAGAGATCACTAGAATGCTCTTTATTGTATAGAGGTCACTACAATGCTCTCTGTAGTATATAAATGTCACTAGAATGCTATCTATATTGTATTGAAGTCACTAGAACGCTCTCTGTATTTTATATAAGTCACTAGAATGCTATCTGTATCATATAGAGGTCACTAGAATGCTCTCAGCGGTATAGAAGTCAATAGAATGCTCTCTATATTGTACAGAGATCACTAGAATGCTCTTTATTGTATAGAGGTCACTACAATGCTCTTTGTAGTCTATAGAGTCAATAAAATGCTCTTTGTATGGTATTGCGGCACTCTATGTATTGTACAGAGGTGCAATGCCCTATATAGTGTATAGATGGCACTAGAATGCTCTCTATATTGTATAGAAGTCTGCAGAATGCTCTCTGTATTGTATAGAGATCACTAGAATGCTCTTTGTAGTATATAGCGGTCACTAGAATGCCCTCTGTGTTGTATACAGGTCACTAAATTGCTCTCTATAGTGTACAGAGGCACTACAACACTATGTATTGTATAGAGGTCACTAGAATGCTCTCTGCAGTGTATAGTGGTCACTAGAATGATATCTGTATGTCATTAGAATTATATCTGTATTGTATAGATGTTACTAGGGGGTGGGGGTCGTTTCAGTGTAATTCTGCTGTTAGTATCGACCTGTCCCAGGATCCTGCACAAACACTGTATTAGATATGTGGACAAGGAGTGTTCTGCATAATGCGTGAGAGAGGATATAGACACAGCACGCAACTTACTGGGGAATATCCATCGTTATTTCCTATACATTGAGGAACATGAAACTACGATGGTCAGGACCTGTGACTATATAATAGTCAGTGGTGAAGCTAAAAGCCCCGGTGTCTCTGTGCAAATTCTGAGCTGGGGCTGTGGAATTTTAAATCAGATTTAACTTAATGAATAGAAAAGAAAATCTAAATGAAACTATTTTATATGAAAACCTAATGACAGTAAAAGTTTCAGAAGCTTGTGACTCACAGCACCCAATCAGCAAAGAGCTTTCATGGCTCTAGTGCAAGTTATAGAATGAGAGCAAATGTCTGATTGGCGGTTATGCACTTTGGGCCTGATTCAGAGTGAGACGTTCGCTCTTTGCGCAGAGATCTTTGCGTTTTTTTTTACGCTGCGCATCCTGAGAAAGTTAACGTACGGAACTGCGGCTATTCAGACTTGCGACTTTGTGCAGTAAGGGGGTGTTTGAGCAGCTGCGTCCGGACTCACTGGGATGTGGTTAAATGATGCTTCATAGCAATTGCGTTCATCCGAGGGGTGCATCTGAGGGGGTGTGTCTGTGTCTGAGGGGTGTGTCTGAGGAGGGTGTGTCTGGAGTGGGTGTGTCTAAGAGGTGTGTGAGGGGGGGGGGTCTGAGAGGTGTGTCGGTGGGGTGTGTCTGTTGTCTACCGCTCAGTCACACCTAGATACATCTCTGAACACGGCTTACATACACATACACTTGTATGCAACTTCCTCAGTCACAGGTTACGCTTACACTTGTGTTACTCTCTGAATCAGGATCTTTGTTAGAAAATAACTGAACTGTCATATAAAAGCTGGTGCAAAGAAAATAAGATGCTGTAGCCCGTAGCAACTAATCAGTTTTCTAATGCTAATTACAACGTGAATGTAAATATCTATATGTTTTCTAAAGACAAAACTCTCTTTTCCTCTGCTCCAGTTTCTATAAATGTCCCCGGTGATATAAAACCAGATTCCACTGAAGCTGCATGTGAAAAGGGAAACCGCAAAGTGTAATAATATATGTGTAATATTATATGTTAATAATATGTGCATAACAATAATGTGTAATAATAAAGTGTAATAATATATGTGTAATGATAATGTGTAATACTATATGTCTAGTAATATATAATAATAATATATGTGTAATAATGTGTAATAATATATGTGTAATGATAACGTATAATACTATATGTCTAGTAATATATAATAATAATAATAATATATGTGTAATATAATAATGTGTAATGATAAAGTGTAATAATATATTTGTAGTAATATGTAATAATAATATATGCGTGATCATATATAATAATAAAGTATAATAATATATGAGTAATAATATATAAATGACACATGAATAATCATCGAATGAATGCTTGTGAGAAACACATCAATAGGAAAAGAAATGATTTGTGCTCTGTCCGAGTCTCTTAGAGAAGTGCTGTGTTGTACAAATGATGTTACTGTGACTTTCTCACCATGAATAAAGTCTTTGATAAGCTGCAATTCTATCACGGTTCCTGCGGTTTGGCTCCCAATGGTACTTTAGATTTTAAAAGATGAATTATCATTTTGTATCTGTAACTGGCAACTGCAGTTAGAGATTTTCATATGGAGCAAAACAAAACAATTATAGGGTTAAATTATCAAACTGGGAGCATTGGAGAACCCACCGTGCATTCAGCAGCAATACATTCCTTGTGCAAAATCAGCTTCATCCACATCAATGATGTCATTACTGTAGAGACCGCGTCTCCTCATCTAATCTAATCTAGGTAAATGGAGGTGTATGTTATATATGTATCCTACATGTGAAGTGATGGGTCAGTTAGTAGATACACTGTAGGTACCTTTATGCTCCCACCATGCGGGAGTGTTATGTTGTGTTATTCTGATAGCTGAATACAGGGGATTTGGTCTCTGTGAGAAATAAATCAGAAATGTGTGGGGTTCCGTATTGTGTTCTGTGAGCACTTTACTTAGAGATCAATCAATGCTCTCTGAAATGACAGCGATGTCAGTTGTATTATATTGTTGTTATAATGTAACAGGTGATGTTGGTAGTGGGTTATTACACCTCTAATACATCAGGCAATGTTAAAAGTGGTATATTGCACTTGAAATATAATATATATTGCACCTGTAACATGACAGCCAATGTCAGCAGTGGGATATTACACATGTACTATTATATATTGCACCTGTAATATGATAGGCCATGTTAGTAGCGGTATATTAAATCTGTAGTATGACAGGGGATAGCAATATTGGTATATCATGTAATGGTATATACCTGTAATATAATTGGAGATATCATTAGTGCTACATTACACCTATACTGTGATATATTGCCCCTGTAATATAAGAGGTGATGTAAGTAGTGTTATATTATACCTGTAATATGACTGGAGAAACATAGAATTTGATGGCAGATAAGAACTACTTGGCCCATCTAGTCTGACCATTGTTTTATTTACCCATGGTAACCTCAAACCATATTTGATCCTTTAATCTTTGTAAGGATATCCTTATGTCATTCACATTCCCTTACATTTCCTCTGAACCTACTTCCCCCCAGTGTCAGTACATGTCCTCGTGTTCTACTACTTCTCTTCCCTCCAGTGTCAGTACATGTCCTCGTGTTCTAGTACTTCTCTTCCCCCCAGTGTCAGTACATGTCCTCGTGTTCTAATACTTCTCTTCCCCCCAGTGTCAGTACATGTCCTCGTGTTCTAATACTTCTCTTCCCCCCAGTGTCAGTACATGTCCTCGTGTTCTACTACTTCTCTTCCCTCCAGTGTCAGTACATGTCCTCGTGTTCTAGTACTTCTCTTCCCCCCAGTGTCAGTACATGTCCTCGTGTTCTAATACTTCTCTTCCCCCCAGTGTCAGTGCATGTCCTCGTGTTCTAATACTTCTCTTCCCCCCCAGTGTCAGTGCATGTCCTCGTGTTCTAATACTTCTCTTCCCCCCAGTGTCAGTACATGTCCTCGTGTTCTAATACTTCTCTTCCCCTGAGTGTCAGTACATGTCCTCGTGTTCTAATACTTCTCTTCCCCCCAGTGTCAGTGCATGTCCTCGTGTTCTAATAGTTCTCTTCCCCTGAGTGTCAGTACATGTCCTTATGTTCTAATACTTCTCTTCCCCTGAGTGTCAGTACATGTCCTTGTATTCTAATACTTCTCTTCCCTTCAGTGTCAGTACATGTCCTCGTGTTCTAATACTTCTCTTCCCCCCAGTGTCAGTACATGTCCTCGGGTTCTAATACTTCTCTTCCCCCCCAGTGTCAGTACATGTCCTCGTGTTCTAATACTTCTCTTCCCCCCCCAGTGTCAGTACATGTCCTTGTGTTCTAATACTTCTCTTCCCCCCAGTGTCAGTACATGTCCTTGTGTTCTAATACTTCTCTTCCCTTCAGTGTCAGTACATGTCCTCGTGTTCTAATACTTCTCTTCCCCCCAGTGTCAGTACATGTCCTCGTGTTCTAATACTTCTCTTCCCCCCAGTGTCAGTACATGTCCTCGTGTTCTAATACTTCTCTTCCCCCAGTGTCAGTACATGTCCTCGTGTTCTAATACTTCTCTTCCCCCAGTGTCAGTGCATGTCCTCGTGTTCTAATACTTCTCTTCCCCCCAGTGTCCGTACATGTCCTCGTGTTCTAGTACTTCTCTTCCCCCCCAGTGTCAGTACATGTCTTCGTGTTCTAATACTTCTCTTCCCCCCAGGGTCAGTACATGTCCTCGTGTTCTAATACTTCTCTTCCCCTCAGTGTCAGTACATGTCCTCGTATTCTAATACTTCTCTTCCCTTCAGTGTCAGTACATGTCCTCATGTTCTAATACTTCTCTTCCCCCCCAGTGTCAGTGCATGTCCTCGTGTTCTAATACTTCTCTTCCCTCCAGTGTCAGTACATGTCCTCGTGTTCTAATAGTTCTCTTCCCCCCAGTGTCAGTACATGTCCTCGTGTTCTAATACTTCTCTTCCCCCCAGTGTCAGTGCATGTCCTCGTGTTCTAATAGTTCTCTTCCCCTGAGTGTCAGTACATGTCCTCATGTTCTAATACTTCTCTTCCCCCGAGTGTCAGTACATGTCCTCGTGTTCTAATACTTCTCTTCCCCCCAGTGTCAGTACATGTCCTCGTGTTCTAATAGTTCTCTTCCCCCCCAGTGTCAGTACATGTCCTCGTGTTCTAATACTTCTCTTCCCCCCAGTGTCAGTACATGTCCTCGGGTTCTAATACTTCTCTTCCCCCCAGTGTCAGTACATGTCCTCGGGTTCTAATACTTCTCTTCCCCCCCAGTGTCAGTACATGTCCTCGTGTTCTAATACTTCTCTTCCCCCCCCAGTGTCAGTACATGTCCTCGTGTTCTAATACTTCTCTTCCCCCCAGTGTCAGTACATGTCCTCGTGTTCTAATACTTCTCTTCCCCCCAGTGTCAGTACATGTCCTCGTGTTCTAATACTTCTCTTCCCCCCAGTGTCCGTACATGTCCTCGTGTTCTAATACTTCTCTTCCCCCAGTGTCAGTACATGTCCTCGTGTTCTAATACTTCTCTTCCTTTGTAGAATGTTCCCCTCCTGCACCTTGTTATAACCTTTAATGTATCTGAAAGTTTCTATCATGTTCCCCCGTTCCCTTCTCTGCTCCAAACTATACATATTAAGATCTTTTAGTCTCTCCGGGTAAGTTTTGTGCTGTAGGCCATGCACCATGTTAATTCTCCTTCTTTGTAGTCTGTAATGTATTTATATCCTTCTGGAGATATGGCCTCCAGAACTGAACACAGTATTCTAGATGAGGTCGTACCAATGACCTATACAGAGGTATTATTACTTCTTATTTACCTGTCCCAATATAACCAAACATCTGACTTGCCTTCCTTATTGTACATAGTACAGGTGTAACACGCCATCAGTGGTCTGGTACACCTACACTATCATATATTGCCCCTGTAATATGACAGATGTTGTCAGTGGTATACTACACCTGTACCTGAACCTGTCATTGCAGGCACGGTCAGTGTTACTATATTATATATATATTATATATATATTACACCTGTACTGTGATATATTGCATCTGTAATGACAGGAGATGTCAGCAGTAGATGACGGGCAGGCGTCGTAGAATGACAGGTGTTTATATGTGGATCACACCCTGCGTCAGACAGACTCAGTCATCTAACGCAGGATTATCAGGTTCTGTGTGTTTGTGACGAGCTGGGAGTGACTTCAGGTTCAGATGAAACCAGCCAGAGCCCCAACACTCAGCCAGAAGGAGAATGAGAAACCTGCTGACTAAACCCGGATCTCTCATCCTGCGTAGCGGAGGCCTCCAGGCCGTCGTTCTGGGGTTATACTGAGACTATAGAGTGCACAGAGGATCATGTGATCAGGGGTTATACTGAGACAATAGAGTGCACAGAGGATCATGTGACCAGGGGTTATACTGAGACTATAGAGCACACAGAGGTTCATGTGATCAGGGGTTATACTGAGACTATAGAGTGCACAGAGGTTCATGTGATCAGGGGTTATACTGAGACTATAGAGTGCACAGAGGATCATGTGATCAGGGGTTATACTGAGACTATAGAGCACACAGAGGATCATGTGTTCAGGGGTTATACTGAGACTATAGAGTGCACAGAGGATCATGTGATCAGGGGTTATACTGAGACTAGAGTGCACAGAGGATCATGTGATCAGCGGTTATACTGAGACTATAGAGCGCACAGAGGATCATGTGATCAGGGGTTATACTGAGACAATATAGTGCACAGAGGATCATGTGACCAGGGGTTATACTGAGACAATAGAGTGCACAGAGGATCATGTGATCAGCGGTTATACTGAGACTATAGAGTGCACAGAGGATCATGTGATCAGGGGTTATACTGAGACTATAGAGCACACAGGATCATGTGATCAGGGGTTATACTGAGACTATAGAGTGCACAGAGGATCATGTGATCAGGGGTTATACTGAGACTATAGAGCGCACAGAGGATCATGTGATCAGGGGTTATACTGAGACTATAGAGCGCACAGAGGATCATGTGATCAGGGGTTATACTGAGACTATAGAGCGCACAGAGGATCATGTGATCAGGGGTTATACTGAGACTATAGAGCGCACAGAGGATCATGTGATCAGGGGTTATACTGAGACTAGAGTGCACAGAGGATCATGTGATCAGCGGTTATACTGAGACTATAGAGCGCACAGAGGATCATGTGATCAGGGGATATACTGAGACAATAGAGTGCACAGAGGATCATGTGACCAGGGGTTATACTGAGACAATAGAGTGCACAGAGGATCATGTGATCAGCAGTTATACTGAGACTAGAGTGCACAGAGGATCATGTGATCAGGGGTTATACTGAGACAATAGAGTGCACAGAGGATCATGTGACCAGCGGTTATACTGAGGCTATAGAGAGCACAGAGGATCATGTGACCAGCGGTTATACTGAGACTATAGAGCGCACAGAGGATCATGTGACCAGGGATCCTCGGTGCGCTCTATTGTCTCAGAGTAACCTGTGGTCAAATGATCTGTGCGCTCTGTTGTCTCAGTATCATGTGACCAGGGGTTAAACTGAGAGGCGTCTGACAAGCTAGCTGGACTGGGAAAGGGTTAAGTAGTAGGTGCCAGGACATTCAGCCTGAAAATTGTGTCTATCTCTCCCCGCACAGCCCAAACTTCCTTCCTGCACGGCTGCCAAACTGGGAGACCTGCTGGGTGGGGTGTCAGACCCTAGTTTTAGTCCCTAGTGGGTGCTATACCTTTGAAATTTCCTTGTGAGTTTCACAAGTGACACAGTGTAGTGTGGGTGGGTGTAATGTGTACATGTTAAATGACCGTGCGACCACTGAATTCACCGTTCTATCACACATCATATATCACACATCATATATCACACATCACACATCATACATCACACATCATATATCATATCACACATCATATATCACATATCATACATCATATATCATACATCACATATCACACATCATACATCACATATCACACATCATATATCACACATCATATATCACACATCATACATCACATATCATACATCATATATCACACATCATATATCATACATCATATATTACACATCACACATCATACATCACACATCATACATCATATATCATACATCATATATCACACATCATACATCATATATCATACATCATATATCATATATCATACATCATATATCACACATCATACATCATATATCACACATCATATATTACACATCACACATCATACATCACACATCATACATCACACATCATATATCATACATCATATATCACACATCATACATCATATATCATACATCATATATCATATATCATACATCATATATCACACATCATACATCATATATCACACATCATACATCATATATCACACATCATACATCATACATCACACATCATACATCACACATCATACATCATATATCACACATCATACATCACATATCATACATCATATATTACACATCATATATCATACATCATATATCACACATCATACATCACACATCATACATCATATATCACACATCATATATCACACATCATACATCACATATCACACATCATATATCACACATCATATATCACACATCATACATCACACATCATATATCACACATCATACATCATATATCACACATCATATATCACACATCATACATCACATATCACACATCATACATCACACATCATACATCATATATCATACATCACACATCATACATCATATATCACACATCATACATCATATATCATACATCATATATCACACATCACACATCATACATCACACATCATACATCACACATCATACATCATACATCACACATCATACATCACACATCATACATCATATATCACACATCATACATCACACATCACACATCATACATCACACATCATACATCACACATCATATATCATACATCATATATCATACATCATATATCACACATCATACATCATATATCACACATCACACATCATACATCATATATCACACATCATGCATCATACATCACACATCACACATCATACATCATATATCACACATCATACATCACACATCATATATCATACATCACACATCATACATCATATATCACACATCATACATCATATATCACACATCATACATCACACATCACATATCATACATCACACATCATATATCATACATCATATATCACACATCATACATCACACATCATATATCATACATCATATATCACACATCATACATCATATATCACACATCATACATCACACATCACACATACATCACACATCACACATACATCACACATCATACATCATATATCACACATCATACATCACACATCATATATCATATATCATACATCACACATCATACATCATATATCACACATCATACATCACACATCATACATCATATATCACACATCATACATCACACATCAAGTATATTTTGCAAGATACATTATTACCTTTGTATTTATTGCTTTTATTTCTTCCCTCTCCTTACTGGTTATTACTGGTACCTCCTTCCTTGATGGTCGGCAATGAGAGGGGGGTGACTGCCTGGTCCGTGTGTCTGTAAGACAGAGAAGTCAAAGTGATCAGCAGGTTTAATGGTTATTGAAAAGAAATGGGTGGATGATATATTTCATACTGGAAGTATGGATGGTTATCTTAAGCACATATTGGCAAGATGGGACTACAAGTCCCAGCATGGCCTGTCAGCATAAGGCCAATACTGATGGAGCATTATGGGACTTGTAGTTCTATAACCACAGAGTGCTCTGTCTGCCACATACACTACAAACCTTCTGCATTAATAACGCTGATTTACCAGCATGTCCTCCGGCCACAGTGATCTGACCTCCAGAGGAAATGATTATAATGAAAGGAAGTGAAATAACTTATACATTGTATTAATGTTGTTTTTATATACTTGAAGATGACATTATCAGCTTTACTAAGCACCACTGATTACTCATAATCTGTCAGTGTTTACAGTGTGTCCTGTTCTCCTCCACGTATCAGTGTAATCACTGCCAAACACACAGAAATGTTCTATATTGGCATCAAATTCTCTGTTTCTATGTAACGTACCTAGATTGTCAGCTCCTGGGGCAATCCTGACCTATGTAATGTGGAAGATTGAACACAGCCTCAGACTGGCAATTATGGGGCTTCAATGCTTTAGACTCACATCCTGCACATAATTTCCGGCTTATACATGTCGCCACTAGCGAGATAATGACCAGGAGCAAATTGAAGCTGGATACATTTTGCCCCATGTTAATGGGGGAGTATCCTAGGTTGTGTTTTGTATTTTCTCTGAGGTTTTAGAGATTAAAGGGTATATTTACTAAACTGTGGGTTTGAAAAAGTGGAGCTGTTGCCTATAGCAACCAATCAGATTCTAGTTATCATTTATTTAGGACAATCTACAGAATGACAGCTTGAATCTGATTGGTTGCTATAGGCAACATCTTTACTTTTTTTAAACCCACAGTTTAGTAATTATACCCCTAATACTCTGAAAGTGACTATTTATTCTCCCACGTTTGGTGGGATTCTCTTTTTGTCTCACAGTCAGTGGTGTAATTGTTACAGGCACAAATTTATTTTGTATTTTTATAAACACTGATTGTGTTTTTTATTTTATGTTATGCACTAATATTATGGGGACTGACTCATCACGGAATACAACTGTGGATACATGGCGTATTCTGCATTAACTTGCTCTGCACACACCTAAACGCCAGAGAAGTGTATGCAATTCATCCTTGAGCGTAAAGAACCCTTACTACAACCTACGATTTCATGGGCAGAAGAGTACTGAGCGTATACACGTAGTCAATGTACAGTAAGGGCGTGCCAAGCTCGAAGCACGCAGCAGCGCCCGATTCCAGGTCCGGGTATCTCCATGTGTTTGTCTGTTGTATCACTGGCAACGGCTACAGGTCTGGTGCGACAATTTCTAGAGATGACGGCTGTGTGTACAGCTAGAACATGTGTCTGCAAGCTGCAGCAACTGTAACAATTTATTTTATGTACAGTAGACATTAATAGATCCTAATAAATGTATTTTATGGAAGGAAATGTAATATATTGTTCCTTGTGTTCTGCTGGTGCTTCATGTATTGTACGTATCCAGCAGGGTGTGGTGTCTGCCTGCAGAGCGCAAGTGCCGGATAAGCAAGTAGTAACACGGACGCGCGTATGCTGCAAATTATTGCATTGTAAAAAAAACACACAATACATTTGTTTTTCGTGCCTTAATGAATCAGGTCCATTCTATAGAAAGACATTGGACACATTCATCCACAAATTGGATACAAAGATTTGTTCAAAAGAACGTATGGTGTGGTGGAACGTTTTACAGATTCATTATTTACTACAAAAGCGCCAATATCTGCTCTCCCTGCATCTTACCGCACATGCACGTAACACAACTAATATCCCCAGCACACTGAGGGAAGCCAGGAACAAGACAAAATAAAACTCCTGTCTATTAGTACATAACATGCAGGAAACTCAGTTGCAGACAATAAATGAGAAGCCCATATTGCTGCTGCTAATGGGCGCTGCTAACTCTCAGTAATGAGAGTCCCTATGTTGGATCATGTATTAAATTGAGAGCTAACTTACCAGGGGTACCCCAGACACCTCCAAAAAAAGCACTACAAAGACCAGCACTCCCACAGACAGTGATACATATAATGGAAGTTGCTCCATTAATGTACAGTATAAGTAACAGGGTTATCTAGAAAAGAGACACTCACAAGAACCTGCCAGCACCATGACTTATACACTGATAGAGCAACTTCCTTTTATCAACTGTAAATCAGGCCCTAAGTGAACAGTTGGAGGTAATGTCAACAATATCTAAATACTCTTATATTACATAAGATAAAATAATATTTGGGCAAATTTTCAGGGTGAGATATACACCAAGAATTTACACCCATCATTTCTAGACTATTATTATTATTATCTTTTATTTGTTAGGCGCCACAAGGTATCCGTAGCGCCGTACACAGTACAAACAGTGGACTATACAGGATGAAACGGTACAGAGCAATAAACAAAAATACCAATACTTCAGAAGCTCCACACAGGCTGATACAATAAGCATGGAGTAGAAGAACAGGTGAGGAGACAGGAGGGAAGACGGCCCTGCTCATGTGAGCTTACATCCTAAGGGAGGTTAGACAGAACAGGCACAAGGGGAGCCAGAAGAGAGACGGGAGAGCGAGTGGAGGAGGTGAGGGGTTAAGTGGATGGTTGGTAGGCTTTACGGAAGAGGTGAGTTTTCAGTGCACGTTTGAAGGAGCACAGAGTAGGAGAGAGACGGATGGAACGAGGGAGGTCATTCCAGTGAAGGGGGGCTGCCCGGGAAAAGTCCTGGATTCTGGAGTGGGAAGAGGTGATGAGAGCGGAGGAGAGGCGGCAATTATTGGCTGAGTGAGGTAGTGAGGCGGGGGTCATTGGCAGACTACTGAGGAAATGATCAAAAATGTTAAAGCAGCAATCCCATGAGATGTTGGTATTTACCATTCCCCTTGTTGTTTTTTTGGGGTTCTTTCTTGTATTCATGCTGCTTTTAATGATTTATGATGATGGACTACCATGGCAACCACAGTCACAGGGCACATGATGTAGTGACCAGAGAAGCTTTGGAACACCCCTCTGAGCTCTGTCTGTGCCTCCTCCTCCCCCCTCTACTATCACATGACATGCTTAGAGATGTGAGCCTGTGTACTCACTCTGTCTGACAGACATTTTTGTTTCCCAACCAGAGAGCTTTTGAAAAGGAGATCGATAGCATTAAACATAATTCATCATTTAAGTAAATATAGTTATTTTCTGACATAAAATTATGAATGTAAAACAAATGTAGATTTATCATTAAGAAGTGATATAGATATATATAGATATAGATTAAATAGTGATACTATTAATGAAAAACGCAAAACAGTCAGAGACATCATGAAATAGCGGAGGGAATCTCCCGCATACGTCCACAGACGTTTGTCCTCAGGCCGCGCCCAGGAGAACGGAAAACGATTTAGTCTTTTAATTTTCACGCCTGTACCCGATGTGTTCTTAAAACAAACAAAAGAACACTCTGAATACTTATATTAATATTTTTTTTAGAATTCTATTCAATGTTTATCAATATACATCACACGTGCTCCCAAAAACAATATTTCATCAAACCTTTCACTCCAAGATATCTTTATCTTCCAATTTTACACATTTTTAAATGTTATTTTTTAAGAAGTAGTATTACATCTCCAACCTCATCTCTACCTACACCCCTCGCTGCCCCCTCCGCTCTGCCAATGACCCCCGCCTCACTACCTCACTGATCACCTCTTCCCACTCCCACCTCCTCAGCTGTGGAACCATCTCCCACGCTCCATCAGGTTAGTCTCTGCTCTCCAAGGCTTCAAGTGTGCCCATAAGAGTCATTTCTTTATACAGGTCTATCAGTCTCCTCCTTTCACCCCCAGTCGGTACCACCCTATTTGTGTCTCCCCCTTTCCTTTAGGATGTGAGGTCTCAGGAGCAGGGTCCCAGTTACTCGTGTTCTCCTTCTAATATCCCATCACCCTCTAAACCTCTATTCTGCCTCCTTAGCCGTGTTGTCCTGAGCTCAGTACTACTTCCCGCTGATTACTACAATCACTCTCACTGTCCCTCATATAATCTGATCTACATTACTGTGGTACCTGTATATTTATTCATTCAGAATGTCTGGTCCTTGTATGTTGTTCTTTATGTGTCATGGATCACTGGGTTCTGTATATGTCATGTACGGGGCTGCGGACCCTTTGTGGCACCTTATAAATAAAAGATAATAATTATTATTGTTGTACAAAAAATGATGTTTCTCCTGATGTTTTGCTCTAATTATATCCAACCAACATGTTTGTGAATATCCTATTATGTTGTATTGGGAACAAAAATTAAAAAATTCATCCTGAAATGAAATCTTACTATAACAAGTTATTTGTATGGCGCCAACTTTGTACAATCGCTGTACAGAGAATATTGAGTCACTCACATCAGACCCTGCTCTAATGGAGCTTACAGTCTATGTTCCTGACCACACAGATACACACACACACACACACACACATACTCATACACATACACACAGACGCACACTCTTACACAGACTTGCCAACTCTCCCGAAATATCCGGGAGACTCCCGCATTCTGCGAGAGTCTCCCGGGCTCCCGGGCGAGTGTGGCAATCCCCCGCATCTGGATAATTCTGCCCACTTCCTATTGAAGTGGGCAGAATTAAGTCCCAAACGCCGCGATTCCCGGTGAATCGCGGCGTTTGGCCCCGCCCCCCGCTGTCAAATGACGCATTTTGCGTCATCACGTCATGGGGGCAGGTCCAAAATGACGCCACTTGGAGCCCCGCCCCCCCGTTACGCCCACCTCCTCTGCAGGCTCCCGGATTTCACCAACAGAAAGTTGGTAAGTATGCTCTTACATACACACAGATTCACACACACACACAGACTCCCACTCACACATACACACAGACTTCTCTCACACTCACACACTAGGACACATTTTTATCAGTAGCCAATTAATCTCTCTGTATGTTTTTTAATATTTAATGTGTGTTGACAGGGTTAAAAAAACACTATATGCCCCCCTAGAACCTGCCCTGGGCGACCCCTTGTACAGAGGGCTCACATGACGACAGAGACAACATGTTCTTATACAGAGAATGTTCTGTGGGAGAGAATTTCACCTGTCAGCAGATTCCTGCTTCATTCCCACTTCCCCTAACTCAGCGTCAGCTCCTCTACAGGGGGGCGGGGGGGGGGGGGGTTACATATACCATAACATAACGCTATATCGCTATATACCTCCGCCCAGGCCCCTCTGTCAGCACAGCCACTGGGCAGACATGGGAAAACATCCTATTCCATTCAACAGAGGAAATCAGCCCAGATCTGGGTGGGGGCTGCAGGGCAGGAAGGAAAGGGGGGGAAGCTGTAGGGGATGGGGTAAGATAGAGAGGAGGCTACAAGCACAAGTGCAGATCTGACAGCCGGGAGAGGAGTCGCTGCCGGAGACACAGGTAAGTGACGCTAAGGGACATACAACAACCTGTGACTGCTCCTCGCAATGTTATTATCTTATAACCATGTCTGTAATCTGAAGTCGTACCTATGTGCTGTATGACATAGTGTATGTATGTATATATATATATATATATATATATAACATATAATGTATGTCTGCACAGTGTATATCAGGCTCTCCACCTGTTGTGGAACTACAACTCCCAGAATTTCTAAAGTCTATTTATCACCTACGTACTGACAGCTGGGTATAGAACTTCTCAGCTGGAGATCCCAGCAGTGAACTAAGCTGGAGACCAGGGGGTAAATGTATCAAGCTGAGAGTTTTCCGGCGGGTTTGAAAAGCCAATCAGATTCTATCTATCATTTATTTAGTACATTCTACAAAATGATAGCTAGACTCTGATTGGTTGCTATAGGCAACATCTCCACTTTTCAAACCCGCCGGAAGACTCTCAGCTTGATACATTTACCCCCAGGATTAATGGCACCGTAATAGATAGGGGCAGGGTTTATAATAACAACTTCTGAATCACCCCGTACCTGTAGTAACAGAGTCTGCACCCACCTTAATTACAGGCGACCAGAGTAATACACTGACGAAATCTCTGGGTTACTAATTGATACGTACTGGATATAGATATATATATATATATATATATATATATATATATATATATGCAGATTTGATTAATCTGATTTGATTAATAGCCTGGAGGGAAAACAAGCTTCCTGTGTTCTCTATTTTAATTATAATTTCTTGCCCAATATAAGCTAATACCTCCTGAATGAACAACTATTTGCTCATCCCATTAAACTCTGTTAATTGCCCGAAATTCATTGCACAATTAAATTGCTTGAATAACAAAGCACATAGGAAACAATGAGTTTCAGAACAAGTGACCTGTGTTATAAAATGTCTAAAGATGGTGAGATTACAATCTGCTGTGTGGCCTGGATCGTACCAATCTACACCAATGAATTCGGCACAGGTAGGAAATATAGGAAAGTGAGGTTAAGGTGGGAAGTGGAAGAAGAACATAAGGATCTATAAGTAAATGGAGACACTTAATAGACAAAACATTTAATTACCAAATGGGGAAATGATCGCTGAGCAGGATGATCCGTATTTCAGGGGATTTCTGCCTGGGGCATCACACGCTGTGTTCAGAGTGGCAGCGCTATGCGCTGGGAGATTACTGATCGCGGAAACGGCATCTATTCTTGTGTCTTGTCCCACTAAGGTTATTGTTCTGTATGGCCAAGAAAGCATTCTGTTATTTTTGATGATAATGCCACCACTAGGGGGCACTGTTTTATCTGCCCACACTCCGAGCACAATGGCTGACTTCATGAATATTAATATAAATAGGCAGATAATTAAAGTTCTCTATGCACAGTGATTTACAGAAATACATTTATTGGTGACTTATTTATTATTAGGTAATATCTCCTCACTCTCACTTTTCATTTTCATGGGTTTTCTGTTGCCAGAACTAAAAAGTAGAAATAGGGCCGGATGTTTTACCGCTGCTGATAATTACTAACGTACCCCCCTCTTCCTTTACACTGAGCCCTCCTGTAACTTCATTCAGTGAACTCTGATATAGCAGACACTGACAATGTGCTTCTAAATAAGTGATAGTGGTCTCACTAAACTCAGTGAGGGAATGGAAGGTTTAAATTATAAGGAGAGGGGGGAAAAAACAAGACGGGCCTGATTCATTACCAACGTACGGTTATTTAAAAACCGCTCCTGCATTGGGTATACGAACGTGTGTATTCAGCCAGGAGAGGATGTGAAGATACGTGGGGTAATGAACATGGGTCTAGGTCCGTTCTAATCTAATAGAGAATACACTGCAGGATACATCTAATACATATGTGCAACATAAACTCACAAAGGAACATAAAGAAAATATAAAACTATTCGATTAGTGTCACCTGTTAATAAGACAGTCATTAATGACAAAACATTAACAATCCAAAAAAATGGGTTTATTTTCTGTTTTTTTTGCTATTAAATACATTTATTAGGATGTTATTAATGTCTACTGTACATAAAATACATTGTTACAGTTGCTCCTGATTACAGACACATGTTCTAGCTGTATACACAGCCGTCATCACTGGTAATCACCACTTACACCTGACCTGAGAGATGCTCAAAGCTTAAATCCGACACTGCTGCGTGCGCTCTAGCTTGGCACCTCCTTACTGTACATTAACTTCGTGCACACACCCAGTGCCCTCCCCATTTGGACCCTGATATTGTAGGCCGGTAGTAAGTGTCCTGTGCGCTTGAAGATGAATTGAATGTTGCTGCGTTCTGGGGCGAATGGTCCAGTTCTGGGAATGCGCAGAGAACTTGTGCAGATTATACACAACAATTCAACAGAGGAATCAGATCCGGTGTGTTTGCTGTGGATAAAAGCGTCTTAGAGGTGACCTGATTAATATCTATAAATATATCCGAGGTCAATACAAAGATTTGTCTAACAAACTATTTGTACCAAGGACCAGACAAAGGGGTTTACTTATCAAGAATCGTTTGTTCACAATCATAGATTTACAGCGATTTTTCTCATTGATTAAAATAACAAAATTATTAAATGCAAAACCTGAAACCTGAGGTGCTGGGTTGGAAACCTCCTCGTTTTGCATTTAATAAACCTCCTGTTTTAAACCATGGAGAAAAAAAATCGCTGAATATCGGCGGTTTTGAAAAACTGATCCTTGACAAATAAACCCCAAGGGGTCATCAGTTGTGAATGGAAGAAAAATGGTTTCACTGTGAGCACCCGGAAGGATTCTTTACTGTAAGGGCGGTTACACTGTGGATTCCTTACCACTTGAGGGAGGGATGACAAATTCAGAATGTAAGTATAGATTGGAGCCTTTCTTACAATAAATGTAGCTGTAATTAGTAGAGGACAATACGGGGGAGACAGAATCTATCCGACTGTCATATTTGCGGCCTAGAAGAAACTGGGGGTTTTGTTGTCTTCTGGCTATTAGAATTCCTGGAAGGTTTAACACATGGACCTGTGTATTATTTTTCAACCTTACTAACTATGTAACTAAATAAAAATATCAAAAAGAATGATGACAAAGGAAAGGTTATTTCTGTTCATATATGGAAACTGTTATGCAGTAAGTAAATAATATATTTGCCCTGATAAACCGCCTTCATGTAAACTAGCGTAGAAAAGTGAAAGTAAGGACATATAAAAGTAATATAACAACAGAATAAAATCTGAAGATATCTAAGCATTCTAAAACAAAATATGTAACAATACAAAAAGTAATACAATCCATTGTTCCCCGTTGTTAGAGTGCTAGCTCATATGGTCAGAGCCATCTTTACTTTATATTGTAGTAATTTGTACCAAGATCCCTCAATGTACAGCGCTACGTAATATGCTGCCACTAATAATAACACCGGACGGACCCTGAGTGGAAGCCAATAGGACAAGCTGCATATATCTTCCACCCAGCATTCCTCTTCTCATAGGGTGCAGACGGGAGATACCATGGGTGCATGAAAATGGGGGGGACTGTGAAATACTGGGATATGGTTATCTAACGTGACATTGGAAGAAATGTGGTCTTTAGGGTTCACCTCTCATGATATCTATGTAGAGTTTCGGTTCCCCTCACATGGGAGATAATGACGGAGGGCGCACTGTGTCCTATTATCCCAGGGAAGAGTGCATAGAGATGGTGGGGGCTGTGAAGAATCTCCGGCGGTGGGTCTCTGTATCCCCTCTCTGATCCCAAATTCTGTGACAGCTGCCGCGTCTGGATAAAGTGACGCCTGGACAGACAGGTGGATGTGTCCCAATTACTTGTGGAGTAAATGGATGTCCTCTCCCAAATCCTGTCACTTCTCCTCTGACATAAACCTGAGTTACTGCTAGACCCCACTTTAGGAAAGGGCAAGATGATAACACCAAATCTTCTGTACACATACGGAGCCCCCACAAGTCCCAGGATCCTGCACCTAGACTATGAGTTCTAGAGCATGATGGGAATTGTAGTTCAATAACGTCTGGTAGGTCAGATGGTGAAGTTCAGACTTAGCAGACCTCAGATGTAGCTCTGACAGAGGGGTCTCTGTAAGGGGAGAGTTACCTCTTGTTTTATGGAGAGATGGACCTACAGAGTAAGCTGGTGCTATATAAATATATATTAATAATAATGCTGATAATAATAGATCAATGCGCATATAAGTCTTTTTAGGTGTAAAAAATATCCCACAATTAAATGTACCTTTAAATGGTCTCAGTATCCTCATTGTGTGATATTTACTTTAATGGACCTGAACCATTGTAGAGAATCCTGCTTCTGCCATGAGCGCACTTCAGACTGCGACATTTCTGCGCGCAGCGTAAATGTCACAAGTGGCGTCTTCCACATCTATAACTTCAGAATTTAAACACTTCCAGGACGGATCAGGGAAAATGTTGCAGGAAGCTGACGACTCTTATAGGCTGATCACTCGGCTCACGCGTCGATGAAGAACGCAGCTAGCTGCGAGAATTAGTGTAAATGGGTAAATATGCTGCAAAATGAGAATTCAAATTAGTCACTTCCAGGCCAAATACAGGTTAATAATATACTTTGTATGTCTATCAGAAGAGGAAATAGATAGAACCTCGTCTATATTACAGGAAGTTACATCTCACCCTCCTCTGTCCCTGCTGTAATGTCTTCATATTGTGTAACTTGGAGCCGACAGCGTCAGATATATGTTGGGTCCATCGTCGTGGTGAAGGTTATACATTTATATGAACCCTGCTCCCCTATGTAATCTGTCTACAGCGCACTGAGCCCCCCCAAGTGTTCATTGTAATAATGCAAATGATGGTTTATTGTATTGAACGTCTGTGTTTATTAGAATATCTTTATTATTATATGTGTACTGGGTCCCAATGTTCATTGTGGTACCAGGAGGGTCAGTAATTACTTGGGGGGGGGGGTCAGCCCTTGCACATGGGGGGTTACTTCTATTCTTACATCCTAGTAAACACACTTTGATGTTGATAGTGTAAGAAACAATATAAGTAAATGTATCTGTACAGAGACTTCCTGACAAGCGTTGTTTCGTTTCAGTTGCACATTCAGAAGCGCCATCACTGCGTATAATACAGCTGAGGTCTGTGGCAGCGCTCGGTAAGTACATAGTACAGGGTGGCAATGTGCATAGGCAAACCGAGGGGGGGTTTCCTAGTGTTTGGAAACCCCCTCCCAACATGGGGCACTGTATGCTTGAGGTCGCTTGCCCCGTGTATATGATTGGGATAGGAAGAGTTGGAGAGCAGCCAAGCACTGTCTAAAATTATAGTCACGCCCCCATGCATGCTGGCCACGCCCACTGGCCGCGTAGCATGGAAACCCCTCTCTACAAATCCTGTGTTTGCCCCTGATGTGGTGCATTCATCAGCGCTCTGTTAAACAGACACTTTCAACCAGCGTCTCCCAGGGCCGCTGTGTATGAGTCTTTACATTTTCTAAATCAGAATACCGGTATATTTTATTTTTCTAGTACCGTAATATTAAATAGAAAGTGGACAAATAACGCAGACGTGCTCTTCCTAAGGAGGATGAAACGTACAGGGCCCACACGCATGGGTCACACTGACAGTCTGTAGCTCTCTGTCACTGCCACAGGTCCCTGCTTGGTGCCACAATGTGCCCTTTGTTTGTGCCAGCGTCCCCCGTCTGTATGACACTTGTCTCTGGGAAGCAGACAGATGGCAGAGAGTTCACAGGTCACAGTGACTGGGAATTCCACACATTATACAGACGTGTTTGGACAGATCCTGCCAGTGAGTACAGCTGTCAGGGTAACAGATACTAAGTGACCAGAGGAACGTTACTCCCTGACACACCTGGGAAACTGGCACAAAGGGTTTATCACTTCCGAGCCGCTGACAGAGGAAACCTTCTGTCCCCCGCAGGCTGTTCTGTCTCTGGGACATACGCTGGTTCCCACCATTAAATCTCAGTGTAACATGTACACTGGTCCTGGCACTCTGCTGGGAGACGATCACTCCACAATTGTGCACTAGGACTTGGCCGCAGGCAGCTGACACAGAAAAGATTCTTTCATCAGGTTTTTGCTGCAGAACTGAAAACTGTAGATTCCATTAAGGCACATAGTCCATCATGTATTGATTGTTTCTGGGGCCTGATGACTGACTCTATGGTAACAGCTGTAGTCTGTAATTCCCTGGAGCATCTCTCCTACAGTCTTCATCCCTGTGTGCAGCTTTCTAATTAATTGTTACTGGAATGTTTGACATATATGCAACTCTACTACATGATAACAAGATTACATTGTATCTGCCACTCCCAGGAACCCCAGATCACTTGATCCCCAAAGCCCAGAGTGCATGTGTCACTTCACAATACCCCAGAATTCCTATGTTGCTTCCTAGTACCCCAGAAATCCTGATCCTGATCCCCAAACCCCAGAACTCCTCATCCCAAATCCCAAAGCTCCTGATCAGCTTCCCAGAGATCCTGTTTGACTTTCCCAAGCCCCAAAGCTCCTGTTCTCCATCCCTGAATACCAGGCTAGCTGGAAGTAACACTACTGGGAAGTCTCCTCTGGTTCACTGTGACTTCATGCTGAGGAGCAAATTGTAAGTAAATAAACCTAAACTGAGGATGATTTACACAGGTGTACTGGACAAAGAGCAATGTCCCCTTCCCCAAACTAACTGAAGAAACAAATCATTCATATTAAATGAATGCATAATATGTTATTGTGCCTATTTAATGCTCCTTAGTGTCATTGATCAGGACTGATACCACAGGAGCTGAATGCTGACACTGTAGATCTCAAATCTCTTTTTAAATCAGGAAGTGGCATAAAATAACTTAAAAATCCATAAAACTGTTATAAATTCAGATTAGTGACCCATCAGCTACTATTTGTGGGTGCAAATATTTTTGTGGGCTGATGAAATAATTATCAGTATGTAGCCTCTGTATTCACTAGAAACCAGTGACATCATCGAGGCATGAGGCACTATGTGATGTCACTAATCCCTACTGATTTATAGGCTGGCTACATCCACAATGGGTAGGTGACTGGTACCCACACACAGAAGCATTATTCTGAGAACAAATCAGCAGACTGCCAGTGATATAATCAGTGCAACTGAATATAACTGGGAAACAATCCAACCATAAAGATCCAACCACACAGCAATCAGATCTGTAGCTGTCAGAAGAAATTGTGGGCAATCTGATTAGCACAGATAAGATTGCGAACAACTAAGGCATTACTATAGTTATATATATAGATATCTATTTATATCTCTATATATATCACCTATATATATGTATATATATAATTATCTATGTATATATATATATGTATATATATATATATATATATATATATGTATATATATATATATATATATATATATATGTATATATATATATATATATGTATATATATATATATATATATATACATGTTGCCCTGACACTCTACAAGCCCCACTCACCTCCTCCGGCAATCAGCTGTCTCTTTAATCCTCGGCCCCGCCCCTCTGATAGTGGACTGTACAACTCCGAGGGGTGTCCGGCTCGCTGAGCCATTGCAGGGGATGAGAGCTGTAGTCTGTGCCGCCCCTGTGCTGGGCGGGGCGATGGTTCCGGCCGGATAGGTCTCTTTATGTGAATGAAAGGCCCGGGACAGGGATTCGGGAGAGTGATACAATGTATCAGGGCACAGAACACTGAGCGCTCGGCTTCCCGGCCTGGAGACTTAGGGGGCGGGGAGACTGCTGCCCGGGGGTGAGTGTGGACTCAACTTTCAAACTTTCTTTCAAGTCTTTGCGTGGAGACTTACAGCACAAACTTGTCTGTGATATTTATTTTGGGGGTTCAGATACATGTATGTTACACACAGTCACACATGTTCCTGTACACTCATCACGCGCAGGAGTGAATAATGCATAATCAGAGCGGAGTGGCCACAAGAGCTTACAATCTAGAAACTTCTGTTTCCCTTAATGTACTGAGCAGTTATAGGCCCTGTCACAGGACACGAGATAATTATATATAATACAGACAGACCACGGAATCACTTCCAGACACCACAATCACACATTCCCCACACACAAAACCACATTATTCAAACTCGTCAATCATGGTGAGAGGTTGTGTAGGTGACACTGAATATTATTTAATATTATTATCCTTTATTATTGTCTCTTATTTATCCCATAGAGTGTAATCACCTCTATCTGTATTACCCAGTATTGTTTTATTACTGTTTGTTCCCAATTGTAAAGTGCCACAGAATTTGCTGGCGCTATATAAATAAATGATGATGATCTGAAGCACTGTACATTGATGAGATCATAATATACAATCTTATGAAACAGAAGGTAAGATGACCCTGCTCAAAGGAGCTGCAGTGTTTGTGGGGTACAGAGTTTAGACTGTAAGCTCCTCTGAGGCAGGGACTGATTTGAATCATTAAACATTCTATGTAAAGTGCTGCGTAATATGTAGGAGCTATATAACTGTTAATACATAAGGTGGTGGATTAGTATATTAGAGAGGGTAGGTGGGTGACACTGGGTGGTAATTGAGAGTAGGGATAGTGGGTGAAAATGGAGAGAGGTTAGTAATTGAGATAGAATGTGTGGGTGAGTACAGGAGAGGGTGAGTGGGTGGCAGTGGGTAGTAATTGAGAGTAGGGTTAGTGGGTGGCAGTGGGTATAATAGTTAATACAATTAGGGAGTAGCGCTCCTAAGGTGTGGTGGCAGGGCCATCATTTCCATTGGGTACGATGGGCAGCTGCCCGGGGGCCCCATAGGCACGGCTCTTAATGAGAAATAATCCTGCAAAAGAAAAAAACCTACAAGGGTCACTGAGCAAGTACATCTATCTATTTCTATATATCTATATCTGTATCTGTATCCATCTATATATCTATATCTATATCTAGGGGCCCTGGTGCACTGCTTTGCCCGGGGGCCCATAATGTTGTTAAGATGGCCCTGTGTGGTGGGGAAAGGGATAGTGCAAAGCAAAGTCCTCCAAAAAAAGAGATTAAAAATTTGTAAGTAATGCACAGGTGACAGGTGGAAATGTGGTATTCTGTAAAAGGGGGCGTTAAATAATAACATGTAATGTTTCTCTAGTGAACTGGCATAGGAGAGGGTCAGTGGGTGGATATAGGAGAGGGTGATTGGGCGACAGTGGTAATGGAGAGAGCATAACACAGAGTAGATTATGGAGTTTGTAATGTAGGGTGAGTGAGATTGAGACAGGGACAAAGACAGACGTTATCGCTCCCCTGGGATGATTAGAAAGACAGAAGGGATGGGGGAGGAGGCACTTGGAAGAAAGGTCACATCATATCTAATACTCTTCTTTGGAGCTGGAAAGAGGACATATTATACTCTGTAAATCCAGGAATTACTGTACCAGACATGTCAGGGTAACATTACAAATGTGTTAGTGCTAATCCTATTACCAGTACATTATTATTATCTGTTATTTATACGGCACCAACATATTACTCGGTGCTGCACATTGATGGAATACCAACATACAGGGACAGAAAACAGAAGGTAAATATGGCCTTGCCCATATGAGCTTACAATCTATTCGGTGTGAGAATCACTTGTGGATACCAGCACAGGTCTATGTCCTGGCTCTCGGCAGTTGCTGAATACAAACACTGTATAATACAGACAGGAGGGTGAATGGATGAGAAGTCTCTGCAGAAACTCAGGGAGGATGGAGGAGCTGCAGGTGCCTGGAGTCTAGACTAAGTGGGATAAACAAGAGATGTGCCAGACAAAGAGACCTCAGGAGAACAAGAGACAGACCCCAGGGGGGAGTCAGTAGAGTGGGGGATGGCATCTGCTATGGACAGTCAGAGGTGCAGCCGTTCCCTGTATTCAGCGTCTGTCAGGGAATCACATTATTTCCAAGAAAGATAAATATAAGAAGTAATGAAAAAAGAGACATTATTTCTCCTAGTACCAGGCAGTGCAGTGATCTGCTGTGTACACATAGGATATGTCCGTGTATAAAGGCCTCAGCTTTAGTGATAAGTTACTAATGACCATTTGATATAAACTCTGAGCTTTCGGTCAAAAATAATCCAAATGTCAAATCTTCAGGCATTTTCCTGGGAATCCCAGTGCTGGAAACACCATTTATGGAAAAGTAACCAAGGAATCCTGTCTGCTTTTGGTAAGAAATATTAGGATAAGTGTAGTATATGTTTATAATCAGATAAAGTAACTGAATATGTGGGCAGCACGGTGGCTCAGTGGTTAGCACCTCACAGCACTGGGGTTCTGAGTTCGATTCCCGACCATTGCCTTATCTGTGCGGAATTTGTATGTTCTCCCCGTGTTTGCGTGGGTTTCCTTCGGGCACTCTGGTTTCCTCCCACACTCCAAAAACATACTAGTAGTTTAATTGGCTGCTATTAAATTGGCCTTAGTCTCTCTCGGTCTGTGTGTGTTAAGGAATTGAGATTGTAAACTCCCATGTGAGTGAGTTCTCTGTACAGCGCTGTGGCATTAGTGGCGCTATATAACTAGCTGATGATGATGATGATGATGGGTTATATTATAATACTCAGTATATTTAGACAGAAGCAGAGTGTGATCAGCACAAACCTCACAATGTCCCCTGCTGGCTGAGAGAGATACTGCAGTTTGTATTGTATGTTCTTTAATAGAACCTTCTCCCTTTTACTATATATAACTGTACAGAGGAAGAAAGGGCTGAGTATTACCTAGTGCAGAATAATGATTTATCACCATATTATATCTTATGTACAAGAACATAAACATCATTAGTTATGCCTTGTAATTCAATGTAAAGATTAATAATAAAGCTTTTTCCTTATCTTTATTCTGCTAAACTGGATTTATGTTAATTTGTGTAATATGTGTAATTTATAAGGGTATTCTGTCACTGAGGCGTTCTGTGATCATATAAAGGTTTCATACATCACAGATCTCTGAGGTGACTTCTAATATGTAAAACAATGCGGGTGCATAATTCCTTATAATACATGAGTACATACATGGAAAGGATGAGATCAGAACCCACCATTTATACACATATTCTATACTGGAGTTTGTACATTATATTGACATCATTTGTGTATTTTAAACTTATTACAGCTAAGCAGAATTTATTACTGCAAAAATCTTCTGTTAAGTGATGTAGATACTGTGACGTTATTATCCAGTATGTACAAAGTATTGTGTAGGCCTGTGTAATATGGAGGATTATTACATAAGTGTACAATCTAAAGCAAAATAGGACACGTAAGTCATGTGATATGTTGGGAGAGTACACAATACACGAACGTCTTGTCAGAGGGGTTACCCCTTATGAATAATTCAGCTGTACAATTGCCTCCGGCCCTCACACAGCCATAATTACAGCCCTGTGTTACAACGTAGCAGTCACAGGCAGGTTGAAACGTTTAATGACATCTTATTTTAGTTTAGTTTTCCCACTTTCACATTGTTCCCCAGGCCAGTGACAGGTGGGAACACGCTGGCGTCTGTGTAATATGTGCCACACATTATCTAATACGGTGTCTCTTCAGTTATTATTTTGTTGTGTAAGTACCAACAAGGCAGTTTGTAATGAGACCAGGGGCCCCTGTACGCTGTGAGTACACAATCCTCTGCCACCGTCGGGACATAAGAAGAGATCTTTCTTATTTACCACTGTGATATTTGTGGGGGATCTTTGCTGTTCGATTGCACTAAACGTTTATCTTGCATGAAGTGATACAGCTGGCTGTAGACCAATCACTGTGCTGAGTTATACCAGCCCCATACGCTGCTATATCGCAGCTGATATTGGGCCTATACAGGCCACGATCCCCGATAACAATGTATGTGATCTGTATCTGACATATTGGTAATAATCATTAAATATCTAATAAATTGTCCATCAGGATTCTCTGTAACCCGCCCTTTTAAAGCCATTGCCAATCATTGACTAGTCCGACTGATACAGACCCCCTGCTGATGGTGGGACATCTGCGATCAGCGTTATCCTGGGCACATGTCTCTCCCGTGCCAGGTGACGGCCAAACACACACTGGTATCAGCAAATTGGCCCAATATTGGTATCAGTTTGTGCCATAAATGAACAGCATGGCTGATACTTACATGATTTTATTTAGAGTGGATAATTTTCAGCATCTGGTTGACAAATAACCGATATCTTCCCATACGTGTCCTCTGCCGATTGTGATTCAGCTTGGGCTGAGCACGGACCATCCACCTGTGGGATAATAATATATAATATCGTAATAATAAGATCGTTCAGCCCTTGTGTCATGGAGCCCAGACAAATAGGGCATTGTTAGATGCAGACTGGCCCATCCTTTTCCTGATCGGTTAATGTTTTGCTACAGCCCTCACCCTCTGGCTGAGGAGGGTGGGGGTTGTAGTTAGCAACAGACTTCCCTTTGTCTATTCTGCAATTTGTGTGAGTTTGGCTCTTGTATGTGGTGAGTGGCCCCATCCTGTCTGTGTCCCCTGTGGTCAGACATAATTATTATTGTAAATCTGTTCTAAAATTTTAAACAATATACCCATTATTTTAAGTATTTTATTTTTTACAAAGATTTTTCTTACTCAAAAGGAAAAGTGACAAAATATTGAGAAATCTATATTCCAGGTGTATATATAAAGTAGGGTTGTTGGGATTTTGCATCTACATTTAGACCATGTTTCCCCTCTCTCGTCCTCTGTAGGTCTTTCCAATCTCAGCCCCCTTTATCATAATGCCTGCCCACCTCACAATCACCTACCTTCTGTGGTGTCTCATCCTTGTATTGGCCGATGGCCAGCCGTCCAGCAACACGATGGAGAAGCCCACCGCTCGCCCTGTTTTCAGCTCTCGTCCGTTCATGGTGGCTTGGAATGCGCCCACACAGGACTGCCCACCCCGATTCGATGTGCCTTTTGACTTGCGGCTCTTTGACCTCAGTGCGTCGCCCAATCAGGGCTTTGTGAACCAGAGCCTTACAATCTTCTACAAAGAGCGCCTAGGGCTCTATCCTTATTACGATGAGCGGAATGCTTCCATCAATGGTGGAGTGCCGCAGAACACCAGCCTAAGAGCCCACCTGAGCAACCTGCAGGGCGATATTGATCGGTATATACGAGACCTCAACAGAGTTGGCCTGGCAGTCATTGACTGGGAAGAGTGGCGTCCGATTTGGATAAGGAACTGGAAGGGCAAAGATGTGTACAGACAGGCCTCACAGCAGTTGGTGTCCTTGCGCCATCCCGACTGGATGACAGAGAATGTGAAAAAACAAGCGCAGTACGAGTTTGAGAACTCTGCCCGTGAGTTCATGGAAAAAACGTTACACTACGCCAAGAACTACGGCCCCCGCCAGCTGTGGGGCTATTACCTGTTCCCAGACTGCTACAACCATGACTATCTGACCAACCGGGACAGCTATACTGGGAGATGTCCTGATGTAGAAATGTCACGGAACGACCAGCTGTCGTGGTTATGGGAGGAGAGCACCGCACTTTACCCGTCCATTTACCTGGACCCTTCTCTGAAGTCCTCCGCAAATGGGCGCAAGTTTGTGCACTACCGGGTGAAAGAAGCCTTGAGAATAGCATACAAACATCACAAAGACTACTCCGTCCCTGTCTTTGTCTATACGCGCCCTACCTACATTAAAAATATGGATCTCCTCTCCCAGGTAAGAAGTTTACAGCAAATAATTTTATTTTATGCCTGATACCAAGTATGTTTTGTTCTTTTTCTTTTTGCCATTCTTGGAACCCCATATTACCAAATATAATTCATAGAGTCCCCCCCAGCATCCCTCTCTCCAGGCATCGTTGCCTGGATAACTTGCATTGGGATCTGATCGGGGCCACATCCGTCACCTGATTGTACAGTGTTACAGAATATGTTGGTGCTATATACATAAATAGTAATAATCTAACACAGAATCTCCTGTGCAAGTTCTCCAGAAAGTAACGCGAGGAGGAGAGAAAATAACGGGTTTGGCAGCCATTATCTTGGTGATAACGGGGGGGGGGGTTCGTGGCTTGACACCCCTGGACTCAGAATGAGGGACCTCATGGGGTAAAACCATTAAATATTGTAGCTGCATAAGGATCTACAAATAATCTCTGAAACCAAAAGCGATGTGAGACCCAACCCTTGTCAGGAATCCAGCCGCTCACCACCCACAAAACGTGGGCCTAAATGTTTTGATAGAGGCAGGAATGGAATGAATCAAACGGGACTTTCTGTACGTCGATCATTAGCGGAGCCTAAACTTACTGCTTAACCCTCTGCTTATCTGGCTCTGGTGTGTGAGGAATAATGTCACATATTGTCTAGAAAATGTGCTCTCCAGTACTGTGTAATACAGTGTATTATAATGTAACCTTCCTGTGTGAGATCTACTGACCAGATAAAACCTTTAGTAGAACACAATGCAGAGATGGAAACAGAATAACACTTGTTTGGCTGTTCAGTTACAAGCAGAGCAGGAGATCCTGGATTCCGTATAGTACTGGAGTCATTATATCTGTTAGATCTGTGCTGGGTCAGAGATTCCATCTAATAAAACATTGTTACTCCTTAGTGACCACAAACCGGCCATAAATAGTCGTATGATCCTGATTAAACCTGGTCCCAATAGTACTTTCTCTCTCCTCTCAGTGTATCTGTGTTGTTGGGGTCTGCAGAACATTAACGTGTCCCCAGCACACTGGGGGCAGATATTTCAAAGTCAGAAAAAATATTCCTAAAAATGCAGCCGTTCAATTCATCAGGAACTCGTGACCTCTCTGAGGCATTAGGCTCTTTGTGCCTTGTGCCTTGTGCCTCGTGCCTCTGTGATGTCACTAACTGCTAATGAATGTGAGGCTGAATATTGGTTTAGCACAATATGGCTGCTTCCGGCACACTTTATAAGCTGTATATTATAATTAATGATGACTCATTTTTTTTTTTTTCTCCAGGTGGATTTAATCTCCACCATCGGAGAGAGCGCTGCACAGGGGGCAGCAGGTGCAATATTTTGGGGGGATGCAGACTACACTAAGAACAGGGTGAGTGTGACCCCTCCTGTGTCTTCTCCCTCCTCCTGTCCTCATTGTTCTAGGTCCGTGACCTGTCCTAAGGCTACAGAGTCTGGGCTTGTTCAGTGGTTCTCCTCATAGCCCAGTCCTGGGATTAATGGAGGAGATCCACAAAACAAACCTCGTGGGGAGGTTTAAAACCAGTGTTGTTCTTTAATTTAACCTAATATCATGTACTCCTTGTAGAAGAACATAATGATCTCCCTTTACATTTACTATACTGTATATTGTGTAGATAAAGCTTCTCATCCTTCTCCTATACTCCATGTACTAGCAGATAGCACTGTCTATTCTCTTCCTTCCTGTACTCCGTATTCTAACATCAGTGCTTTAGTTTGTCTTCTCCTGTCTGTATGTTGATGTAGTAGACAGTCCAGTTATAGGGTAGAGTGTGGAATAATCAGGACATATAAGGTTACTAATATGGCTGTGCTCTCCCCAGGACACCTGTCAGAAGATTAAGACCTACTTGGAGGAGGATTTGGGTAAATACATTGTGAACGTGACTACGGCGGCGGAGCTGTGCGGTCAGACGTTGTGCAGTGGGAATGGCCGTTGCCTGCGGCAGGAGAACAACACTGATGCGTTCTTACACCTCAACCCAGCCAATTTCCGAATTGTACGTGGGCCCAACTCAACCGTTCCCCTCTGGGCGGAGGGCCGGTTATCCACAGAGGACATTCACCTTCTACGTTTACAGTTCCGTTGTCAGTGTTATGTGGACTGGTATGGAGGCAGCTGTGAAACAGCAAGGAGTCCACGAAACAATGCAAGAGCCACAGGGCCATCTAGGGGCCACACACTTTTGTGGTCCTTGGTGGCTTTCCTCCTGATGCTGCTTTAGGAGACGTGGACAATAGCTTGTAGGGCTGTTTAGTTTTAGACACTACAGTGGACTCAAGGTCATGGGACCCCAAAAAACGAGAGCGCCAAACAATTTTCAAGCAGCAGCACTAATATGGGCCACAAGAATTTTATTTATTTGAAATGTACTCCCCATCCACAAAGGGATGGCTCTACGTATTCCTACCTCTAGGACGTGATGATTATCCCTGCCCTATACAGCGGAGGCGGTGTGGGTACTCCTAGGACTGTGCAATATCCTGATCTTCCTATATGTCCGGGGATGAGATAAGCTGCACATTAGGAAGCGATGCTGACAACTCTCCCTGCCCTGATCTGACCTCTTCATGGTTCTTTGCAGTAAGGCACTCAGGGAATGTAACACCCCACTCACCACTGGTGCCTCGGGCCCTTGTTTATTGGGACCTGGACTTTTGTAGCATTTTAAGGACTTACACTGTGCCTTATTATATTATATTCTCTGTGTGGTCACCGTGTACCCTCTAACGGAGGGGTCGTTGTATGACGGAGCACAGAATGCTGCACCCCAAATCTGGAGCTGGTCATCCAGACCTAAAATATCTTTCCTATCATCTCCGTACGAGCCCAGCTCTGCCAAAGAGGCAATAATAACCGTAAATGCAGGGACAGGACATGAAACAATAAAATGTTGTAATAATCCTGAGTGTATTTGTATTATTATTATTATTATTATTATTATTAGAACCTTGTCTTATAGCCCATAAAGAATCACATTTCCATATAACACTTCAGCGTCTTCTTCCTGCCTTACTTCTGTGCCTTTTAGCTGTGTAGTTATATAACCAGGATATTAGTTTATTAAGCTCTGACCTCTGCGTATATATACACAGAGCAGACGTGTCCCATATATACAGCTCTGATTGATGGTACAAATACATGACTAAAGAGCACAGAATGATACAAGTTGTAACTGAATGTATTTGAGTTAATATTGGGAGGGAGATTTTCCTACGCAGATCTGATTTCTGGGCAGTGATTCCGCTGAAAGGAACAGTGCAAGGAGCCTCATTCTGCAGACCAGGGCTGAGAACAGTAGATTAAGCTCTGATATAATGTAGATATTATAGAATGTTTTTAGTTTATCTTGAATTTAGGAGCAAGTTTGTGCTGAACCATTTTAGCTGTCATCTGTCCAGAGCAGTTAGATAATGATAATGAGAAGTGTCTGGTCCCTTTAGTCAGTGCAGATTAGTAACTAAATGCTCTGTTAGTAATTAACATCTTGTACAAACTGATTACAACAATCCATTTATGGGAGAAGTGTCAGAAAATGGTTGTTTGATGTGGTAACAAGTGATCCCATCTGTCCTGTGTCATAATACCGTAGTGAACTAGCAGGGACCGCTCTAAGGATCTGCTGTAGTCTATTAATGGTGTGTTTACAGCGTGTCATTCATGATCTCTAGATGTCTTGTTATATCGTTCAGCATTTCCGCTTGATGTGATTATTTTGCAGAGTGTGAGGATGAATTCTGGAAGGAACAAAACTTAAAAATAAATCCAATATGGTGATATCTATGTTTGCTTAAGTGGAATTGAGTAGAGTAATGTTGTACAGAGACCTCGATTTTCCCATCATACGTCTTTTATAAACTATAGATCTCATCTTGTGTAGTCTGTGATTTATGCAGAATATCTGTGGCTCATAGAGACCAGAACGAAAGAATCTCTGATCATAGACCTGAAAAGCACCAACACCCCAGCACCCTCCTATGAGTGAGGATCGCAAAAAATGTGTCCAATAAATCTCTAAATATAAAGCAGGCACCAAGTTCATAACATCGTATAGAATTTTATTTATTTTTTATTCTTATTTTTTTAATAGACCAAACAGATTTGTTTGAATGTTTCTCTTTATATAATTTTTTTTTATTTAAGTTACATTAAAGAACCCACTACACCAGAAGTTATTATACCAATAACAGTCACAGACATGTATGTAACATTTCCAGGAATTTGTAAGAAGATATTTTAGATAACATGATGTATGTTGGACGTTCTGTGTTTGTCTCTGCAAGTCGGCCGCTCTCTGGCTCAAATCGCTGATATCGGAGAACAATAGCTTACACTTAGCTGAATATCAAACGTGTACGCGATCCAAAATATCTCCATACCATACAATATACATATTTGTGTGTGTTATCAGATATTTTATCTCAGGTTTACCAGCACTTTAATTGACAATTGGGAACACGGGTAAATCACGAGGACATTTCTGATAACGGGTGCAATGGAAAAAGTTGTTCTTGCATCTAAGCCGATGTTTTGTTTTATTTTTTACATTGCACTAGAAAATGACATTTTGCACCTGATTGGTTGCACAGTTGTTGTACATGTCTGTCAGTATATCCCTGGTCTGGTTCTCAGGGTTTCAGTGTCTTCATAATACTTAAGTTTTCTCACTAGAAAACCAGAAGATGCCGTATGCTGAGCCCTAAGGGTGACTGTAGGACGTTTATATCAGTGATGGGCAACTTGATCCTCCGCAGGGGCCACACTGGGGGCTCTCTAACCTTCGAAAGGGCCACACATCACGCTTAATCCAAGTAATAAAGTAAAACAATAAACTTAATTGAAGAAAGACACAGCTGTCTGTAATAACACATCAGCAGCATTGTGTACCAGTGTTACACACTATAACAAACACATATGACAATAGGGCAGGAAGGAGCTGGGGGCCACAGCTGAGGGGCCCATCCCTCCAGGTGTGTGGTTACAGGGTGTGATGCTAGACATGATCGCTGTATAAGAGATTACACATAGTCGATGTTCGACTGAGACACAGAGATCCGGATCCTTATTCACATAAATGACTGCACTGAAATATCATCAATAAAACCACAAAAACATATTGGTCTAATGTAAGAGCAGAAGATCCGGAAGCGTAAATAATTCAGTAGATGAGCATCAGATGTCAGGAATAATGAGATGGAAGATGGGTTCGAAGGAAGAATTGTAGAATGAATTACATTGTGGGGTCTCCAGAGGATAAAGTCATTTTGTTCTCACAAAAAGTCATTTATGGAAGAAAAAACACGTATGGAAGCAGCGATTATTTACACACATACGTCTATTTGTCTGCCTTGGGACACGCCCACATTCTATTTCTCTGCTCAAGGACACGCCCACATTCGATTTCTCTGCTCAAGGACACGCCCACATTCGATTTCTCTGCTCAAGGACACGCCCACATTCGATTTCTCTACTCAAGGACACGCCCACATTCGATTTCTCTGCTCAAGGACACGCCCACATTCGATTTCTCTGCTCAAGGACACGCCCACATTCGATTTCTCTGCTCAAGGACACACCCCAATTATAATTAAATGCAAACACCCCCACAATTTGCCTTTAAAAAGCATAATGGAATATTGTTTCCTGAAGTAGTCTAAATAGAAATGTCAAGTAATGTAAATAGACAACCACGACTTCATATAATATAGATGCAACTCTGATAATTTAAGTACTGGAGGGGTCAATAGGCAATCGGCCAATCAGAAGCAGCTAGATAGCGCCGCAGGTGTCCTCGTCATCATTGTATATTGCTGCATCCGCAAGAGATGTGTCTCCTGACTGCATCTGCACGTTACGTGTGCACCATACTTGTCAGCTTTTTAGATTGCCCATTTAAGAGATCTCCAAAGTTGGCCGTATCTTGAGGGCGTTGCCACACTAATCGCACCATTAGGTCCCACCCTCTGGTATACAATGCCAATTTCAGCCTATTATAGCAGGGGGTGGGGCCAGGATGCCACAATTAGCCCCACCCTATTCACCAAGGAAACGGGCAGAATTCGAGAGTCTCCCGGACATTCCGGAAGGGTAGACAACAATGGTGTACACTCCCTTACAGAACTCTGCCTGTCCTGCCCCTGCCCAGCTCATTGTGTTACCCGCCAAAGCTTTACAGCCTCTTTTGTTCTATACTTTTAATGGCATCTGCAATAAAAGCCAACTGCATCATGTCTGATCCTCACTGTGTCTTAGATAATATTCTGACCTGGATGTCAGATCCTGATTCTCAGTGTATGAAAGTGATATCGCAGGTTATTTATACCGCAGTTCTGGCAGCTTTAGCTCTGGCTGCTCAGATATTTTGTAATATCCTCAACATCTAAAACTGACTCAGAGGAAACATTTGTTTGGAAATATCAGATTCATCTTGAAAAGCGGAAACATTTGTATCTTTAGAAGAAAATGCTGTAAAAATGTTATCAATATAAAGGTTCAATACCCCCAAAAATTTGGATTAGAGAAACCACAAGATAAAAGTTTCATGAACTTTCCTCCAAAACATCAGCAACAATCTTCAGTTGCAATTTTAAGCAAGAGAAACAAATTCTCTGCAGCTTCTCCTATCAGTTACCTGATCTACACGGGACACAAGCACCTAATAAAGACAGGAAGCTCCTCCGTGGGGCCGGACTTTTATTGCATAAAAATATTTTATAATACACAGGTACCAGAGTGGATAAAATTCAGATATGTCCCAGCAACACTTCCTGTACAATCTAACTATCTCCCTGTTGTAGCCATGAACAGGCCAGGAACAGCAGATTTCTATTTGCATAAAACTAGCCCCAAGTCACATCCAAAACGCATCAGAGGACTTTGTCAGGAGGGATGGCTTGGTGCACCAAAAAGGAGGTTTATATTGGAGACAAAGTCAATATACAGGTGAGGAATAATTACATGTTCATATACACCGCACACAGAGTATTAAAGTAATAATAGTAATTAGCAATGTGAATGTATGCAAACTTATAGATACACCGATCAGCCACAGCATTAACACCGCTGACAAGTGAAGGGAATAACATTGATTATCTGTTACAATGACACCTGTAAAGTGGGGGATATATTAGGCAGCAAGTGAACACTCAGTTGATATGTTGGAAGCAGGAAAAATGGGCAAATGTAAGGATCTGAGAGACTGACAAGGGCCAAATTGTGATGGCTAAAGACTGGGTCAGAGCATCTCCAAATCATCAGGTCTTGTGGGGTGTTCCCGGGATGCTGTGGTTAGTACCTACCAGGACAACCAGTGAACTGGCAACAGGGTTATGGGCGCCCAAGGCTCACTGATGTATGTGGAGAGCGAAGGCGCCCATCTGGTCCAATCCCACAGAAGAGCTACTGTAGCACAAATTGCTGAAAAAGTTAATGTTGGCTGTGATAGAAAGGTGTCAGAACACAGCGTGCTGTGTATGTATATATTCATTTTTATTATTATCTTTAATTTATAAGGCGCCACAAAGGGTCCGCAGCACCGTACAAGACATACACAGAACACAGTGGCCCATGATACATAAAGAACAAAATATGAAGAATAAAAATATATACACAGACACAGGTAACATGGTAATACAAATCAAATTATTACTGGGACAATGAGTGAAAGTGATGGTAGAAATCAGCAAGAAGAAGGCCGAAGCTTAAGAAAACAGGGCTAGGGACGCAGGCCAAGAGGTACAGGGGGTGATGGAATAGTAGGAGAACACAAGGAAAGAGGGCCCTGCTCCTGAGAGCTTACATCCTAAAGGAAAGGGGGAGACACATAAAGGGTGGTACTAACTGGGGGAGAGAGCCAGGACATGGGAGTTAGGAGGAGACTGATAGACTTGAATAAAGAAATGAGTCTTAAGGACACGCTTGAAGCCTTTGAGAGTAGATGCTAACCTAATGTAACGTGGAAGATCGTTCCACAGCAGGGGAGCAGCCCAGGCAAAGTCCTGGAGACGGGAGTGGGAAGAGGTGATGAGTGAAGTAGTGAGGCGGCGGTCACAGGCGGAGGGGAGTGGGCGGCTAGGAGTGTGGGTAGAGATGAGATTGGAGATGTAGGGAGGGGAAGATTGAGTAAGAGCTTTAAAGGTGAGGGTGAGGAGTTTAAATTTAATTCTGCAGGCCATGGGGAGCCAATGTAGTGACTGTTAGAGGGAGACCGCAGAGACAGAGCGGCGGGAGAGAAAAATGAGGCGGGCAGCAGCATTGAGGATAGACTTAAGAGGGTCATGGTGGGTGTCAGGTAGGCCAGAGAGAAGGAGGTTACGGTAGTCAAGATGAGAGATTACAAGCTAGTGAACAAGCTAGCTCTGATTGTGACAACACAATCAGAGCGGCCGGGCAGCACACTCTCCCTGCCTGTCTCTGCTGAACGGACCTGCACATAGTGTGCAGCCGCAGGCAGCCTTAGCTGTCAAAAAGGGGCGGGGACTAAATCACCAAAACCGCCCGCCCCCCCTAAAAAAAATAATATAGATCAGCCTCTGCATAAGGCATAATACAAGGTGCACTGAGCTGGTTATGTAAGGACAAGAGGAATCCAGTTAACAATTCAAGCAACAGTGCGGTTTAAAGGTGGGAATACAGCATAGTTGCCTACTCTCCCCAAATGTCCGGGAGACTCACGAATTTTTGTGAGCTCTCCCCGACTCCCGAGAGAGCAGGCAAAAATCCCGGATCCAGCTGTCTCCGTTGTTGAAGATCAATGGGGGCGGGGCTAAACACAGAATCGTGGCCCAGCCCCCTGCTGCGATTGGCCGAAATTACATAAGATTGACAGGGGCGGAGCCTAACGGTGCACTGCGCGTGACCACACCCGTTCGAAAGACCCCCCCCGGACAGCTGCCTTCAATAGTGGGTAAGTATGAAATACAGGCAGCATAAATGGAGTCAGCAAGTTCTTAAACTGCAGCAGTCAAAGATAAGTGTAGAAACAGATCAGGAGGGAGAGTCCAGGCAGCTGACAATCCAGGTGGTGGAGGATATCAGAGCTCAGGCTGATTGTGCAATGTTGTCCTCATGTAGCAGTGTTTGCAGGTAGAAGGTTCCCTCCTGTTCCTCTCTTGTATATCTCTTGCTATACTAACTAAATTAGTTAATACACTTGCAAAAATCCTGACTTTGAAGAATCCCCACTAGCTAAGAGCCTCACACAGCCTTAGACTGCTGTTTAAATATGTTCAAATAGCCATGAGACCACTTTCATGAATTAACCCCCATTAATCTCACACACTACAAACAAAGTAATAACATTTTTACACAAACAAATAGAGGGTAACTATACCATATAGCTAAAAGACAAGATAGCACATATGATCCTTTACAGATAGCTTGTGTATATATATATATATATATAATGTATATATCTACCCTTAGATTGTAAGCTTGCGAGCGGGACCTCCCTATCTCTTTGTTTAATACCCAGTATTGTATATTACTGTGTTTGTCCCCGATTGGAAAGTGCTACGGAATTTGCTGACGCTATATAAATAAATGTTGTTGATGATGATATATATATATATATATATATATATATATATATATATACTCCTATGTACAAGAATGTAATGTTGTGGCTGATTGGTGAATATGTTGCATCATTTTTATGCATTATATATGAATGAATTTCACTAATATTAACAGTTCTTTTGTTTGTATTTATTGATATTGTGCTTCCAAATGCAAAAATATAGAAGGGGGGGATCATGAGGGCAGCACGGTGGCTCAGTGGTTAGCACTTCTGCCTTACAGCACTGGGGTCATGAGTTCAATTCCCGACCATGGCCTTATCTGTGTGAAGTTTGTATGTTCTCCCCATGTTTGCATGGGTTTCCTCTGGGTGCTCCGGTTTTCTCCCACACTCCAAAAACATACTAGTATGTTAATTAGCTGCTAACAAATTGACCTTAGTCTGTGTGTGTGTGTGTGTGTGTGTATATTGGGGAATTTAGATTGTAAGCCCCAATGGGGCAGGGACTGATGTGAGTGAGTTCTCTGTACAGCGCTGTGGAATTAGTGGAGCTATATAAATAAATGATGATGATTATGACTGAAACATTTTTAAAGCATTTCAAATTTTATGTTTGTTTCACGTACAATTAACTTCAGTTGATTGTGGTTCTGAGACCAATCCAGCAGCGTCGGGGATCACATCTAGTGGCTGCTACAGGACCCAGAGACTGCATCTGCTGGTAACACTGACAGACCCGTAGCTGAGCACTGGAGGGTCTCACAGGGCCGCAGGTGAGGTACAGGGGGGCTGCTAGGTGGGGCACCAGGGCTACATGTACTTGTACAACGTGTACATACAGGGATATGAACATTGGAATCCCTCTATGTAAGTCCTGTATCTTTTTTATGCTGCTTCTCTCTATGTAACAGAACTGAATCTTACAAACTTTTCTTAAACTTGTTCTGGTTGCAGCACATTAAATAAACCTCAGTGAAATGTAATCAGAGAAGGAGTCTGTGAGCCAACCAGTTCCTGTGTTCAGGTCCCCATAGAGTCTAGATAAAGCTCTGCGGGGGGTAAGAGGGCTGAGGATAGCCCCCCTGTGCCTGTGCGCCCCCCATACAGGAATCACATTGCTGCCATGTAAGCTGATGTGTATCACATATGTGCTCTCTTCTAACCTTCTGAAGACACCTCTCCAGACACATTTACTATACTAAGCTGTGGACATACCGGCAGCAACAAGTCCTACAAACACCGATGGCTGAGCCCCAGGAAGGTGCGATATGTTTACATGAAGTTAGTGATAATATCTGAGGTGCAGCAGCTGAGCCCAGGAGCTGTTTATCTGCACTCAGTACAGGACACGTTCTCTCCTCATCTCTCCATCCACCAGTAACCCAAACACACAGCAATTCCTGCAACATCTTCCAGATGTGAAATCCAAATCTCTCTTTACTGTCCCTGGATCCGTAGGGTGTAGAATGAAGCTTAACTACTTCACTGCTGGCCCAGCTGACGCTCACAACCCCGGAGTCTGATTAACTAGTCACTGACCGCTTCCATCTGTAGTGTATAGAGCAGTGGGGCCCTCGGGCTGGAGGACCGCATGGGCTACAGTCATCCAGGGCTCTCCAGCAAGGGAGGTGAGGTAGGAACAGCTGGGACAAATGGACACTTTGGGGCCTCTGGACGGGCAGTAACTGGACCTTTAGTGGTGAAAGCAGCTCAGGTAACTTGGGACCCTCATTGGATGTAATCCACTTACAGCCAGTTTTGGGATAGAAACAAAATATACATTTAAGGAAAGAGGCGTTATTAGCTTTAGGCAATAGTCACAGACCCACAAATAACCTTCAAAGCTCTTTGGTGATACAGAAATCTCAGGATATTCTGGGAATGTTGTCAGTGGTGATGTGAAGACATCCACGAACTATAACAAGATTCTCATGAATTTACAAATTGCCATAAATGTAACCAGTTTTCCAAATGCTCAAATAAAAAAATATATTAGGGAACAAAACATGAGCTGGCTCCAGCAGCAGACAGCCCGGGCCCAGGCTGGAGACCACTGTAACAGAGACAAGAGGTGAAGAGCAGCCCAAGGCAGATCAGCACAGGGCTGGTACCTCTGTGATTGGGGGGAGGCAGTAAAATATCCCCCTTCCCAGAGGTTACCAGCCCTGCTTTAGGCTGTGGGGATGGGGTCTTACTACGCCAGGGGTCACGGTATAGGGGACCATAATCCCTAAGACTCAGGTCCATTATAGTAAAATAGTAAAAGAAAAAAAAAACACGCAAATAAATAAAGATTACTTGAATAAAATATTTACTATTATTTATTATTATTATTATTATTATTATTATTAATAATAAAAAAAAAAAAACTGAGAAAAAAGCACGACCGCTCTCACTAGCGCTGCCCATCTCTAAAGGAACAAATTAGGAAGTCCCCAGCCAATCACATGGGGGTCACCATACTGGTCTTGTGACTGGCTGGCAGTAAGGGGATTCACAGAGACACCCATATAGATAGAGACTGATCTGTTGCTATAGGATTGCCCATACCCCCCAACTGTCCCGATTTCAGGTGGACTGTCCCGCTGGAATCGGGACAGTTGGGAGGTATGCCCACATAAATGTTACAGAGAACTCCCTGTTATTACAGTACAATGGATTTCGGGTCTGAGATGAGCTTCAACAAAATGGCCACCGTCGTGTACAGAGACAGAGTGACTGGAGGCAGAGCTGCCTCGAATCAGCTAGTGAAAGGGGCTTCTCTACGAGGGCTGTGGCTTCAGGGGAATGGATTTGTATTATTGTTACATTGTGACCAGCGCATGTCTTATGCCCAAATGATCAGTTCAATTCTCCAACATATTTACACAGATCAATTGTAAACCTCCCCAGCCGCCGACCCTCATAGGGCCTCCAAATGTTGGGAAGTATAGGATTGCCCATTCATTTTATAGGAGTTTCTACATGTAACACACAACCTCATTGAAATGAATGGGCCATTGAAATAAATGGAAAGCTATGCCAATAAAAAGAAATGGGGCAAAAAGCAGCATGTGCCCCAATCACTACTAGCACTGCACTAAAAAGTGTGAGTGGGTGGTGGGGAGGGGGGGGGGGGGGTACTGCCCCATCATTTTAATTGGGAGTTCCTACATGTGCACAACCCCATAGAAACGAATGAGCAATTATATTAATTGGAGAAGTCCCGATATATAGAAACTAAATATCTTCTTTCTTTTCTTCTTTTTTATAAACCAAAATTGCCCCAATTAGCTTTACTTTTAAAGCAAAGTGACATCTTACAAATTAGAGCATTTGGACAAATAATTAACTTTTTTTTTTTCAATTTATGGTGATTTAAATTAGTGCTGAAACAAATAAAAAACGATTCTTAGTAGATTCCTCCCTTAAATCAGATCAGTATCTTGTAATGTAGTCACTATAGTCTGAGTAGGAATTTCCACATTAGGATTATCACAAAATATACATTCAGAATAAAGTGAAATTTCTCTTTGAACTTTTTTTGCAATTCCAAGAAAAGTCTTTCTGCAAACTGTTAGCAGGTGTTGTAACTGCGCCCGTTCCCGGCAGAGAGAGAAGTGTGAAATTAGTGTGAGAGATAAACTCAGCAGAAATGTTGTTACTATGGTCCGAAGCCGGAGTGATACTAAGCAGAACCATCTGCAGAGGAGGAAACTGCAGAATAATCTCTGCTAATTGTTTCATTTAACAGGAAAAACAGGTTCTTTCACTGGTACAAGTGCAATTAGTGGCTGTCTGCAGTTAACAGACCTTCTGCGCTGGAGACTTCTCGGGTTTGTGGGATAAAAAGTAGCAAAATTCCAGAATCTCTGCAATATAACAGCAGATTTCTCCTTCTACTCCGGGTGACAGAACCTGTACAAAGTGTCAGATTGTCAGCGGTCGTGGCTGGTGTTCCTATAGGAACAACAAATGCCATTATGAATGTACATAGGATGAATACCACTGTCATGGTCCATCTGAGCAGCCTGGATCTATGTGAGTCATCTTCTCATTTTTAAGATGTGAGCTTCAGAAAGCACAAAGGCCTGACATCGTAGGGTGGTATTTCTAAGGGATTACAAACATTCAGGAGCTGGAATAAAATGTAAGAACCTTCTAGAGAATCCCATGTTAACGCTGCTTTGCTGCATCTAGCCGGCGAATTCCAAGATAGAGCCAGATTATTCTGTTTCCCTTACGGTTCTCTGCTACACTGTACCATATATAAAGAGAATATACGAATTGAAGGTGCAGTAATAAATGTCTCTACTTATTGTGGTAGCAGTATATACAGTCAGTCTCAGGGCAGGGGTATGAATCACAGGGCAGGGGTATGAGTCTCAGTGCAGGGGTATGTATCTCAAGGCAGGGGTATGAGTCTCAGAGCAGGGGTATGAGTCTCAGGGCAGGGGTATGAATCTCAGGGCAGGGGTATGAGTCTCAGGGCAGGGGTATGAATCTCAGAGCAGGGGTATGAGTCTCAGGGCAGAGGTATGAATCTCATGGCAGGGGTATGAGTCTCAGGGCAGGGGTATGAGTCTCAAGGGAGGGGTATGAGTCTCAGGGCAGGGGTATGAATCTCATGGCATGGGTATGAGTCTCAGGGGAGGGGTATGAGTCTCAGGGCAGGGGTATGAGTCTCAGGGCAGGGGTATGAGTCTCAGGGGAGGGGTATGAGTCTCAGGGCAGGGGTATGAATCTCATGGCAGGGGTATGAGTCTCAGGGGAGGGGTATGAGTCTCAGGGCAGGGGTATGAGTCTCAGGGGAGGGGTATGAATCTCAGGGGAGGGGTATGAGTCTCAGGGCAGGGGTATGAGTCTCAGGGCAGGGGTATGAGTCTCAGGGGAGGGGTATGAGTCTCAGGGCAGAGGTATGAGTCTCAGGGCAGAGGTATGAGTCTCAGGGCAGGGGTATGAATCTCAGGGCAGGGGTATGAGTCTCAGGGGAGGGGTATGAGTCTCAGGGCAGAGGTATGAGTCTCAGGGCAGGGGTATGAGTCTCAGGGGAGGGGTATGAGTCTCAGGGCAGGGGTATGAGTCTCAGGGCAGGGGTATGAGTCTCAGGGGAGGGGTATGAGTCTCAGGGCAGGGGTATGAGTCTCAGGGGAGGGGTATGAGTCTCAGGGCAGGGGTATGAGTCTCAGGGCAGAGGTATGAGTCTCAGGGCAGAGGTATGAGTCTCAGGGCAGGGGTATGAATCTCATGGCAGGGGTATGAGTCTCAGGGCAGGGGTATGAGTCTCAGGGGAGGGGTATGAGTCTCAGGGCAGGGGTATGAGTCTCAGGGCAGAGGTATGAGTCTCAGGGGAGGGGTATGAGTCTCAGGGGAGGGGTATGAGTCTCAGGGCAGGGGTATGAGTCTCAGGGCAGGGGTATGAGTCTCAGGGGAGGGGTATGAGTCTCAGGGCAGAGGTATGAGTCTCAGGGCAGGGGTATGAGTCTCAGGGGAGGGGTATGAGTCTCAGGGCAGAGGTATGAGTCTCAGGGCAGGGGTATGAGTATCGTACCAGGTACATAACTCTGAGCTGGCAGATAACCACAGCAGCATCTGTGCAGCAGAAGATATAAATCTTTCTCCAGAATCATCAGGTGGGATAAATGGTGTTATGATTTATGAAATACTTTTCACATCGCCAATAATCTCTTCAACCTCCGATAAATAGGTGATTTCTGGATGAAATAACGGGATTAATATAACACATTTCTACCTTAATAATAATGTTTGACAAATGAACCCGTTACTGAGAAACGCTGCAGAAAACAGGAAATGGAAGATTTTACTGAAAGTCGAAAGCAGAAAATTAATTGTCTGGAAATGTCTTTTGCTGAGAATAATGACCTATAATGTGGTCTATACACTTGTAGAACAGAAGGACTGAACCTCCGGACGGTCTTCATGTCTGGTGAATAATTAGTGTTTCCCTCGCTGTGACTTCCCCGACTGCTGCACGATTCTGGCTTCTCCTCCATGTTCTGGTTATGAGGTTACAGATATAAAAAGAGGAAGTGTTAGTTACATTTATACTTTGTATACAGTCAGCACAATAAGAACATCACGTTCATCCTATTCTTACACGTTCCAGCTGAGGAAGGCAAAACAAATCTCAGCGATACATTAATGCTCGCTAACCCTAACCCTAACCCTAACCCTAAGAATCCTTCCAGAATGGCAGTCTAAGTACTTCTCTGGTTCAATAACCCCAATAATACAATATAATAATCAAAGCTGGGGGAGGAGCCCCAACCCATTGTTAAATCCATGTATACTGGCCATCATCATCTGCCTAAGTAAAGACTTCCATTGTCTGATTTCCCCTACACTGATGAGCTCCTTTCTCTGCTGAAACAGTCTTTCTCCTAGGAGCAGGGAGTGTCGCTGTCACCCACACAGTCCTTGGTAAGAAAGCTCATTATATATTTATATAATATATATATTCCTAATACACCCACCATGGTGTTGGGAATAAAGGAATTATGGGTCAGTCCTGCGGGAACGTCACAACCTCTAGAATGACGGAAGGTTATGGTGAATGTGCACAAGGAGGGTTGTACAGTTGGAAGTCTCTTTGCACACTTGGAAGTAAATGTATCAAAACTTCCAACAAATGGAGGTGTTGCCCATAGCAACCAATTCGAATTAAATGGAGATAGGGGAACTTCACGGAATCAGCGAGCAGGTTCTATACGTCCTGATAATGTCAAGGGGGCAGCGAGGGGTTAATGCAGTAATAGTTGGAGCCATCTGTGGGAACTACTGTACAATTTCCATCCTACCGTTATAGGAAACATCATTGTGATACATTGTTTCTAGACTGGATACATCATTCAATACCTTCTACTGAAGAACAATCAATCACAGTCCGGAAATTCCTCTCCCAGTGTATAGGAAGGCGGCACATTAATAAATATCATAATTAGACATAAACACTATAACAAGGCTTCATGTGCTCCGCTAGATACTGCTATACTGTACTCAATCAGTAATCCATCAATCCCCGACTGGCTGATATAATACATTGTAATGTCACATAGACTGTAAGCTGTGAGCAGGGCCCTCTGACCTCTCTGTATGTATTACCCAGGAATGTTTTATTACTGTTTGCTCCCAATTGTAAAGCGCTACAGAATCTGCTGGCGCTATATAAATAAATAGATGAAGATGATACAACCTCTAACCTTTCAGACTGCAAATGGGAATTGTACAGTTTGTTGTGCACCCTGGAACATTTGAGTATTGCCTAATACCGAGGCTAGTAGGAGAATAGCAGCAGCTGCGGGACGTTGTAGTGATCGATTCTCCAGTCTCCAAGTATGATTTTCTTGCTGGGAAACTTTAATGATAAATTCTGGTGTTTAGTTAGTATTGGTGCTTAAACTTGCCCTGCGCTGTGTGATTGGTATATCTCTGGCAGACACCTTTATTTGTTTATTTCTCTCCTGTCGCTGTATATTGGGTGTGTCCGATGGCCGATACAGCCAGTGTACTGAATATAGATCGGTAGCAGTTATTCACATGTAAACCGGGTGGTTACACCATAACTCCCAGCTGTCCCGATTTAATTCATTTCATTCCACTGATTAGTGGCCCAAAGAAGGGGTGGGGTTTTACAAAGAAAGTGGGTGCTGTTTTACCCAAATTTGACCATTTGAGGGGGAGATTTTGTGAGAGAGGAGCGACACTTATTTTGTCCTGATTTCGTGCTTCTAATTCTTGGCTACACAAGTAGGTGGTCAAACGTTAGCCAGGTTGGCACACAAGTGGGTCATGATTTATCCAGAGGAACAGGTTCAGGTAGCAGAAGTTGAACAAACAAAATATTCAAGCAAAGACTATTTATAGACCCAAACCGGATCCAAAGACGGACTCTACACAGGCAGCCCTGGTCCTGTTGTATAAGGGCAAGATTAAGGGCCAAACTGATCAGTTCCTCACATCCTACCAACCCACCCCAAACACCATACGTATTAAACCGGAACTTCTGGGAGACTCACAAATTTCATTAAGTGGGCAGGGTGGGTGTCATGATGACGCAAATCACATCACCGCACTTCCCACACTGCCGCTTGAACCTGTCCTAAAATCAAGGTCAAAAAAGTCACCAAATATACCTAACCCCTTTAAAACTATCCCCACCCTCCCCCTCTCCCTTTCTGTGTCACCCCCTGCAGTCTCAACTCCAACCCCTCCCCTTTAGAATGTAAGCTCTCACGAGCAGGGCCCTCCTTCTTCCTACCCCCACCTCACCCTCTACCCTCTCTGTTTCCTGCTCTGTTCTCCAGACTCTCATTACTCTCTACCTGATATCCAGTTTTGTCTCTGAACTTGTTTAACAATGTTATCCTTATAAATTGCCTCTCGTAATGCTAACTGAGTGATGTTACCCCTGCTGTATCCTGTCACGTGTCTTATGTAGTGCTACCTGTGCTGCTATGTCCACCCTTGTTGGACTCTGTATGGAGGGAGTCCAACCTATAGATAAAAAATAATGAATATAATAGTAAATTAGGTTATATGTACAATAGTGACCTCTGGTGGCTGGAGGTGAAATTGTCCCAGACTATTCCTAAGCCGGGTACACAATGATGCAAATCACACAATAAACAATCATTTGATCATGTTTTATGGCACCAAAACACATTGCATCTGTTCTTTTGGTTTTTTAAACTTCTTAAAAATCATGATCAGCGATAGCACAAGGTCGGGCAAATGTGGCAGTGTGTACACACTCACCACCAGCCGTGTGTACACACTCACCACCAGCAGTGTGTACACACTCACCACCAGCAGTGTAGGCAGATATCTGTACAGTGAGGATCTTTTCAGCAGATGGTTGATGAAGATCACAGATCTGACGGTAAATCATGTAGGTGTGTACACATGTATCATCATCGGGACTTTCAGTTGTTGGTGAAATAGTTACAGAAATCACATCTGAAGCAACAGTGCATACGGGTGTACCCAGCCTAACACAGAACCATTATTATACAATGTTTCTCTACTCTCAGCATAAGAAGCAGAGTATCACCAATACCTCATCATTACAGCTCCCAGACACCTGAGGCTGCAAAACTGATTGCGGTCAGTATAAAAATGATCATGTTGTACACTGTCATTTATACCACTACCAGAACTTACTAGATTGTTACTTCTACAGCTATATTGTGCTTTAATAGTGATGAAAGCTTTTCGTCAGTTAATTCTTATGGGTCATTGTTATTAATGCTACTTTTGTTCATCTTTTCATCAGCCTTGAATTCCTAGACTTGTACAGAAATGGAAGTTGCTCAATCAATGTATAGGTTCACAACAAGTGCTGGAAAGGACGGGGTTATCCTGAAAGCAAGAAATACAGAGGAAACCCCCAGCACACTGCTGTGAACCAGTACAAGAGCAGCGATTCTATGTGTACATAAAATACAGAGATCTCAGTTAAACACATTTTAGCCCCATCAAGGCGGTACTGCTAATAATGTCCTAGCTCTATACAATGACAGTTCCTATATTGGGTCTTACATTCATTGATTTCAGACTTAAAGGGGCAGCTTGCGTCAGAATGCCCGTCCACTGCAGCACAATAATCCAGATTGAGCCATTTTATTGTGCTGGACGTTACTTCTCTGTGTTCCTCCAATCACTTCTCTGTCTGGCCCGTGTTCAGGGAGATTGCTAGGTTCTTTCAGAAGTCCAGGAGATCTATTCCGGGCATAACCCAGTCATTCTGGGAGAGGCGGCAAATACAAGACAGACCGGGACATTCTCTGCTGGGTGCAGATTAGGTGCTTGAGATTACATTGTGAATATTAAATCAGATAAAGGGCAGCACGGTGGCTCAGTGGTTAGCACTTCTGCCTCACAGCGCTGGGGTCATGAGTTCAATTCCCGACCATGGCCTTATCTGTGTGGAGTTTGTATGTTCTCCCCGTGTTTGCGTGGGTTTCCTCCGGGTGCTCCAGTTTCCTCCCACACTCCAAAAACATACTGGTAATTTAATTGGCTGCTATCAAATTGACCCTAGTCTGTGTGTGTGTGTGTTAGGGAATTTAGACTGTAAGCTCCAATGGGGCAGGGACTGATGTGAGTTCTCTGTACAACGCTGTGAAATTAGTGGTGCCATATAAATAGATGATGATGTCTATATTGCCACTTTGCAGTGAAAGGGTTAATGCACAGATGATTTACTCCCTCTGTATTCTGCTCATTATCAACCTTTGCTGATTATGAATCCTCCTCACTTCCAGAATAAGACTTCAGCTATTTACTGGGGTCTTGGAAGGTATGTAACACATGACAATCATGTAAACTGTATTGGGATAGAACCTATTGATTCTAATGACCCAACTCAAATGTCCCCCTGCAGCCCTTTCATGCTGGCTGCTCTATTTTCTCTTGTTTGCTGCAAGTGAACGCTAGGGGTCAGTATAGTACCCTCCATGCTGGTCACCATCCCTACATGTGACATCATTGGGTGACCAGCCAGATACTTGCAGCCTAGTCACATAATACATTAATGAATGGAGTTAGTCAGCGTTATTGTCACGATCCGGCTCACCTGAGCCTGTGTGACGTATGTGACAAAGGGTTAATTAAAAGCAACCATCTGGCCTGTTTAAAAATACCACCACCAAGGTTATTTGTGAAGAGCTGACACTCTTACTCAGGAGGCCTTTAGTTCTCCTTATAAACTAATCTATCACAATTTACTTTCATCAGAGTTATCATAAACTAAATGATCTCCTCTGTTTCATCTATGTAGCGTTCTAATACCAAGATAAGTCTGACATGTAAGTTCATAAGAACAAAGAGACATGAACTTATTAAGTGTAATTTAATATGGAATATAAATCCAAAATGCTTAAGATAAATACAATGAAAAAAGCTACATACAAAGATACAATACAATAGTTTCTTGTAAAATAAAAAGGAATAAAACAACAGAAATAATAACTTATGAATGATCAGCTTCTGCTTGCTGGGAGAAGCAGAAATAAGGGGACACTTCTCAATATGAAATTGACTTCCCAAAAGTGACACATATTTTATAGATACAGGATATTTTGAACATGTTGCAGGTACCCACAGACCCCCTTCCACTGTGATGTCAGACCTACATAGTCTGTGTAAATGCAAATTGGTTGCTTATGATCTCTGTGCAAACACCTTTCAAGGCAGGTTTTCTTTACACGGGCTTAACTTCTCATCAGATTGTCCTACAAAGATGATTTTACCTCCACACAGCAGGTCATAAGTTTCCCTTCATTTGCATACAAACATGAGTTCTGCAAGTATGATGTTTAATAAAATATGATATGACAATTTCCTGTATCCTTATTTTCCTTTGCTCTGCCCCCGATGTTCCTATCGCTTGGTCCATGGACTGCATACACACAGCCTTGTTTAGGACGATAAAGGGAAGAGCGGACGTCCCTTTAGCGACCGTTTACAGCCATGTTGTCGTGAGCAATGACTGTAATTTCGTACTCACTGTTGTGGATCGGTCGGAAGTTTATACACACTACACAGCGGAAACGAGATTGGAACGAAAATATTAAACGGTACGACCAACCAAATGAGGCGATAATCGTCCATTTAGGCAGACTTTCGACCATCGTGTCACTGCACACACTGACCCGACTTTTGAACGAGAGGTCGTATGTCGGCTGATTTAGCCGATTATTGGATAAAAACTGTGTAGTGTGTACCCAGCTTTAGTTCCCCTCCTTAATCTGGTTATTAACTCTGATGTAGATAAAACAGGGACTTTCTATTAAGTGTAAACATTTGGGGTCTTTAACACGAACCACAGCTCCGATCGATATCCAGAAACTCACTATTGAGCTTAATATATAATGAAACAATTAGAGCGCCGAGAAGGGAACGTGAGATTAGAATTTTCTGCTCTTGTTATATAAAACAATAAGTTATGACTGTGCCAAACAATGTGTCCAAACATTTCCCAACTATGTCGCTGTCTAGGTATCCGTCTTTCTGGCCGTATAATATATTACCATTAACACAATCAACAGATTATTTAATGAAGAATTAATGGAAAGAGTAGAACTGAAATCAGTCTTGTGGAATAGAGAACCAGGGTCATGGCTACAAAGTGAGAGTGACCTCTAATCATTACTGAGGAGCTAATTGCACAGACTGCTACATCATACAGCTGTCAGACTTACATATGCGCCATCTCCAGTCATTCCTGTTCCACCACTCGCTCATAGCTGCCGGGAACGCTGAGATTGTCAAGTTCTCAGTAATTAATGGAGCTCCAGGGGACCGAGAGAGCCCGTAGATCAAATAACAGCAGCCAGAACCTTTCTCGTTCTCACCGCACATTCATTTTTGTTTTTCTTTAGGATTCATAATGTCCTTCATCCTCGCCTCTCTCCTCCCAATCTACCTCTTCTATCTCCCCGCTAGCTCCAATCCAGTTGTCTCAGGCTGGCCTTTTGTCATCATTTGGAATGCACCCACCCGGCCATGTTTAGATAATCATGGGGTAACGATGGACCTTGAATATTTTGACATCAGATTCAACCAGAACCAGTCATTCTTGGGCACAGAAGTGGTGATATTCTACAACACCCAGCTGGGTCTGTACCCTTATTACGACAAGGAATACAGTCCGGTCAATGGTGGCCTGCCACAGAATGCCAGCCTTGAGGACCATCTGGTTAAAGTTCAGAAGGATTTGGAAAATGTCACTGTTGACGAAAATTTTAAAGGTGTGGCAGTGGTGGACTGGGAACACTGGAGACCTTTATGGGATCGTAACTGGGAGAAAATGGCATTCTACCAGCTGCAGTCACTAAGACTGGTAGCCCAGAGACATCCATACTGGTCATTCAGGAGGCTGCGGAAGGTGGCCCAGAGGCAGTTTGAGGCAGCAGCCCAGGACTTTATGTGGGATACCCTCCAGCTGGCATGTACGCTGCTCCCCAAAGGACTCTGGGGGTTCTATGGATATCCAGAATGCTATAATTTCGAGTACAAGAATGCCAGCCAGAAGTATACCGGCAAATGCTCACGTGATGAAGTACAGAGGAATGATGCTATGACGTGGCTGTGGAGCGTCAGTCGGGCTCTGTACCCTCAAATATACCTGGATAAAGACCTGAAGGAGTCTGAGTATGTGGCACCGTTTGTGAGGCACAGGTTGGAAGAGGCCATCAGAGTGTCTAAGTTGTCACCTGGTGTAACGGTGCCAGTCCTGCCGTATGCCCGCATAGTGTACACGTACAGTATGGATTTCCTCTCTCAGGTAACATTTTGGGTGGACAAAATGAAGTAAAACTGTCATAGTGTACCTCATGTATACCCCATTACTTCACCTATGTGTTGTGTGATGTTACCCCCCTCACCCGCTATATCTGCAGCTCCATATCTAGACTTGTGATAATATCAGGGTAACAGGATGTATGAGTACTAAATGACGCACTCCCGTGTATGTTAATACTATCGATAGTGACTGGAGAATGCAGATCTTCTCCCACTACAGTGTGATGTACTATACACAGTACAATGTGATCAATGCTGACAGTAGTCAGGATACATAGTGGTAAGATACTCGGCATGTCTGGCAGTTATCACAGCAGTAATGGGGGTACAGCTATCATGCCAGGTATCCAACTGTCTGTAAAAAACTGAAATTTTCATCCATCATTAAGACATGAAGTGGAGTGAAAATCACACGTCTATTACACCTATGTTTTATGTGACACAGATTCATCACTCACGCTTCTTGCTGTACTATCAGTTACATTCATTAACGTATTCACCGTTTTATTAAACTCAGGTATGAGGACACCAGACAGGGCATTGGGGGAAGCTGATTAGATTTGCAAAATTATACACTTGGTTTTAACTCATCTACTCTCGATATTCTGCAGAAATATTACATTGTTCTGACATGAGTAATTGTGTGATTGATATCAGCCAAGTATTTTGCCCAAAGTGCAGAATTGTCTGTGTGCCAGTTTCCCCCTAAGCACTGCGGTGTCACAGTCTACGTGACTTTTATGTAACACAAACATCCCTGCAACACCCCACAAACTCAGGAACAGTTTCTCTCAGTAAGCTCAATGTAATTTGGATAAATAAACAAAAAGTTTAATTCCACTTGTATCTTACAGACTGAGGTATTAACAGAATTTTACCATAATTGAGCCACTAAATTTGAAATACGAATTGATCTATATGGAGGTGCATATGTCAGTGTATTTTGCAAAAGTATTCAAACTCTAAAATCAACAGATTTGTATGTATTATGACACAGTTGGCCAGGCATCTGCAGTTTTCCAGGTGTTGTGAAACTACAAGTACAAGCATGCTTTGTCAGCAGTTGGCTGGCTATGTACTGGCAAAGCATGCTGGGACTTGCACGTTCACAACACCTGGAGAGCTACAGGTTGGCCAGGTCTGTCGTAGGCACTTTAAATAAATGTTCAAACTCATAATTCATTTTTTGTCTGCAAATATTTTTCTTTGAATGAAAACTGAAAAAAAAAATATTTGCATAAGTATTCAACCCCACGAAAAATATATCATCTAATCACTATTCTATCTCAGATATCTTTAGTTCTCCTACAACTAAAACGTTACATATTTGTTTATGTTATTTGCAGCTCTAAGATAACGTCTATTTTATGGTCGATATTTGAATGACTTTAGGAAATAGACCTTTCATAATTTTCTGTAAAATATGAATCTAAGGTAAATTGATTTAAAGTACAATAAGAGCTAATGACAACTCTGTTTTTAAATCAATTAAAAAACTCAGCTGAGCCTCAATATATTTTTCTAACTAAGGGAAGCCTGAAAGTAGTAAGTGCAGAGCCGGAGAAACGCTTCTGTGGTCGAGAGCTACCGAACAAAGACTGAGACCCAGAAGGTGGAACCATTTATTTCAGCAGATATAACTGACTGTAGATAGTGTATAATAGCATCTGATGGGGCTCTCTGTAGAAAACAATACTCAGTAGATGTATCAGAGTAGTGACAGTGTTGTCTATGTTGTGTGGTTTCTGCAGAATGACCTGGTGCAGACGATAGGACAGAGCGCAGCCCTGGGAGCCGCTGGTGTCATCCTGTGGGGGAACGCAGACTACAGCTCCAGCAAGGTAACCAATGTACCGTATATTATATATATATATCTGTCACATCTTACAGGTCCTCACGGTCATGCAGCCTATTATATAATATATATATAGTCTGTCACTTCTTACAGGTCCTCACAGTCATGCAGCCTATACATTACACTATGCTCTATGGTCAGAGCGATCACTGACTGGTTGGATCTCTGGGTTTAGCTTCAGACAAAGTGGCCAAATTGCACAAAATAAATTGTCGAGGTGTTGAGCTGAATAAGAACCTTGGAGAGCAATGTATATACTGATCAGTTCGCAATGTGCCTATGACCCCACGTGTACTGTTCATCCAACCTAATTTTACATTTTGTTTAATTAAATGTGATCTAATTTTGATTGTTCAGAACTAATGTCCTGTTCAGGATAATTGTGCTGAAGATGAACAAAGTGGGTGATATGAGCTGCACAAATGTGGCCAGAGTAAGAGGGTTTGTGCACCCACAAAGTGCACTTCATGTACCCAGCCCCAACTAGCAGAACTGTGGGGGTCCCAAGCCAGTTAGCAGCACATTTGGGGTATGCCCCCCACCTCAGGTGGATTGGGTGCAGTGTAGACAAACGTGAGCACTCCAGGGGCATCCCTGGGGGGGTCACCACAGCTCTGCTGGTTGGGGGCGATGAGATTGGGACTGAAAATATACTGTGAGGGTCAGAGGCGGACCCATAGCAAAATTGAGATAAGGGCCTGGGGGGTTCCCATTCTTCTCTGCAGAAAAGTAGAACGTTGTCTCTTCTGAGAATGTGCAGTAAATGTCCGGGCCGCCTCGCCCCTTGCAGTGACCATAGTTATATTCCTTAGTTTCCCACCAGCATGTAACGTCAGCACAGTATGATACCCGGTGTGTTCCTGATTTCAGGAGTCCTGCCTAGCGGTGAAGTCCTACGTAGAAGAGACGCTGGGTCGATATGTGAAGAATGTGACCACTGGTGCAATGCTCTGCAGCAAGACCCGATGTTCAGGCAATGGTCGCTGTGTGCGGAAACACTCTGCAACAGACGCGCACCTCCACCTGGACCCCGATGTCTTCAGCATTAGGAAGCATCCGCTTGGGAAGGGTTTTGTGGTATTAGAACAACCCTCCCGTAAGAAACACACCCGCATGTGGTCACAGTTCCTCTGCCGCTGCTACGGGGGATGGGAAGGAAGCGACTGCTCGCAGGAGACGCAGCGATAACGCAGCTCATCAGGGACCCTCGGCACTAATAGGAGGACCCTGTGTTTCCATAATACATTCTAATGACCTACAGGTTTATAGGAGAATTGTTATAGAGTAAATATGATGCTGTTTTATTCTTACAAAGTGAGATAACAATAACATGTTAGACAATTATATTGGGCACATTACATTTCAGTGTACCACTATAGTATAGAGCCATGATACATGTATTATGGAGGTAAGCTTTGTATGTTTGTTACTAAGGGATACACAGATGCACTGTGCCATTTGTGCACACACAGTTTAGTATTGTAACACAATTGTTGTTATGTTAGCAACGGTTTGCACTTTATCACGACCCGCCGGGAGGTGGATGAAGGCCGCTTGTGAACGTTTCTAAGGGAAAATCCCTGAGGGAAGATTCAACGTAACGATTCAGAGATGTGAATTGTTGGATTGTTGAAATAAAACCTTCATGATTCCAAATACCAGTCTGCTCATTGGGGGAAGAAATAGGGGAACATAACTACCGCTACCAGGACTTGTTCAACTGAACAGAAGACCACTGAGGTCTGAAATACAAAGCAAACAGTTGTGGGGTTTGTAGAGCACTGAATAATATGTTACCACTATGCAAATAAAGGATACTAATAATATATTCTAGTAATATATGCACAGCAAAGTAAATTCTTTTCTCAGATCCCATTGGCAAAGCCTCAGAAATAAACAGTGACTTTTCATTTCTCAGATTATACTTTCTGAGTGTTACTCGCAGGAGAAATAATGGAAGATATTTTATAATCTGCTACAGTTTGCTAATTCCTCCATGAAAGGAGGAAGTGAAGGGGTTGGTGGTCGCTCCTGGAGGTAGGTACAAGGTGGATAAACCACCTGAGACACATGGGGAACTGAACGGTACCAAGGATGGCTCCACTGCTATAATGCCACCACTTAGCGTGGGTTAAGAGATACACTCTGTAATACACTTGGAAGCAGCAGCCCCCCCCCCCCCACTGTACCTGACCCCCAGGCTGCGGGTAATCACAATATAATGCTGGGAATGATCTGTGCACAGGTGGGCACATCTGGGGGCATACAGGAGGAACTGGGCATTATCCCGCACAGGTGGGCACATCTGGGGGCATACAGGAGGAACTGGGCATTATCCCGCACAGGTGGGCACATCTGGGGGCATACAGGAGGAACTGGGCATTATCCCGCACAGGTGGGCACATCTGGGGGCATACAGGAGGAACTGGGCATTATCCCGCACAGGTGGGCACATCTGGGGGCATACAGGAGGAACTGGGCATTATCCCGCACAGGTGGGCACATCTGGGGGCATACAGGAGGAACTGGGCATTATCCCGCAGGGTGTGCAGAGGCTCCAGGAATACACTAGTGTCCTAGGGGAGGTGGGAGACTGGGAGGTTTCCCCCATTACAGATGTGTTTCTGAACGGAGGCTGAAAAACAGACTCTGCAGGAGTGAGATCCAAGATGTTGGGGCACCTGCGGAGGGGGAGGGCGAGACCCCTCCATGTTTGTCTAGAGTTGGCTTTTGAAGTTTTTGGGCAGGAATAAGTTTCCCCTGTTTTCTCTTTGGGGTGGGGGCACATAAGGTCCCCACCGGAGAGATAAGTGGATGTCACAGAAAATAAACCACTTTGAGACAATTATAATATTGAATGACCAAAGGTTCCTTCTGTTATAAGCAAAGTGCAAATGAATTCATTAGCAATCTGTTTCCTGCTTACAGAATAAGGGCCGGGGCTGCGGGGGAAGTTTGGGAGGATCATAAAGTAGAGAATACGACTGAACTCAATCTTTGTCCAGAGCAGCTGACTTCTATATCACATGACCTCCTCCACATCATGTGACTTCCTCCAAATCATGTGACCTCATCTGCATCATGTGACCTCCTCCACATCATGTGTCCTTCCCATCATGTGACCTCATCTGCATCATCATCATTTATTTATATATCGCCAGCAAATTCCGTAGCGCTGTACAATTGGGAACAAACAGTAATAAAACAATACTGGGTAATACGTACAGACAGAGAGGTAAGAGAACCCTGCTCACAGCCTACTATCTATAGGACAATGGGAGTTTGATACACAAGGGCACGTGCTACATCATATTGAATATTGTCCAGCTAGAATGCAAAGGTAAAAAAATACTTAGTGGGCTGTGTGATCAGTCACACAACTATGTTGGTCACAGGGTTGTTGTCTTGTGTTAGCTGTGTAGGAGCAGGGCTGTAACTAGGGCTGTTCGATAGGGGGGACCATCCGGGTACAATGCTGAAGTGGGGGTGCAATTTATGTATATTTTAGGTTCATTTGGTTAAAATTGAGGACTAGGGTGGTGGCATTTTTGTTTCTTGTCCCAGGCACTAAAATTTTAAGTTACGGCTCTGTGCAGAGGGTGGTTATAGGGTAACCTAGGGAGATTAAGAGGGTGGTAGAGGAATATTATAAGCTTACCTGAAGATGTGGTTTTTCAGAGAATGTTTGAAGGTTTGAAGACTAGAGGAAAGTCTTACTGTGCAAGGGAGCGAATTTCATAAAGTGGGTGCAGCCCGAAAATGTCCTGTAACCGGGAATGGGAGGAAGTGATGAGAGTGGAAAAGAGATGCAGATCTTGTGCAGAACGGAGGTGTCGAGTTGGGAGATATTGTGAGACAAGTGAGGAGATTTGCTGATGACCATGTATGTTAGTACAAGGTGCGGTTTCAGAGATGTGTGTGCACCAGGTACATGTGATCTTTATATGATAACCAGTCACATTGAGGTATTTTGTCCCCACATCATTGTTTTTATTGTAATTTGTTTTTTAAGACTTGTTAGTTTTTAGATGTAAATTTGTTCGGACCTAGCGCTCTTTATTTCATTTTTAATGTATATATAGACCTAACTCTTACTAGTCACCATCTTGTTCTACAATTATAAATACGAACAATATGTGACTCTGGAATAATATTGTCACCACTTCTCTACAGTCTACAGACTCTACTCTATAGACGTATTTACTATGTACAACATCTTAGAGAACTAAAGGCCTAATAATCATATAAATTAGAGAACAAACCAGCACTGTGATACCTGTACCTAGAGACATAGAAAATGCAATATAGCAAGTTATGTCCTACGTGATCCAGTTTGTCAACTTTCTCTGCACACTTCTGTCTGGAGGCAACAAGTGTCCTTGGAGGGAAGACAGTGGAGGACACCTTGAAGAGAGATCAGAAGTTCTTTCATCAGCCATGGTCAAAGTTAGATAGGACTCATTGTCTGAACTACTAATACTGCAGGTTAGTGACCTTGTACCTCGGCTAACGTCAGCTTCGGAGAGCGACCCTGCAGGTTACAGAGGCTTCTGGCTGTGGGAAGCTGTCACCTCTACTGGGTCAGGAATTAAAATTGGAAAAAAATATAAAAGATATATTATAATCAGCTATAAGACGACCTTTTACCTTCCTATAATGAGGACAAATATTAAGAACAGAGACAGAAGAAATGGCCACAAATGTGGTGATTTTGTCATCCTAGATGGTTGTTATAAAGTGGCTCAATGTTACCGTGTGGGGTACAAAACTGCAGTGTGCATCTCATTACTCCATTAGCATGTAGTCATCAGCCAATCAAAACGCACCCCCACCCCCCAGTGTTCCATTCAGGGACCTGATGCTGTGAGCCCCAATCCATGGTTCAGAATTCAGCCCAAACAACCACATTGTCACATGTCACCGGCCTTTTTCACAGTTTTCATTTACATTTCAGACATTTAAGGGCAGTAAAGCCTATATATATATATATATTCTGTCTTCATGTAGAGGGGAAGTTATTATCAAGTTTTCTGGAAATATAATAAACCCCTTATAATGCCCCAAGTTAGTTATCCAACAAGTCAACCAACAACATCACATAAGATATATGACAAATAGACATCCCGTGAAACTTCAGCTGCTGCAGAACTACAAGTCCCAGGACAGCCTCGTGGCTGTTTCTTCTAGTAGATAGTTATGTGGAAATACAGCCTTTGTGATCAGCGTGATTTATTACATGTTACACCCATCTTCCCTGACCTCACAATACATTCTACATTCTGTGTTCTAGTTGTACGTTCTCTCACTGAGATAGAGTTACTAGTTCTGTCCAGTTTCTGGATGGGGGTCAAACAGTGAACACAATGTAACGTAATATGGTGGAAACTGACATTGTGCCATTTACTCCATGTTTACATTAGACGTGATCGACCTGCTGGTCCCAGAATCTGTACTTGGAGGTCCCAGATAGTTAGATATCTGCTATACATTCTATTGGGAACCAAATCTTCTAGGGTCCCGGGACAATGACGCTGGTCCCAGCTAAACATATGTCATACTACTAGCCAATATTATAACCTCAGGGAGGTCAGCTGGCATGTGCAGGAGGGGTATGGTGATGCCATGTGCAGGAGGGGCATGGTGATGCCATGTGCAGGAGGGGGCATGGTGATGTCATGTGTAGGAGGGGCATGGTGATGCCATGTGCAGGAAGGGCATGGTGATGTCATGTGTAGGAGGGGCATGGTGATACCATGTGCAGGAGCGGGCATGGTGATACCATGTGCAGGAGGGGCATGGTGATGCCATGTGCAGGAAGGGCATAGTGATGCCATGTGTAGGAGGGGCATGGTGATGCCATGTGTAGGAGGGGCATGGTGATGCCATGTGTAGGAGGGGCATGGTGATGCTATGTGCAGGAGGGGCATGGTGATGCCATGTGTAGGAGGGGCATGGTGATGCCATGTGTAGGAGGGGCATGGTGATGCCATGTGTAGGAGGTGGCATGGTGATGTCATGTGCAGGAGCGGGCATGGTGATGCCATGTGCAGGAAGGGCATGGTGATGCCATGTGCAGGAAGGGCATGGTGATGCCATGTGCAGGAGGGGGCATAGTGATGCCATGTGTAGGAGGGGCATGGTGATACCATGTGCAGGAGCGGGCATGGTGATGCCATCTGGTCACCAACTACCTGGCACCTGCTACGTATTGACGAGACCCACAACATTACTTGGGGGGGGGGGTATTGCGTCATTACAGACGGTGCCTACTCTAAGCTGAGAGGACTCCCCAAAATGTAGGAGCCTTCTGGAATCTCTGGAGAGGAGACAAGTATGACTTAGGTGCAGCAATAGCTGTGGCCTTGTTATATCTGTGTGTGGCTGACTATATTCACAGCCCTGGTCACTGTGTAGTTTACACCAGAATATTGCAGCTGTAATATGGATAAATCTTTTAACCACTGGAGCTGCCTGTACAGAAGTCAAATTTATTAAGTGTAATCTGCTGCCAATCTCAGAGATGAGGTGATGTATAACAATACTGAACAATAGGAGAAAGCAGGTTACACTTAAATATACAAATCTATCACAGAAACAAGACATTTAGAAAAACAATTATTAATACTCAAAGTAAATTCAAATATAACATTAATGTGATCTCAATAACCAGATCCAGAAGGTTGTAATATAGTGTAATATCCTGACTAAGCTCCAGGTCACTTAGATGATGTTTCAGTGTTATATTCCAGTGTTATATTCCAGTGTTATATTCTATTGTTATATTCTATTGTTATATTCCAGTGTTATATTCCAGTGTTATATTCCAGTGTTATATTCCAGTGTTATATTCCAGTGTTATATTCTATTGTTATATTCCAGTGTTATATTCCAGTGTTATATTCCAGTGTTATATTCCAGTGTTATATTCCAGTGTTATATTCCAGTGCTGCCAACACCAAGAATACAGCTAAAGGCAAAGTGGATTTAATGTATAGATTTATTGGAGAAAATCAGAACTTGTGGTCAGAGACTAAAACATATTTAGAACCACAAATATATAATTAGTTCCATTTACCCAAAAAATAATATTTTTCTAATTGTCACATGTGAGTTTATTACAATTAGTTCTCTCTTCTCCAGTACTAGGTTGAGTTTAGGAGACTTGCTGTTATTCTTCTATTCAGGTGACAGGTGATAAATATTTGGCGTTCACCATACCAGACATGTCAGTGACACAATCATATTTATAAAACGGCCCCGGGCTCCAGGAAACATATTATAGAGCACGAAATGTGACAAAAAAAAACATGAGAAGAAATCAGGACGACAAAGTGGAGTTTTCTATGCGTTGTTCTCACTTCCAAAATGAAGATTTTCTATGTACAGATTATAAAACCAAGGAAAAGTCTAAGAAAATGACAATGAAAACTGAGAGGAAAAGAACAGAAATATCAGCACCAGGAGAAGTAAAGACGATGAGTTATATTCTGAGACATCGTCCCCATCAGATCATCGGGTGTTTGACATAACCAGACTCGGCTGTAAGACAACCAAGGCGAGTGCCTGAGGCCAGACCTAGGTGCACAAGGTACAGCCGTAGTTATGGCTGATTGACTATCGCAGCTCTGAATCACTGTGTAAAGCTGGGTACTGCATACACACAGCCTTGTTTAGGACGATAAAGGGAAGAGCGGACGTCCCTTTAGCGACTGTTTACAGCCATGTTGTCGTGAGCAATGACTGTAATTTCGTACTCACTGTTGTGGATCGGTCGGAAGTTTATACACTACACAGCGGAAACGAGATTGGAACGAAAATATTAAACGGTACGACCAACCAAATGAGGTGACAATCGTCCATTTGGGCAGACTTTCGACCATCGTGTCACTGCACACACTGACCCGACTTTTGAACGAGCGGTCGTATGTCGGCTGATTGAGCTGATTATTGGATGAAAACCGTGTAGTGTGTTCCCAGCTTAAGTTACATTGTGCAGTGATGACGTTACACCACGATAATACCAGGAACAAGCGCTGGATGTAATAAGCTGGATAAACTCCAAGTGACTTGGATGACACTTTTTTATCTTTATATTTTTACTACTTCTCTGATTTGCCCACATAATATCGGGAGTATTGGGCAGACTCTTCTCTAACAAATACATTGTGAAATCAATGTCTGTCATTATTACTGCTCAACTCATCCTGTGACAATAATGGAAATTAAAGTATTTGTCTATAATATATAAAACATTGCAAATGAAAAATGAGATATCTGACATAGTTGTGGCCACATTACCGGCATACCTAGAATTCTACATACATCACGTACAATATCTCCTGGAATAAAGGAATGTAGTGAAACAGCTACAGACACAGAGCATTAGTAGGAAAATAATAGTATTATATTATGGGCCAATATGAATATATTATTTTATTAAGGGAGCAATATTATATGATTGCTAATGAGGGCAATAATTATATAGGATGCAGACAGGTGGCACTACATACTGGCCCAATAATATAATAATACAATAATATTGTCCCTTCATACAATGAAAAATAATATTTGCCCCCATAATGTACAAGTCATTGGTGCCCCCTCTCTGAATGGCAGCAGTGTCGCCCTTCAGCACCACCTCGTTTGTCAAGCAGCAGATTGGTATTTCTGGCTGTATTTTGATCATGTTAAACATCGTGGTGGTGATTTGTATAGCGGGGTTTGTGAAGCTGCGGTTTTCAGCCGTTATACTGGCGCTTTGGCCTCTAGTAAATGCGGCGGTTTTGAAGCCGCCGGAAAATCCGCAGAAAACCGTTGTTTTAAGCTAACCGCCCTTTAGTAAATCTAACCCCTGGTCCTTGTTTAACTGCCTAATTATCACTTTATTACCAGCTCATCATTGTAGATATTTCATGCCGACCGTAAGTCTCACCAGCCGGATGTCACCGTTTCCCTGTGTACAGTAATATAGGTAAAGTCTAGCGGAGCTCGGGACCACAGCAGGGGGACTAGGATCTTCCCTGTGACCATATATTATGTGTCCCAATACCGATACACCCACCGGTTATTTACCCACACCAATCGGCGGAGAGAGTGTACCCAGAGTTACTGGCAGAGACTCACCAGGTCAGCGCTTTACCAACCTACCTCACAGTCTACCACCGACCTGGGTATTTTCCTGGGTGTGAACATATAATAATAATCACATTAGGAAAATATCTGAATAAAGAATGCTTCAAGTTTATTTAACAGACAAAAACAGAGTTATAGCACTTTTATGAAAGGGTTAAATCAATCACACTGTAACAGGTTTAATATATCACAGACAATACAATACTGGTATCCTTAACGCCAACCCTGTGGTATCCGCACATTGCGCTCAGTAGGCTGAATCAGGCCCTTTGTGTGTATTGTATCCTCTATGTCTTTTTACAATCACTATCATGTCTCTGATAGTTCACGTGTTCGCATGTTTTGCCATGTCCTGGTGTTGCGTGTAAGGTTGGTCATGGATGTGTTATACAATCCTGGGGATTTCAGTCTTCATTAATGTCTTTACCGCTATACACTGTACTGATGATGTCACTTGATTTGGTGGAACTATCAGCGGTGCGGCTGCTGCGCGGCATCGTAGCCCGTGGAGATAATGGGGCTCACTGCCGCCGCTGCCGTGTTGGCCAAACCTCCCACTGCCCTAGGTTCCCACCTTCTGACCTAGAGGAGAGGGGCCCAGACTCCACTGCTATCTCCATGTGTCCCTTTAACACTGACTGCGATACCATCGTGACATCATGAAGGGCTCACCGTGTATGTTCCCGTAAACCTTACATCAACCTTAGGATTCTAAACATTCTGCATGCAAATAAACACACGGAGACATGTATAAGTTATTAAAAAATTGCCAGAACTTTTATTATGATTTTAACTTTAACTAAAACCTATGGTGGCGGATAAAGGACCCTGCGAAACAGCTCTCAAGCTGATAACACTCTATCACCAGTGGACTGGCGCAAACCGCCGTACGTCCACAACCACGGGGAACAAATCCCATCATAACTTGCGCTGAGTTGGCGTCAGAGTGACTGCCCCTTTAAAACTCACGCTGCCCTCCCTCACCGAGCCGGACAGGGACCCTCCTCACCGAAGGGCCAAAAAGGGAGTTACTGGTGCCTCAAAGGGGGGCAGTGACCTACGACAACTACCTGTGCGCCCACCAATCACCCGCTGAACGCAGCGCCTTCCTACCGCAACATAAACCCAGAAATACTCGCAACTAGGAGTGTGTGGGTGGGATCTCGTGCTGTGGAATGAGGCAGAACCGGAAGTACAGCCTACTATACCAATCAAGGTCCCTCCCACTGGAGCACACATTGGTCGGGCCAAAACCTATGTTAACCCCTTCAGGTAAGTGTTCAGTTTACTACAAACCCTGTCGCCCTTTAAGTGCGTTCGTCCTATGAAGCCTCACTTGTCATTAAGTCACACCCATTGTGCTGCCCCTGGAGAGGGGGCCACCGTAATGGGTGTTATAGCTGGTTTAAAATGCTGATATGTTATTGGGACCATGGCCTTATCTGTGTGGAGTTTGTATGTTCTCCCCGTGTTTGCGTGGGTTTCCTCCGGGTGCTCCGGTTTCCTCTCATACTCCAATAACATACTAGTAGGTTAATTGACTGCTATCAAAATTGACCCTAGTCTGTCTGTGTCTCTGTGTGTGTGTGTTAGGGAATTTAGACTGTAAGCTCCAATGGGGCAGGGACTGATGTGAGTGAGTTCTCTGTACAGCGCTGCAGAATCAGTGGCGCTATATAAATAAATGATGATGATGATGATTTACATTAAAGAGGTTGCTAGACCTAGATGGATATGTCCACTGCCGATACATTTATACCTATTTATGGTATTATTATTCAGTCTATTTACATATTATATGACTTCTGTAACTGCAGCTACATACATCTGTATTATACATTTCCTGTGTTGTGCCAGAGATACTTTGTGGCTGTATAGACAATATATATACAACTCTGCTTAAAATAGTAAGCAAATGTTTTAATATATATATTGAACTGTACACGTATCAGACAATATGGGGGGTATTCAATTGTTAGCGAGATGCGTTAAAATTTTGCGCTCGAAAAAAACCAAAAAACCTGCACTCGTTTTTTCCTGTTCGAGCGCGCGTTTAAAAAAACAAAACACCTCAATTCAATTGTTTTTTTGCATGCACCCCCTCACGCTCTATTATTGGTCCTAGCGAGTTTGAAATGGTTAAGGCAGTCATTTTACTATTAAAAAATAAAAGTAAATTAATGCAATCAAGAATGGCCCCAGCACTGCAAAGGAGATTGGGCCCCTACACTGCAATCAAGAAGGGCCCCAACACTGCACAAGAGAATGGGCCCCACACTGCAATGAAGAAGGGCCCCAGCACTGCACAAGAGAATGGGCCCCCACACTGCAATGAAGAAGGGCCCCAGCACTGCAAGCAACAATGGCCCCCCCTGTACAGCAGAATTAAAGATTTTACAAGGAGGTACATTTTTTGAAATTTACAAACATTTGAACACTGGCCAAGCATGGACATTTGTAAGGTACAAATATTTGTGGGACAGTGGGCAAGCCGGACCTTTCTTCGAAGGTAAAAATATTTGTTGGGACTTTGCGTAAATGAGTGCGTGTTAGTAAAGCATCAGAAAACTGAGGATTTCGTCCATGGTGAGTATTTTTTTGTATTTTATTTTTTTTATTAAAATCTATGGTGTACATGAGGGTGTTTACTGTATTTCTTGGGGTTTTATTATTTTTAATAAAGATTTGTGGTTGGAATGAGGGTGTTGTGCTTTTATTTAACATTTTGCTTTGTGGAACTACAGATCACAGCCAGCCGTGGGTGTAAAAGCATGTTGGCACTTGTGGTTCTACTACAAGTGCAAACATGCCCTGGGTGCTATGGGTACGCTGGTGGTTGTAGTTAGACAAGTAGCAGCATGCCCTACTATTTAGGACAACATGGCTGGCTGGGACATGTAGTTCCACAAGTAAAACATTTTTTTTTGTTTTTTTTTCATACAAAATCCCCATTTATTACCCTACCACCCACAGCCCAGGGGTAGTAGGAAGAGCCCCAGTGCTATCGGCACTGGCCTGGGTGTCCCTAGGGGGGTGGCCCGCTTACATTTTTCAGTGGACCACAATCCCTAGGGAATCCAGGCCAGCGCTGAGCAGTCTGTGGGTGTTTAGTCATTATGGCCGTGGGACCCAAACTGCGTTCCCCCCCCCCCCCCCCCCTGTTATAGTGCCTATCACCCCGACTGGTTTGCCTAGTGCTGGTTCAATTAAATTAGGGGGAACCCTACGTCAAATTTTTCACACATCAATAGCCGCCAGCACTAGGGCGAAGACTAAATAGAGTGGGGAGCAAACGATTTAGCTTTTAAAATATAAATAAAAAAACATGATACTTTTTGGCACAACCACCCCCCCTTAAAAACAAAAAAATAATATTAAAAAGTTTTAAATACATGCTGCACTATGGTTATTTCTAAAGGGGGAAATTTCCAAAAACTTATTAATTATTATTACACTTTTTTTAGTACTTTTCTTTTTTTAGGTTACTTTTATGAACTTTTACACCTATTTTCTCAGTTTAATGTATATTTTTCTTAATTTAATAAAAAAAATTTTTATTTTGAGCAGACCAAGGAGGTGCGAGATAAAACAGCAGATTTGCCTTTTTCACACTCGGCGTTAAAAAACAATTGAATAGCTTTTTCCGCTAAGGGTTCGCAGCCAGCCTATACTTTAACATTGACAAACGCTTGGAGCGCGATAACACCGTTTCGGTAAAAAAAAAAAGAAGAATAGAATTGCGTGAGAAGTTTTCGCGCTCGAAAATAAGGTAAAATAGCAAAAAAATGACTTTTCACGCTCGAACTTCCAAACTCGCTAACAATTGAATACCCCCCCTATGAGTCTGTAAGAAGCAGTCAGTGTTATTTTTACCAACATTTTTTATCATGGGGAAATGATAAGTTAATATTTATAAAAGAGGAGTAATTAGTGCAAATATTTTTGCTGCAATCAACAATTCACAATAGTGATAACCGCGCAGAGTCTTCCGTGACCGCGTGGTAGATGACGTAGACAAATACACAGGCTCAGCAAAGTTAAACTATAATTATTACTGGAAAATACAAATATTACCAGGGACAAATCTAAAAATGTGGGTTTGTCCCTAAAATCAGAGACAATCATTGTGTATTAATAGTCCCCTTTTTATGAATATTGGGTTCAGTCCACAAAATAATTGACCCCAATTCCAGATGCATTTACATTTTGTTGTCTGTACTCATGTGACTCGTTGAAAAAGATATGAGAGAGAGATAGAGAGGGAGATAGAGACACAGGAGAGTGAGAGAGGGCAAGAGAGAGGGGAAAGAGACACAGGAGAGAGACAGAGAGAGAGAGAGGTGAGATGAGAGAGAGGGAGATAGATAGAGAAACAGGAGAGAGACAGAGAGGTGAAAGAAGAGAGAGAGAGAACAAGAGAGAGAGAGAGAGAGAGAGAGAGAGAAAGGGAGAGAGGGGTGAGAGGGAGAAAGAGAGAGGGAGAGAGAGAGGTGAGAGAAGAGAGAGGGGTGAGAGAAGAAAGAGAGAGAGGGGAGAGATGGAGAAAGAGAGAGACAGAATTCTGACGTTAGTTGTACACCGTGAGTGCAGACAACAATGTAATGTACATACTGCTGCCAAAAATGTTTTTTTCACATACATTTAATTTAAAAAAAAATTAAATTTTCATTCTCCCAATGTCCAGCGTTACATCCTTTCATTATGAGCAAACTCCAGATGAAATAAACCTGCGAGTGGTTTTCTTGACATCAGTCTCGGGCAATTTAACAAACACAAGGAAATTTGGAAATAAAATAAGTGTTTTTTGTTGAGATGAGATGTTCCCCTGGATGATCACCGGATAACTGAATACAGCTTAGTGTGAACCTCAGTTCTCAATGTTTAGTCCGATGACTTAACCAGGATATCGCTGATGGGTTTGTTCATTCAATTAAGTTAATAGAAACAGTTTAATCAATAACTAAATCCAAACACAAATAAAAATAAAGTTACAAGTGGTCCAGAGAGGGTTTCTGGGGTGTAGAGGGTGTGAATGGTGAGATAGCTGAATAAATATAATATACATTGGGGTGAATGTGCCGTTCCTCACTATCATGTAATACAGGTAGAATACACTGATTTGTATTTATGTTTATACAGCTGCAGGTTACCGAGGACGTCTCCCTTGTTTCCAACATGAGGAACTAACATAGTTTAGGGGGCTCTTGTTTCCCACTTCGACTGATTTGTCTCTTTCATTATAAACGTACAAACATTTATATATTAAAATTATTTGCAGGAGACAGAGGCACAAGACGCTATTGAAACTGAAGAAAGTTTCATTTTGGAGAAGGGGGGTTGTTCATACTTTTTATATTATATAATTATATTTCCTATACTATACGAAAAGATACTATGTGTTTTTGTGTGTGTGCCGGTATGTGAGGGGGGTGTCACAACGTGCTAGTTCCGCCTCTGATCTCTACATTTATAGTTCTGATTATTGGAATATTTGATGACGAGATAAGTTGTGTAATGAGTTATCCCTGTGCTCCATGTGATATAATGAGTTATCCCTGTGCTCCATGTGATATAATGAGTTATCCCTGTGCCCCATGTGATGTAATGAGTTATCCCTGTGCTCCATGTGATGTAATGAGTTATCCCTGTGCCCCATGTGATGTAATGAGTTATCCCTGTGCCCCATGTGATGTAATGAGTTATCCCTGTGCCCCATGTGATGTAATGAGTTATCCCTGTGCTCCATGTGATATAATGAGTTATCCCTGTGCCCCATGTGATGTAATGAGTTATCCCTGTGCTCCATGTGATGTAATGAGTTATCCCTGTGCCCCATGTGATGTAATGAGTTATCCCTGTGCCCCATGTGATGTAATGAGTTATCCCTGTGCCCCATGTGATGTAATGAGTTATCCCTGTGCCCCATGTGATGTAATGAGTTATCCCTGTGCCCCATGTGATGTAATGAGTTATCCCTGTGCCCCATGTGATGTAATGAGTTATCCCTGTGCCCCATGTGATGTAATGAGTTATCCCTGTGCCCCATGTGATGTAATGAGTTATCCCTGTGCCCCATGTGATGTAATGAGTTATCCCTGTGCCCCATGTGATGTAATGAGTTATTCCTGTGTCACATGGTGTTGAATGAATTATCTCTGTGCCCCATGTGATGTAATGAGTTATCCCTGTGCCCCATGTGATGTAATGAGTTATCCCTGTGCCCCATGTGATGTAATGAGTTATCCCTGTGCCCCATGTGATGTAATGAGTTATCCCTGTGCCCCATGTGATGTAATGAGTTATCTCTGTGCCCCATGTGATGTAATGAGTTATCCCTGTACCCCATGTGATGTAATGAGTTATCCCTGTGCCCCATGTGATGTAATGAGTTATTCCTGTGTCACATGTGATGTAATGAGTTATCCCTGTGCCCCATGTGATGTAATGAGTTATCCCTGTGCCCCATGTGATGTAATGAGTTATCCCTGTGCCCCATGTGATGTAATGAGTTATTCCTGTGTCACATGGTGTTGAATGAATTATCTCTGTGCCCCATGTGATGTAATGAGTTATTCCTGTGTCACATGGTGTTGAATGAATTATCTCTGTGCCCCATGCAGTATAACGTACTATATTTTGTACACAGTGAAGCAGGGACCAGACGCTGCCACATTCTATGTGCTGGAGAAAGCGGATTATTTAAGGAAACTTTTCTTCTTTAAGTCACTGTGAGGATACGGGGGGGGTGAGGTTACAGCGAGAGCAGGTCCCCAGGGTCTGTCAGTGACACCTGGCACCAGTTGTGTGAGTGTAACAGAGGTGGAGAATGAAGGATTCCAGGAAATGGATGTCAGATTCTGGTCTGATGAAGAGATGGGACGGGGAATAAGGGGGTGGATGTGGTCTGGTCTGTGAAACTGAAAGAGGAAGTGTGGGAAGTAAAAGCAGAAGGAAAGAGGAGAAGGGTGGAGGGATGAAACCAGCATTTCCTGCCCCCTCTGTCACATTCTTGCTGCCCCCTCTGTAGCGTAGACCCAGCTGGACCTCACAGGGTACAGGACGTGTACTTGTAGCTCGCAGACCTGGATATTTATCTCTGCTCCTGAACTTTATATTATAAATGACATTTAAAGGCTTCTATTTCACACACACAGAACAAACCCTTAGGAGGATCCATAACAATTCTATTTATTTGTAGGTTGTAAAGAAGAATTATTTTCCCAACATTTGCTCAATATCCTAAATCTAAATGTCCAACAAAGTTTCTCTTCTGGGCATCGCACTTCTGCTTGTCCTGTGTTTCCACTCTGCCAGCCCTGAATCTCTTCTGCCCGGCCGTCCATTTGTCACAGTGTGGAATGCCCCTACCAGCCGGTGTTGGGAGAAGTATGGGGTGGAATTGGACCTGGGGGCATTCGACATCGTGGCCAACCAGAACCAGTCATTTGAGGGCTCTGAGATGGTGATCTTCTACAATAGTAAGCTGGGCCTTTATCCCCACTATGACCAGACTGATGAGCCTATAAATGGTGGGTTGCCCCAAAATGTCAGCCTCAGAGACCACCTGAACCAGACGTATAAGGACCTGATTACCACTATTGTGTCCCCGGACTTTACTGGAGTGGCCGTTATAGACTGGGAGGACTGGAGACCTCTGTGGGATCGGAACTGGGATCAAAAGTCTATATACAAAAAACAATCTAAAGAGCTGGTAAGGGAGAGACATCCACAATGGTCTGATGAACAGATACTGGAGGAAGCCACAAGGGAATTTGAAGAAGCTGCCGAAATGTTTATGGCGTCCACTTTGGAGTTAGGACACAAATTTAGACCTGGTGGATTATGGGGTTTTTATGGGTTTCCAGACTGCTACAACAATGGCTACAAAAACTCCAGCTACAATTACACCGGAGAATGTAACCAGGTGGAAGTGGAGAGGAACAACCGTCTGACTTGGATGTGGAAGTCCAGTCGGGCTCTGTATCCTCAGATCTACCTGGAGCAAATACTAAAGAGGTCCGAGTTTGTTGGCCGGTTTGTGAAACACAGGTTGGAGGAAGCCTTCAGGGTATCTACTGAGGCACCGCAGGGTGATCTTCCTGTGCTGCCATATGCCCGAATGGTCTACACCTACAGTATGGACTTCCTCAGACAGGTAAGTGATCATTAGATGTCATTCAGTGTTCCCCTGTGAGAGACATGCCAGCTGGCACCATACAGGGCAGCGGACAGACATTGGTGCACACCTGCCAACGTCTGTTCATGACATCTCCCATGTGCTGTCCCATATTCTGATTTCTTTACCAACTAAACAGCAGAGATTTGACTATTCTCCTTTATTTAAAGTGCACCTGTCTCTTCCACGTGGTGCCGGCTGCATTTCCATGAATATTGGCTCCGCTGTTTCGCTAATGGCTACAGCTCAACACCATATGTACAGAGAATGTTAACGCAAGTAAACTGCACCACGTATATCAGTAAACTTTTTTCTACACTGTTAATAATTCAATATCTCAACTCATTGTATCATCCTCTATACACTCCCTGTACTATCAGCGTTGCACCGCTCCTGAGTGTTCTCTGTTCCTGCAGGAAGACTTGGTGCAGACGATAGGACAGAGCGCAGCCCTGGGAGCCGCTGGTGTCATCCTGTGGGGGAACGCAGACTACAGCTCCAGCAAGGTATCTAGGAGGGGGTCTGTGGCTGGGGGGGTCCAGCTGTCCTGTTATAGGAGCAGAAGATTCCAGAGTGTCTGATTTGTTATATCCCATGTTGTGAACATTTCTGTAGTAATATAGTTCATGAAAAACCCATGAACATTAATATAGTTAAATGTTTTAATAACGTCCCCTCCCTCCTTCCTTCATTCTGTTATATAGGGTCTACTATACATATTAAAAGGGTCTCCTGTCAAATTAATAATTGTCCCACCCCCACTTGTTTATAAACCCCTCATAATGGTGATAATTTGTTATCTCTACGGTCCCAGCCAGCGATCCAGCACTGACCAATCCGTGTTCAGACGCAGCGTCCTGATCCTCTGGGTCTCCCGTGGAACCAATATCAGACTTCTGTGTAACATAATAACTGTTATGAGCTGCTATAAATGAGTGGGATGGAGAATTATTACTTTGGTTGGAAAACCCCTTTTAGATCTCAAGAGTCTTTGTAGGTTGTGTAAGAATTATATATTTATTATTTTTTTTGAAAAGTAAATTTTTATTAAAGTTTTTCAAAACAACATAGGTGTGAAAGTGAGACATCATATAACATATATGTGAAACACTTCACTTTAAGTAACAGAAATGCATATTAAAGAAACTCGTAACAGTACATAGTAAATTGGCATGTTACTGTAAAGAAACGAAAATGTTGTTATTCTTATTTTTGTTGTTTGGGGGGAAGAAGGAAGACAAACAATGGGGGAAGGGGGATTCGATGAAGAAAATGAGGGGGGGGGGGGGGGGAGAACAGTTTATCACCCATTATTCCCTGTACCAGATGGCGAAGAGGAAAAATAGTGACATACTTGGCAATAAGGCGGTATAATCAGGCTGTCTATGACTACCATTTAAAAGTGTAAGACGTTCCAAGCCTCCAATAATCATAGTTTATGGGAGCAGGTGAGTGTCAGACGGTTGTTAATTGGGGTTCAGCATTGAAATGGCTCGTCCAAGGAGACCATGTATTTTGGAAATTCTCTGGTTTATCTGTAATAACAGCTGTAATGCTTTCCATTCTGTAAATTAACCAAATTTTGCTAATGGTAGCTGAGAGCGAGGGGGGGGCAGTATTTTTCCAGTGAGCTGCAATCAAACATTTAGCTGCATTCAGTATATGTCCAATGAGTTTTTGTACGGGTCAGGTGACATCAGGGAGCCGTCTGGGGAGAAGGGAGTAAAGAGGGGAGTCGGGCATCCTAACCTGTGTCACAGATTTAATTAGTTTATGAATTTGCTGCCAGTAAGACTGCAGTCTAGGGCAACTCCACCAAACGTGCAACAGGGTACCCCGCAGTCCGCAACCCCTCCAACATCGATCACTGGAAGCAGGAAAGATAGAATGCAGACGGGAGGGGACTAAATACCACCTGTAATACATTTTACATGAATTTTCCTTTAGTCTCACCGAAATTGATGTTTTAGCTTTGTTATTTCTTATCTTTGACCATTCTTTTGGTGTCAGGGTCTCCCCAGCGTCCTGTCCCAAGCCAACTCGTGCGGCTCTTTATCCGGTTGACCAAAGCTATTAATCAGCTGGTAAACAGTGGATATTAAGCCTCTAGTAATGGTAGATGAACGACATAGAGACTCTAAGGCCGAGCAATGATCTGACGGGGGAGGAGTTCTTAGGGAACAATAAAGATGCCTAAACTGCAGATAGTGATAAAAAAATATTTGCGGAAATCCTAGTCTATCCTGCAATTCTGAAAACGTAGGGAACACCCTCATTGGGGCCAGATCCCAGGCAAGGAGCAGATTGCGAGAGGTCCAAGAATTATATTTTTAAGAGTTCACTAAGTTTTAATTGTAGACAACAGATAGAATAGAAACTCTGTATCTCACTTTGGGCCTGATTCATTTAGGCGCGTAAATGCCGATACGAGTCGTATTTTGCACAAATTTGCTCTGCAAGTGCCCAAAAACCATATGTCACAGAGAACAGCATCGTCCAATTCATCCTCGAGCGTTAAGGACCCTTCTACAACCTGCGGTTTCAGCAGCGGAACAGAGAGGGGTCTGGATGTATGTACAGTAAAGGTGCCAAGGATGAGCGCACGCTGGACCCTCTAAGGTACATGCTATTCTGTAGTATCACTTGTACCAGCTACAGGTCTGGTGTAAGTGCTGATTGCTAGTGATGACGGCTGTGTATGCAGCTAGGCGTTAATAGCAGCCTAATACATGTATGTGTATATATATATAACAGGTGACATTAATGAAAAAAAAAATTCTCTACGTTCTTTTGGCACTTTACATTCATTTACATATGTACTGGACGTATCCTACAGTGTCTTGCCTGTTGGAGCTGACCTAGACCTGTATTCATCACCAGACGTATCTACAGATCCGCTGCTTGCTGAATACGGACGTCCGTACGCCCAGTTTATGTGCGGTTCCTTAAAAACACGTTTTGCCTGCCTTAATGAATCACTGAGCTCTGAAACTGATCAGTTCTTTAAATAGATACAAGATAAAAAAATATTTAAATCTATTGTGGTCTCTGTCCTTGGTCCTGTGCAATATCTGCAGCTGTGACCATGTGAATAGTGTGGACAATAATACAACTTCTATCTGCTAAATGGACTTTTTCTTTGATGTCTGTTGATGTTCAGTCATGTTGAGTGTAAGCTCCTCTGTCCCACTCTTGCTGCAGGACACCTGCCTGGAGGTGAAGTCCTATGTAGATGACACGCTGGGTATGTACGTGGTAAATGTGACGAGTGGCGCTGCACTCTGCAGCCGCAGCGTGTGCACAGGACACGGGCGATGTGTGCGCAAAGACTCCTCATCCGACGCCCAGTTTCACCTGAACCCCGACAGCTTCAGCATCAGGAAGAACCCGCAGGGCAGCGGATTCCTGGTCTCTGGAGAGGCCACCAAGTCCGACCTCCTACACATGGACGGGCACTTCCAGTGTCGCTGTTACCTGGGCTGGACTGGCACCGACTGCTCACAGAGGATGGTCTCCTGAGTGCCCACTCACTGCCAGGACACACAGTGGGTCACTTACTAACATGCAAGCAGCCAATCAGCAATTAGCTTTTATCTGTCTAGTGCGAGTGTATCACTATCAGTCACTGAAATGTACCAACACTTTGCCACAGAATATACTGATCTCTGTCTCAGCCGTTTCCTTTATTATATGATACAGTATTTCTTGTAAGGAACATGAGGCAGTTAATAAAATATGTATTTCAGAGATTATAGAAATGTGAAGGTCACAGGATGTAGAGGATTGCTTGTAGCTACAGATAACTCTTATATATCACCTCTCATATACTATACTTTATATATCATCCCTCATATATCACCCCTCATATACTGCATCTTATATACCACACCTCATATACTGCATCTTATATTCCACACCTCATATACTGCACCTTATATATCACACCTCATATACTGCATCTTATATAATCACACCTTATATACTGCATCTTATACATCACACCTCATATACTGCATCTTATATATCACACCTCATATACTGCATCTTATATTCCACACCTCATATACTGCACCTTATATATCAAACCTCATATACTGCATCTTATACATCACACCTCATATACTGCATCTTAAATATCACACCTCATATACTGCATCTTATATTCCACACCTCATATACTGCACCTTATATATCAAACCTCATATACTGCATCTTATATATCATCCCTCATATACTGCACCTTATATATCATCCCTCATATACTACACCTTATATATCACACCTTATATACTGCATCTTATATATCATCCCTCATATACTACACCTTATATATCATCCCTCATATACTGCACCTTATATATCACACCTCATATACTGCATCTTATATATCATCCCTCATATACTGCATCTTATATATCATCCCTCATATACTGCACCTTATATATCATCCCTCATATACTGCATCTTATATATCATCCCTCATATACTGCATCTTA